>NC_056743.1:1783544465-1783686965 GCF_019279795.1 Protopterus annectens | reverse complement strand
GACTTTATATCCTTAGAAAAATGCATACTAACTCAAATTCTGTTATTCCAGCAATTTTCTTAGTTCCTGATAGCAATATTTATAGTCTGTCCCTATTTATTTTAGGCTTTGTCCAGATTTCTTGTATTAAGAGGTTGAGGTGTATATGAGAGTGAAATGCCCCAGTTAGGGTTAGTAATTTGCTTAGGCTCGCCCCTGTACTTTTGCTACAGGAAACAAGAGGCTGAATCCTCTACTCCAGCTACCAAGCTGCTTTTTTTCAAGGAACTGAGTTTTGTGTATATTTTTCAAGGAATTTAGTTTCAAGTGAATTTTCAAGCTTCAACAGAAGTTTACTGTTGCTCATGCTAAGTCTGTTTACAATGTGCAACTGTTTTGGTTAGCATGTTTGTAGCACAACAGGTAGCATGTTTGTATCTTGATGCAGAATGCTGTGGGTTCTACTCCCACATCATATAGATAGATTGCTCATACTGTGTTGTATTTTAAGGGGGGGTGGTGCTGCAGTCTTGAATAAGTCCTCCTTTGGATAAAATGCGTAGTAACTATGAACCTGTTTTCAGTTTGCCATCCACTCCCTACTGCAATATTACCAGCTTACCATTTTTTTGATGTAACACTGACAATTTATTTTTTAAGGACAACAGGCACTGAGATTGAAGATCATCATCATCTTTTGGCTTTTCCCGTTAGGGGTCGCCACAGTGGATCATCTGTTTCCATTTCTTCCTGTCCTCTGCATCTTGATCTGTCACACCAATAACATGCATGTACTCTCTCACCACATCCATAAACCTTATCTTAGGCCTTCCTCTTTTCCTGTTACCTGGTAACTTCATCCTTAGCATCTTTTACCCAATATACTCAGCCTCCCTCCTCAGCACATGTCCAAACCAACGTAATCTTGCCTCTCTGGCTTTGTCTGCAAATCTTCCAACCTGGGCTGACCCTCTAATATACTTATTCCTAATCCTGTCCACCCTCGTCACACCCAGCGCAAATCTTAACATCTTTAACTCTGCCACATCCAGCTCTAACTCCTGCCTTTTTGTCAATGCCACTGTCTCCAACCCATATAACATAGCTGGTCTCACTACCCTCTTGTAGACCTTCCCTTTCACTCTTACTGGTACTCATCTGTCACAAATTACTCCTGACACTCTTCTCCACCCACTCCATCCTGCCTGTACTCTCTTCTTCACCTCTCTTCCACACTCACCATTACTCTGAACTATTGATCCTAAGTATTTAAACTCATCCACCTTTGCCACCTCTACTCCTTGCATCCTCACCATTCCTCTATCCTCCCTCTCATTCACACCCATATATTCTCTCTTAGTCCTGCTGACCTTCATTCCTCTTCTCTCTAGAGCATATCTCCATCTCTCCAGGGTCTCCTCTACCCGTTCCCTATTCTCACTACAGATCACAATGTCATCTGCAAACGTCATAGTCCACGGAACTCCTGTCTGATCTCATCTGTCAACCTGTCCATCACCATTGCAAATGAGATTGAAGATAAAACACGGAAATATAAAGCTGTTTGCTAACAGCAACCTTTTCATTAGTCACAGATCTCTTTAATATGGAATTACTCGGATGACTTTTACTTCTGCAGAGATTGTGCATATTGACTGATACTGTTGCATTGTAATGAGAGAAGTTTGAGTGGCCTTTTATGGTTGAAAAGTTCTGAACTGGGCAGTTTGGCATTATTAGTTCATATATTTTGTTTCATTGCTTATTGGAAAAATGCTCAAAACTATAAATTTAAAATACTCTAACAAGTGGTGCTGAATTATTCAAGAGATATAATTTAATTATTATATATCATAATTTAATATAGTTAGGAAGGTGAATCAAAGAATGTTTGCATGGACCTAAAAATGTGTACAAGTGGCCTATGATTTGAAAACAGCCCAAAGAAAACTTAATCCGCCACTGGCCAGATGCATTTTCTTTTAAATGTGGGTTTAAATGCTGATTCAGTGAATGAGTTTCAAAGGCAGAGAAGTTTTAATGTTTTTTCTGTTTTCATTGTGAGACTATTGCTTTCTTATGCATATGTTTAGCAGTGTTTGTCCTATAAAATTTGAAATAAAAGTTTTAAATTAAATCCAAATTTCTGTAATCATTGTAGAAGTTAAGCATAAACAGTATACACACTTGCACACTGAGAGTTTTGAACAGTGTTTATGGCACCTGGGTAAAATGGCCAAGTAATGGGACACTGGAATGGCTGCATGGGGCAAGGGGGCTGAGTGAGGGGCTGACTCTGGTTGGTTTGCACCTCCCCTGCAAAAACTCCTGTGGGTGCCCATGTACATATATATATATAAAACCCATGGACTACTTAACATATGTTTTCCTAGTTCCTGATTTTTTGAAATTGTGATTTAATGACTGTAAATGAATATTGTTTCAATGATTTGTCATTTCCTAGTAATAACCCACATAGAAAGTAGCCTCTTTCAAAGTAATGGGAGATTATTATTCTCTATCTCCCATAATAATTTGCTGTTAGAAGTGACTTCAATTGTATTATTAAGATCAAAGATTGAGTTTATTTATTTTACCATGAAAGAGGATTTGGAGAAAAAAAAGTATTCTTTTTTTTTGGGGGGGGGGGGGGGTTGACTCAAATGCAATATATGCGTACCGCCACTTTTTTGTTTACAAAAAAGCAATGGTTAGGAAAGAGTGCCAGGCACCACACAATTCAGGAAAAATGACGGATAGATTAAAGACCAAGCCCCTAGATTTAATAAAATCTGTGTAGACATAGTGTAGAGCCTACACAGAATGTTACCATGTCCGTATACACAGTTCCCTCTCAGCAGTGCACCATGCATATTAATCATGGTGTTTTGCCGAGGGGAGCAGTGGGACACAGTTACTGAATCAGTGTAGGGACCATGGTGCAAACTGCGTCTGCAGATGAATAACACACTTCCTGCACTGTCCTATTGTATTATATCAATGTAATTTAGTTTTTTACATTTTTTTAAAAAGCATGTTTGCGAGGCCCAGAGCGCAGCAATCCTAAGCACTGCTGAGACACCTGTGAGACATCTAAAAATAGAAACTGGATATATCTAATTAGTCTGTAAAGGTCAACTTTAAGTGGACCTGAGCAGGTTTGCCTGGCATGCCGCAGTGCTCAGCGCTGCTTAAAGGTAGCTCATAGGTATATGTAAAGGTATAGCAAATTTCCACATATCTGTGTAGCTAAATGGGTAGAGTTATGGCCTCACGTGCAGTAAGTGCAGAGTTTGAATACATGGAAGAGCAAGTTAGCATTTTTGTTCCAAATAGATATTATGCAAATTATTTTTAAATACTGGCCTGCTGCGCTCTGCTAAGACCTGCTAAGCGCTGCATAATCAAATAACTGCGGCTAATGTTTATGCACTGCTTGGCATCGCTTGGCTGGTTTGCACACTGCTAAGCATATGGGTGTTAGCACTGCTCAGTTCAGCTGTGCTGGTTTGTGCACTGCTAAGCAATGTGCCGCATTTTTAAATATTGCCTAATGGCATGTAAGGGCACAAAAACAGGCTATATTAAGCCCAATAGGTGGGAATACAGCATAATCAGTTGGAGTTGTGTCTCTGAAGGATACAATGGCATGCATTGGAGAAGGTTCATGCTTTTGGGTACAGTGGTGGGGCATTCAGAAGTCCAGGGTCATGGTTGGACTCCTTGACAAAAACCATGAGGGCTGGCTGATGCAGGGAGGTTACCAGGGCTCAGAATGTAAGGTGGAGGCCTGGGGCCAGCTGGGAAGGGACCTCACCAGTGCAACTGGTATCCCCCACACAAGTGAGCATCATCATACCCACCATGACAACCTGAAAAGATGGAAAGGAGCTTTCTTGGACACCTGGGTCCAAGAATTCTGGGCTGAGAATGTCCCACATGTATGTAAGTACCATTACCTGTGTTTCATCAATACCTAATCTTGAATGTCTGCTAAACTGGTAGTGCATAATGGTGTGCTTCTCTCACAATAGCTCCGGAGGAGAGGGCTCGCAACATCAAGGCACATGGGTGCTTGGCCAGGTTGCGCCATGAGTGTGGTGAGTACAGATATATTTTGCTATCTATAGTCAAATAAGCAAGAAAGAGTAAAGCATTAACTGTGATTAGGTATATACAGTAAAGATTGTATTGCAATGAATGGGGACTTACACCTGTACTGCAAGAAGTGCATACTGCCAACTGTAATGCCATAAGCAGGGAAAACTAAAGCATTATCCATAATAAAATATATGCAATAAAGTTTGTAGTGCAATAACTGTGGAATTATAGCTGTATTGCAACACTTGCATAATGACAATTGGTGTGTAATAAAAACATGAAATTATACCAGTAACTGATTGAAGGTATCTGTAATGAAGTCTGTTGTGCAATGACTGTGGAAGTATGGCTGTTTTGCAAGAAATCAATTATTAAAACTGTTCTGCAATAAAAACACAAAATAATATTAGTACCTGCATGAAGGTATATCTACTAAAGTCTGTTGTGCAATAAGTGTTGGTTCACAGTTGTTTTGTAAGAAATGACTTATGACAACAGGTCTGCAATGACACATGGACCAGTACCATTAACACCAGGGGTAAATTGTGTACATCAGGATTGTCTTGTTTTCACCATTGCATGTCAGCTACAAGCATTCAGGCTGTGAGGTACGGTGCTGCAGTCAGGTATAACAGTGTACTAGTTGTAGACTGCAAATAATAACCCATAATTGAATATTGCTTGTTGACCTCACAGGTATTTCAACACACTAAGAATGTATTGTGTACACCTGAATTCTATGTAGTAATGTATACTTTACCTAGTAACTCTGTCATGCGTGAGTGTCCTGCATGTGTGTTCAACTGTCACTGCAGTGTAGTATAAAACTGTACCACAATTAGCAGGTCATATCTTGGTGCCAGGTGAGCTCTAGGCAAATAGTCAGTAATCAGCAGTGACTTAGTAACTAAATTTGCTAAATGCTGTGTATGAAGTACATATTTGCCACACACAGACCAGAGTTCGAATCCAGTGCTATGTACATCTAAATATTACAGTATCAGTCACATAATGTTTACAGATATTCTCTCCACAGCTACTACAGATAAATGGGTGAGGTATCCAATATTATGAGTACATTATTGTGTGTTTACATGTCACAGACTGTTACAATCATTACCATTAATGTGAAAATACAGCATAAAATACAGGAAATAAGTGTAATAATAATAATAATAATAATAATATTAATAATAATAATAATAAAAGAAAAGAAATAAAATGTGTAAGCTTTGGTATGGCTGCATGCTTGAAATGTGTGTTAAAAGTTGTTGCTGTCAGTTAATACATTTGATGCAGATGTCCTCTGCAGTCACTGACGCTGAGTTCTGTCTCCATACCTGCTAAGCAAGGCATGATAGTTGTTTACTGTCTGTACTGTACACATTTATTTATTTATTTATTATTTATTTGACATTTGTTAAGCAGGTTAGTCCATCTGGGCTAATGGCCTGTTTTCAATGTAGACCCGAGGAGAAAAGGTCCAGCACTACAAACATAAAAAAATAACATAGAAGACAATATACAAAACCCAAGAAAAACAGTGCAGCAATACAAGATTAGCAAAAATTACATATGCAGTAATCAGGAGATACTAACACATACATGTCTCTCAAGTGTCACTCTGTCATAGAAGGTAATTACTGTTGCTTAATCCCTCTGTCACAGATGTATTATTGACATGATTATGTAAATAGCAAAGTAACACTACATCAGCCCATAGTACACTTTGGTATTTATATAGGTACACCTGATGTGCAACCTACAGTTGTTACTGCTTGGCCCATACTGTCCAGTGTGGATAGCTTGAGAGGTATGTACATGCTACAGCAGCTATAGGGCACTTTTACACATAAATAAAGGACAGACCTGTAGAGTAGATAGCAGTACTGTTGTCAACTATATAGCCTATAATGGTATTTAAAAACTGTATTTCTTTCTCTCCCCAATACTTATCTTCATATATATATATTATTGTTATGCACTGATTATGGCATACTATTAACATATGTTGTTCCATAAACTTTATTTTGGGCCATGTGTTTTATTATTGTCATGTATTACAATGGTTGCATATTAACATATCTTCTTGAATTACATATTCTGTTGGCCATATACCATAACTGTTACTGGCATGCTGTTAATATACTGACTGTTCTGCTATTCATTGTTGTGTTTCACATAATTTGCATTGAAATGTAATGGGGTTATTTCTAAAGTTCTGGCATGATATTATTACTGACAATGGTTTTGTTCCTAACTAACCTTAATGTATTACTTCACCTCCATAACAACAGCACTTCAGGGTAGGCTGGTTCCTGCTGATCCGCCTACCCTACCTCAGCCAGCCATGGCACTGGGTCCCAGAACATCTGTGACCCAAGCCATTGGTGCCTCTTCCACTGGCCCTCCACCACCTTTGAGTTTAACTGCCTTAGGGGACAGGGTCCTTCCCCCACTAGGAGCAGTGTCAGAGGAACGGTAGTCACCCAGGATTGACTACCAACCTTGGTGAGCAGTATTGTTTATAGGAGCTATGAACATTGCCTGCACTCGATTGAGGGCAGACTCGAAAACCTGGTGGGTCAGGCTGGCCCTGGCACCCAGCCTCTAGCACAGCCACCTTTGGGGCAGTGAAGGAGCAGTGTGGAATGGCCATGGATGGGGACGTCAGTCACTTAGCTGCCATCTGAAGGCAGATAGGTTTATAGGTTCATAGATTAGTACTAGGCTAACTGCTCTTATGGGCCATTTTAAGTCTAGCCAATTACCTGGTGAGAGAATCAAACCCTGCACCTTTTGTCTATAAGGTAAACATCTTAACCATTATGCCAACCTCCCATTCAAAATAACCAGCCCTTGCAAATCTTGAATCCAGGACCCTGTGTAACATAGCCACAGCAATTTACCATTAAGCCATCTGAGCTGTGCATGCACTTTGGATTCCACAACACCCTCCCCATCCAAGGTGCTTACCCCACTCATGTGTCACACGCCACCCCTGTCTGCTGTGTTGTCTGTCTTGTCTGTCTGCAATTGCATCCTCTCCTACCCGACTTACCTCCCCACACTTACCTATATCCTTTCTCCAACAGTCCACTCTCTGCTTTAAAAATAAATAAATAAATAAATAAATAAATGGGTACTGTCCCATAAAAAAATCTCTCCTCATACATAGCTCTCAATTTCACACATGAGACCACTAGACACAACTAATTTGGTTCAAATGGCTTTACAACACAGTTATGTTGTCCTCACCCTTCTCTCTGGAGTTTGAGGGTCCAAATTCATCCACAAAATCTGTCAACCTGCACAGCTCTAGCTGTACAAAAATGGAAAGATATAGTTCTTCCCTACACCCATCTTGCACATACCTACCTGCCTTTCACTATGTTTTCCCCCCCTGCTTTCCCCATTTCACCACTGTCCTATCACCCCTTTTTCTTTTCTTTTTAATTTTTTAGCGTGGGTTTGCATGGAGCTAAGCAGAGTGCCACACTGTGCAAACCTGCTTAAATGAGCTTTAATGTACATTAATGATCCTATGTGTTTCTCAGAGAGGTAGGCACATGTCTAAAATAGTCACCCTTACCATATTTTGAACCTAGACTCGTATGAACTACAACCTACTGCACTAATCTACTAGGCCACATAGACCTTAATTAAAACAGGTGTTTGCACAATACATACTGATTGCCATTGATAGACTGAACTCAAACCTAATGTGAAAAACGGGAGTGTACCTGGGACTCTGATGCAAAATACACTAGTAGACAACCAGATAAATAATAATGGCAGTACGTGAGGCCTGGGATAGCAGGTACATGTTCCCTTTTACCTGCGACATCTTCAAACACACCTGCTAAGGTGTCAGTGGTAGAGTACATATGTTCAAATCGGACTCTGCTGCCTTTGAAAGCCATGCACATACTGGTGGATGTAGACAATGTGTGTCACAGCCTGTATGTCAGCACATCTATCTGGCAAATACACCTGTTGCAGCACTGACTTAGTAGCTCAGTCTGTTAAATATCTTCCATATGGAACATTTTGCCGGACTCAGTCCTGGGTTCAAATCCAGGGTATTACACTTCAATTACATTGTTGTGAACACAGAAAGTAATGACTGAGTCATGCACTTTTAATCCCCATAGGTTACTGCTACCGAATTATCAGCTATCCAGTTTTGCAAGTCACAGGCCTGTAGGTAGGGGTGCACTGCACATATTCGTATAGCCTAACTATATGTCGGCTACTACTCTGCTACTGGCACTGTTGCATAACAGATGTACCTTAAGCACATGCCTCAATTGGACTATAATGGGTACCCGCACCCTGGCTCTGCTGTAATGACAGGTCTGCCACAGCTGCCACAGTTACACGTACAGCTTTCAGGCCTCCAAAGTGGTCACACTCCCCACCGCCCTCCCATTGTGTCCTAGGCTGCAGCAGCTACTGCAGCCTGGAGCATACATGACTGTATGTTAAGGTAGCTGCTACAGACTAACCATACCTCCCAACCCCCTATAACAAGGGATACGGACACAACCATACATAAGGGGGGGGGGCAAAGTCCCAGAGATAAGTACATGTTTCACAGTTTGCCCTACAAATAAAGTATATTTATAGCATTGCAGCTACTGCATTAGCATGCATATTCTGATGGGTATAAAGTGTGATACTCACATGTCTCTCTCTCCCCTTTTTGACCTCAACCCACAATGTTTGCCAGTGAACTGCCAGATGACCATACTATCATAAGACACTGGCCAAACATATGAGGCAAACTGTGGACATACTTCACACATTTCTACAATGGACAGTATTTGTACTTACCCTCTGTGATGCCGTAGTCTCCACACCTCAGTAATGGCCATCTCAAAAACTAAGAAAGGGGCTAGGCCTACATGAAGCCCTTATATATTGCACTGTGGTGCCATGTCATTGGCTAAGGATAGTGCAATACAGCTGTTATGGATGCAATTAGCAAATCTTATCCACAGATTGGTGCAGAGGCAATTACCTGTTAATGAGCATTACCTACAAAAGGCAAGCAACCGCTTATGGGGAACAGGTCTGTATGTGATTTTACTCACACAGACAGTGTATGTGTAAAGCATTTGCAGAGGAATGCTTCAAAAAAAGGAATATATCAGTCTACCAGGTATGTACTACATTTCCCCATAAAACAGGATGCAGATGGGAGGATAGAGGTATGGGGAATAGGGATTAAAACATTATGCTTGTATTAGATCTATGATAATGACATGTCAGTGAAACTCTGCTGTCCAACACCTACAGACATGCCTCTCAGTTGTCCCTGCTTTGAATCACATCTCTGTTCTATCCCTGTCCATCCTTTCTACAACAGTCGGCTGTTGTAGTAAAGATAGTGAATTACACATAAGACATAGTGACACTAAGTAAGGGTGTACACTCCTATAACATCAAACAATGTACTGTAATTCACCTACTCTCAGTCTGTCAAAGTAACACATAAATAGTACTAACATTGTAAAAGTGTCCTTGAATGTCCCTGATGTACTCTTGCTAAGTCTCTTTTTCGTGGACATTCTTCTGTGCCTGGTTGAGAGCTATGCCTAACACACTTCTCAACCTCCTACAGTAAGGAATCAGGATAAAGCCATATTTAATGGTGGGACAAAGGCCCAAACTCAGTGACAGAGTATACATATTGTCTATATAAAGTAAGAATGTGATTAGAGTAACAGATATTACTGTAGCATAAGTGTTGTCTGAGGGGGCTGATGGGTGATAGTTAGATGCTGTGTCAGTTTTCTGACAGCAACCATCAATAAGTGGATACCATTTGTCAGACATCCACAAGTTTGTACAAGAAAGACCACATCTGTGAGGCAAACATGGTGACACTCTACAAACATCTGCATAGCTGAGAGGTATGATGCCTACAGGGAACATATACTACAGCAGGTTTGCATTGCTGTCTGTCATTGTGGCACACTGGTGTTGCTGCACTTGTTTCCATATAGTTGTTGGAATAGCACACTGCTATTTGACCAACAGTGGCCATATCATATATTAGTGGGGATTTGCCTGTAGGGGACACACACCGCAGTACACTGCAGTAATGGCTGTAGAGACATACAGCAGAATCTGTACACAGGGAGATTACCCAGTATTGCTACTATCTTGGTGATAGCCACACATGTATTGTGTTGCCAAACTGTGGGGTATGACATGTGAGGGAGCAGTGGATAGTGCAGACCATTATGGGTGGGTAGGGTCTGTACACAATGGACATCCACATATCTGGTCCTGTAATGTGTCCCCTCTTGTCTTGAAGGAATAATGTACCAATGGAGACATCCTGTATTTTAATCTGCAGAAAATTATGCTATACTGGATGCCCTCAGACTCAGCCATCACATCCTGCTATCAAGGGGTTGACACAATCATGAACAGTGGGCAGCATTGTGGGCCAACCTTGTGATGGTTGTTAATCATATTGGCCAATTGGACAGGACATACGAGCAGGTCCAACACTGGGCCACAGACATGGTGAATGCTGCATGTCAAAGGGCAGCTGTTGTTTCCAGGGATCATGCTGCCACTGGTGTAGGGCCTGCAAAAGAACAACCACTCTCAGCCAAAGAGGAATTCCTGGTGAACCTAGGATCGACCTTTCAGCTCCCAGCCAACCATCACGCCATACATCCTGGAGGTGGGTGCCACAGCATCCACATCAGAGGAGGTCCAGGTAAGCTTACTGTGTTCATCAGTATAATACATTAGCAGTCATTGTGACAGGCTCTACAGACCAGTACATGGGTGAGAGATCTAGCTGCATGAGAGGGGGGGGGGTTGGCTTTTACCCACAATTGTGCCCACATACTCAAAATGTCAGCAATATAGCCAGTATTACATTAGCTACTGTATATGTGGATATACACACATATTACCTTGTAACACTGCAATACCTCTCCCTCTCCTTTTCATAGGTCCATCAGTTGTGGCTAGAGTTCATGGTCCTGTATATGGTAAGTGTGATACTGTTGTTTTACAGATCATATATACCCTATGAATGTTAAGGGCTGCAATTTTGGTTTATGCACAACTGTTGTGCTTAGCCAGAGTAGAATAATTGTATTTTCCATGTCAGAGCAGTTAACTACAGTGCATACCCTAGGGAATGACAGGTGTGTATTTTTACAAACATTAACATGTTTGCATTTATAGCCATGAGCAACTACTCAGCCTGCTTACATGAGTCAATTACTCTATGATGCCCATTCAAACACAATAGGGAGAAGGTACATACCTGAGGCAGTGTTACTACAAGTGGTATATCATTGTCAAGATAGGTGTACTGGGTTTTATGAGAATGTCCTGTCACATACACTGTCATATTGCATACCTCACAGGTGCGTTTTACTGGCAATGTTACCCTGATGTAGATGACATGCATGTTATACTTGGCCTGGGTTGTTGGTGTATGTTGGGAGTTTGTGTGTTGTACATGAAATCAGAGATGAGAAGATGTGGAAGGATTGACATACATAATAGTGCAGGTGGTAATGTACTGCTTTGGTTTTTCTTTTTCAGAGGTGAACAGGAGGGTTGGAGTATGTCCCCCCTCACAACCTGATGTCAGTGTCTCATCAGACTCTGATGATGATGGTGGCCATAATGAGGTACAGGTGGGGTTGTTGGTGGCTGAATCTGTCCCAGTGGTTGACATCCCTCTTCTGCCCCCATTGTCCCTGCACACAGTCAATATGCCACACATATCCAGTCACCAGAGGCCACAGATATTGGACAGTCAAAGGGTGGTGGCATAGTAGAAGACAGTGTGAGAACTATGGAATCAGTGAGTGTAGACACTGGCCATAGCCAAAGACCTGGCAAGGTCCCACACAGGTAGATTGACAGGGGTGCTCGAAGGAGGACTGCTGCCAATCCAATTCCTGTTGCAGGTGTCACATTGCGGGTCACTCTCCACATGTTTCGGACTGTCACTGAGGCACAGGCACAATCTGACTGCAACACCAGATGGATGCTTAGGATTATGGATGCAGCACAGTCTGACATCCATGACTGCCTCCACTACATTACTGATGCCATGGAATGTTTCACGGATGTAGTGGACGGATGTTGGGCTGAGACAGTGTCTGTCTCTGAGTGCACATTGTCTGTGGTGGAACATGTGGTTGAAATTGGGCGTTGGACAAGTGGACATAGGCCAGTAACACCATCTGTTGGGATTCCACGTAGCCAGGCACACTCACGTTCCCTTAGTGGCAGTACCTCCAGTGCTACAGAGGGAAGCGTGCTGTCCACAACATGACATGGCAGGCCATGGGCATGTGGTCCTGGGTGGTCCCATGGGGGACACAGGCTCAGCAGACAGCAGTCACTGTTAGGTATTAGCACCACTTCTAACACTGGGCATGGTCCTGCATGTGCTACTCCTGGTGAAGCCAGTTCCCATGTTTGTGGCTGGAGATGGTGAATTATCCACTCTACCATGTGCAGTCTGCATCTATCCACCATACACACATGTAGAGCTAGCACTGGGCTTGATTGTGTACACACGCACACTCCCACACAACTGTCACATGCAGGTCACTTACAGACGCACACACATGGCACCTCTCCATGGCCCATGTAACCAGCACCCCTTCCTGACTCACACACATGCTGTCAACTGTTTGGCAGAGCCTAGGCCTCTGGCACCCACACGCCACACCCTGTGCATGTGATGATAACTGTGCCACATCCCTGCCATCCATGCCATCAATGTGGGGACCTGCATATATGTGTCTGATGCACAAGGTGACTATATAACTTTATATGTGTTTGTGTAGTGCAGTATTGTTATACCATGGCAGTCGTGGGCCACGCAGGTACTGTAGCATTGTGTATCTTTGTTGTCTGATGGCACACTGGTGGTAGTGTTACAGAATGACAGGTATGTCATGGACCTGTGTATGCTTTTGTCCCAGGAGTCTGAGTGGTTCAATTATGGACACATGGCAGATATGCATCGGAATATGATGGCAAGGCAGCACAGCAGAGATATGACATCAGCAAGGTATATGCCAGTATATGTGCATGGCTCCCTAGATGTATATGTGTATAACAGTGTGTCAGGGACAATGGTACAGTTAGCGTCATCATGCTTTCATAACCTGTGATACACTCTACTACCTTTGATACATGTCACCTGGAAATTCTGCATGTACAACTCTAGATTATGTTTTTGTCGAGGAGGGCAAATTAGGGCCATTGCCTAGTCACAGGGCCATAAAATGCATAACCAATGCACAAGGGAAGGCCACATTGGCATGTCTCTAGTGCTGAAAGCGGACATATTTAGACACACACACACAACCAAACACACACACACACACACACACACACACACACACACGCAACCCATCTAGTGACATAGGGGTTTACTTTTAAGCTGTTTAGCTTATCTATGATGCCTGAGTGGGGTATTGTGTCGAAGGCCTTAGCCAAGTCCAGGTATGCTGTATGGACTGCTTTGCCCTCATCAATGGCTCTAGTGACTGTTTCGAAAAAGTCAACCAGGTTTAAAAGGCAGGATCTGCCCTTCACAAAGCCAAACTGGGTGGGGTCAAGTGTCTGTAGGTCCCCTATGTCTCTGTTTATGAGTTCCATAATGATTCTTTCCATAGCTTTGCAGACCAGGCTAGTTAAGCTTATGGGGCGGTAGTTTCCAGGGTCTGTAGAGGCACCCCCCTTGTGGAGTGGGACCACTGTTGCTGTACACCAGTGTACAGGTACATAACCCGAAGTAAGGCTAAGATTAAATAGCATTTTTATGTGTGGGTTTAGCTCCTCTTGGAGTTCTCGTAACACGCACCCTGGGATACCGTCAGGTCCCATTGATGCTGTGTTTTTTGCTTTGTTTAGGGCAGTTCTCACTTGGACATCTGAGATGACAGGGAGATTACATTCAGCTGGGATAAGTATTTCTTCTTTTGGGGGTGAAGGAGGCGAGAAGTTTGCACTGAACCTGTCAGCCAGAATGTTAGCAATATCTGTGGGTTCAGTGTATTTTTTGTTGTTGTGAACCAACTCAGAGCATATCTGAGGGTTTCCGCCCAGGTTTCTAACATAGCTGAAGAAGGCTTTGTGGTTATCTTTAGTGTCCTTAGCTATTTTTCTCTCAAAGTTTGCCTTGGATGTTTTTATGAGAGAACGTAGTTTTCTGCTAATGTTGATCAGAGACGTCTTCCCTTCATGGGATTTTGCTCTAACGTGCAGTAGCTTCCTTCTTTTGTTATACAATTTGTTTATGGCTGAGGTCCACCAGACAGAATGCTTACATTTGGTGGAGAGGGACTTGGATTTGTTTGGGATTGCATGATCCAAGCATTCCTGGATATGTCCATAGAAAGCATTTGTGAAGGATTCGGCATTGCGGGATGTGGTATCCACTGGCACAGTGGGCTTAAAGGATACCATCTCCTTCTTAAGAAGAGTGAAGTCTGCTTTTGAGAAGTTTTTCACTGTGGTCTTTTGTGCTGGGGGTGGAGGTGGGATATGTATATCCAGGGTGATTAGTATGTGGTCAGATCTTACTAGTGAGGGGTATACTTCCGGTGTGGAGCATTTTGTCCCCATGTTTGTGATGATCAGGTCTAGTATATTTTCTCCCCTAGTGGAAGAGGTGACTAGTTGTTCCAGTGCATTTGAATTTATGAATTCCAGGAACCTTTGGGCTAGGGTATTAGGGCTAGAATAATGTACCCAATCTATGTTTGGGTAGTTGAAGTCTCCCAGTATGATGGTATTTTGTGATACATTCATATCCTCCAATGTCTTCAGGAAGGCTGAGTGGGGTTCCTGAGATTGGGAGGGTGGTCTGTAACATGCTACCAGTTGTATAGCAGTTTTGCCTATGGTTAGTTGCACCTGTATGGTCTCTGTTGCTTCATGTGTTGCTACTAACCTGGAGGTGTGGGTGTCCTTTATGAATATGGACACTCCCCCTCCTTTGTGGTTCGGTCCGGGTTTTGGGGCGAATAGCATGATACAGGTATAGCCTGGTAGTGCTGGGGTGCTCTCAGGAGCCTTGAACCAGGTTTCAGTTACTGCACAGACGTCGATGTTCTCCATGCTGAGGAGTGCATCAAGTGCCTGCATCTTGAGATTTAGACTTCTGGCGTTGAGCAGCATTACTCTTAGTTTTTTCCGTTTTTGTTTTCTAAGGAGGTGGGTTTGTCTTTTGAGCCTTGCCTAAAAAAGGCATTATGGGGGTGGCAAGAGCCTTAGCCAATATCCGGAAGCCCAGTGGTGACAGGTGTAAGCCATCCCTTGCGAAGCAGCATGGCTTGTCCAACATATCATCCCAGGCAGACAGATATTGGATCCCCTTAGAATGACACCAGTACTCAAGCCAATTGTTAAAGCTGATCATCTTGTCTTTGTATTGTGGTATCATTCTTGGTGAGGGCAAGATGCTGCTCAGGGTCAGGGTCATACCAGCCTGGGCTACATAATCGGAGAGCTCCTCTATGTCTCTTTTCATGTAGTCCAGGGAGGTACGTCTCAGGTCATTCACGCCAGCATGGACAATGACGGAGTCATATCTGTACTTGCTTTGGAGTGACCTGAGTGCGTGTGTTATGTGGTGGACCCTAGCCCCTGATAGACAGCTCACAGTCACCTTCTACTTGTTCAGCCTGGTCAGTGGGACATCAGTGTGTCTGACTATGGAGTCACCTATTACTAGTGTATCAGGCAAGGTGTTTGGCCTTAAGGGCTGCGATTGGTCGACACACTGATTTATTGAAGTATGTGTTGCATGTGTTTTGTTTTGAGGTGGTGGATTTTTGGATGTCTGCTTTGGGAGCCTCTGTTGTTTTGGTAAGATTTTATTAGAGCCTCCGAGTATGTCTTTGTGTTTTTATGTGTTTGGTTTGCAGTTGTGGTAGGTCTATGTGGGACTGGGATTGTTGTGTGTGTGGTTGCCATCTCCTCCTGTCTGATCATGCCAGCCCTGAGTTGAGAGAGTTCAGCCTCCAGTTTGGCTATATAGTTGCATCTCTCACATGTAATTGTGTTTGTTGGGAGGAGGAGAGGGTTGTCTGTGTACATGAGACAATTGTAGCATTTTCTCAAGATGCCCAGATTGACCAGCTGAACTGGAGACGATGCCAGTAATCTACCACTCGACATGCTAGAACAGTATAAGGGGGTGGTATACCTTTAACGGAGGTGGGTATTCACAGGGGTGGTAAGTAGATGTAGTGCTTTACTTAGTATGAGAGTGCTTACTTAGTAGAGAAGTATTGAGAACAAGTGCTAGGCTTATAATACAGTGAGTAGTCTGGTTTTACTAAGAGTAGAGCTTCCTTAAGGGAAAATTTGAAGAGCAGACTTGGCGGAGCCAGAAAAAGTTTAACCTTGTTTAACCGGTGCTGCGCTATGCACACAAAAGCCGCAACGTGGATTTTAAGCAGTGAACTACAAAAGAGCTAGGAATGGTCCCAAACAACCAATTACTACAGCTTCTTGTGCTGAGGTCACTTCCCCCAAGGACAGGTAGGCTGCTCAAGGCTCCCCACTCCCACTGGTGAGCAAAGAAACATCCTTCTATCCAAGTAAGGTAATGGACAACACAGGAACTACACCACAGCCCAGAATACAGCAATGCCTGTAAACTGGTCTAAACTAGTCGAGGAAGGCGGAAAACAAGGATTATTTTTTGTTTTTTTTTTTGGTAGAAACACACAGAAAATGCAGAGACAGTGATAAATTAGTTACACAGGCTAGCACACTTTAGTGGGCAGCCTCCACAGTTAAATTAAACAAACAAACAAGCAAACTTTCGATCAAATTCGACTAAATGTAACTTTTAAGTGCAGATTTTAAAATAATGCAGCAATCAGTTAAAAAACAGTTCAGGCTAGTTCAAAGTAAGCTACAGCAGCTATTTCCAGTGAAAAAAAAGCAAAGATACTTAAATCCAGAAGGTAGTCGCTTTTTCGAGTTCCTTTCGAGGTCTTGTAGAGGAGGGAATGTAGAGGGCAGCAGCCACTCACAGGGCCATAAAATGCATACCATTGCACCGTGACAGCTCATATGTGCATGTCTATAGTGCTGGGAGGGGACATATTGATACACACACACACACACACACACACACACACACACACACACACACACACACACACACACACACACACACACACACACACACACACACACACACACACACACACACACACGTGCACACACACGTGCACACACACACACACACACACACACACACACACACACACACACACACACACACACACAGTTGGAGTATGTGAGATTAGAACTCCTACCTATCTAGGTATTACACACTACAGCTCACAGTACCTATCGCACATGCTACAGGTTATGTCTGTCCTACATGCTTACGTGTTGATGCAGGCACAGTACTTGCAGAATATGCAAAGTGGCCTTGTGTTAGACAGCATGTGTGGCCTACAGAGTGATACTGCTTAGTACTGTTATTATATCTAGTGTCCTAGGGGTGGGATACTTGGTAATATCCCTGCTATGTGTGTACATTTACCAGTCTGGCCATATGTGGCTGTTAGCAGTTTGATAGGCAGACATGTGGCCAGGGACAATATGGCCTGTCCAAGGAATGCATTGTACCCATTGTACATTACACCACCTGTGTACCTATGTTTGTCTGCAGGATGATAGCCCATAGGCTCAGGGGTCTGTGGGTGAGTGTATTATGTACTGTTGCAACCTTGGTCTGATGCCATTGGGCAGCTGCTGTGATTTGTATGTGCAGATAACCCTAGCATTAAAGGGTATGTGGGAACATGTGTACATCCCCGCCCTTATCTATATCAATGTGTATAACAGGGTTATCTCCTTAAAAGTAGTTGTGTGTGTCAGTAATGTAAATGTGTTATGAAGATGTATGTAGTGAGTCTATGTGCCATTTTACTTTATATAGCTATATATATATCGTGTATGGTGTCTGTAGGTGTGGCCCTTTGTGCCCCCATTCACTCTGGCTTTGTCCAGATGTCTTGCAGTAACAGATTGATGGGTTATGACTGTCTGTGGGACTACCATCATATGAGTACCTCACATGCAAAAGATGTTGGATGCTACCAGATTCAAACCATCAGCACCATTACACATAATACTGTCCCTGGCCAAGTGAGCCATACCAGCCACCAGAGGAAAAGTTTTCCTTCCTCACACTATCAACAAGATAGAGGAATTGTCTGGTCTGCTTGTATATGATTGCAGACTTATTACAGCAGTTGTATAGCAACACTGATGTGTGTGGGGTGGGGGATGACCAGCATAGACAGTCATGCTACTGTCCTGTGACCCCAACATTTGGCATCTCCCTGGAATACTGTCATGGAGTTTCCAGCCATGTGGCCTAGTGGCTATTATGAGGCACATACCATTGAACAGAGTATCTATTGTCCCAAGTGGCTGTTAGATCTGTACAAGTAGCCCACTATAGATCTCTGGAAGTAGCCCAGTAGCACACTATGTGTAGCTCACTATATTCCCTTGCATACATGCGGCAGGTCCATACATATGCTACCATATTGTAGTACTCCTTACAAGTGGTGTACAGGAGAGTGACTTACCTTGTGAATGCAGCAGTTGACAGACCTGTAGTTCGGGGCTGCATCTGTCTGATGCACATAGTCCACAGCCAATACATGGTGAGGTACAGGTTGTGTGGCCTGGCTGGCATTATTTTTACTGATATGTATGCGAGTCAAAGTACAGGTTCAGTCCCTAGGGCACTAGTTTGTCATTGCATGTGCTATGCATTGTCTCTTGGCCAAGGCCATGGCATATTGGGCATCTGCCTACAGGGATAGCCTCAAGGGGTTCCTCCTCTGAGTCCCCCCTGTGGGTGTGGTGACCTAGTGGGGGGTTGTGTATTCCTTCCCTTTGCTAATCCTGCTGCAGCTGTTTTCCACAGGATCATATTGTGTAGCATGGTACATGCTGTGAACAACTGTGCACATGTGGCTGGAGAATACTGCAAGGCTCCACCAGCTATATCGAGGAACCAGAGCCATGACTTTAACAGCCCAAACACATGCTCTATAATGTCCCTGGTTTGTGCGTCTGCCTCATTATGATATTCTTCAGTGGGTGTGTGTGTGCATTTTTGATGGGTGTCATCATCCACGGTTCCAGTGCGTAGCCAACATCCCCAAGTAAATGGTCATGTGGGATGCTCCCCCCAGCAAACATAAGGTAGAGCTGTGATGCGTGTCAGATATGGGAGTCATGATAACTGCCAGGGCTGCCAGCACACACATTTATGAGAATGCCCTGGAAATTGCACGCAACCTGGCAATTGATGGAGTGGTACTCATTGCGGTTGATGTATATTTTACCCTCTTCACTGTGTGGTGCCTTAATATGTACATGAGTGTATTCTATGGCACCCAGTACCTCAAGGTAGTGTGCTACATGGTAGATGAGTCGCATACTGCTGGCCCTCTTACAGGAGAGGGTCAGGCGTAAGCGACTCATCTACCATTTAGCACACTGGGATGGGTTCCCCTCTGTTGACTCTGGGTCTGAGTTGAGGGTGGTAGAGCTCACTGAGTTGTTGTAGTATGTCCCTGTCCACTCTATAGCACTCTCCAGCTCATGTAGCTCCTGGTAGGTTACCCTGGGTCTGAACACTCTTTTCCTTCTTAGTCTAGGCCTATGTTCAGCATCAATAACAGCTGCATTGACCTCAGCATCTAGAACATACATATGCAGAAGAACTGCAGCAGCCCCTAGCATCCTCTAGGTTAAAATTCCCAAGTCTGTACTCCAATGGTGCACAGTATGGGGGAAAAGCAGATTGTTGGGTGTATGCATACTTTATAGTGGTCTGCTGTAGGTATACTCTGTGTGATTGGCTAGCTATGATGCATTCCACCTGTCAAGTACATTATTAAGGGGTTTAATGGCCTTAGTTTAAGTGAAACAGGGTTCATCAGTAATTAATATATCATTGGACTTTCTCAGCTAATTTTCACTTTTTCTTTTTTTTTAAACCTTCTTTGCTGAGCACTGTGGTGTGCCATGCAAACCTGTACCGCAAAGATAAACAAAGCTTAGCAGTCAGTAGACACATCCCCATGTATAGTCTTGCCCAGCATGGCTGCATGCTGTGCAAACCCACTCAAACCCACTGAAACACACATCCCTAAGGCAAAGAAAGTTTAGCAGTCACCAGACACACACCCCTGCTGAACAGAGTGGTGAGCAATACAAACATGCACCACTGAGCTCCAATGAGCTTAAAAGTTTGCGGACACACCACCTTTTGATGTCAGCTACCTCTGCTGTGGATAAGAAACATGGTTCTGTGGTGCCTGCACGGATGGGATCTGCGGACACAGAATTTGTGCTATTCAGTAACCCCAGCTCATTGCATACAGATCCGTGCACAGTAACTGGTAAATACATGGTTTCAGGCCCTGCCTCATTAGCAACCACAGCAGTCCTACATTGTACATACTCCACACAGGGTCCTGTAATGCATTACTATTACATACTCACAATTTCTGGTTTTTACAATATTTTTATATTTTTTTTCCATAACAGCATGTTTGAACACTGCGATGTGCTGAGCAAACATACCCAGGGTATTAAAAAAAGTAAAATTATTTTCCATACAGTTTTGGGCACACACCAGTTATTTTTTGCATATCTGTGTCCTCTATACTGTTTCTGCCACTGTAACTACACTTTTACAGCCCCTGGTGTCATTTATACATCCTGTTCATGTAATTTTTCTGTATATATTATGAACACCAACACGGGGGTCTACACAGCTGCCTATCTGCTTGCTGGATCTCTCTACCTGCCTCATTTGCATTAATTTCACCTGCTTATGAGATGATTTGCATGCCACGGACACTTCCATGTTCATATGCTCGTGCACACCCCTCAGCTCCCTTTACTGGATCGCACATCTGCTTATTTCCATGTAAGCACCATGCCACTATGCCCATATGGCAAATAAGTCCATGTAGGCTTTATTAAATTCCCCCCCAAGAACTTTAGACAAGTAATTGCAATAATTCAGTTAATAAAACCTTGCAATATCTGAGCAATAACTTATTTAAAGGGACAATATCTATAAGAAGAGAGTTATGGGGAGTAATGACAAAAGGACAGAAAAGAAAAGGAATGTTTCTCCTTCTGGTACTTTAGACAACAAATGTCCTTTTAGTTAAATTCATCTAAATGTGTCATTCAGAGAACTGTCAACCTGTATTTGCTACAAATAATATTGGTTTAGAATATTCTCAAATAAATACATATTTACCTAAAATTAATGAATTTGTATCCAGTGATAGGGAAGAGTGCTAGACTCACCCAGTTCAGGAGAAATGACCACTCAATTAAAAAGCAAGACTTTAGACAAGTAGGTAAGTGCAATAAAGCAGTTAATAAAACCACACAATATTCCAGCAATAACTTACTTATAAGGAAAGTATCTATAAAAACATTATGTGCGGTAGTGACAAAAGAACTGAAGAAAGAAAAGGAAAGTTTCTCCTTCTTTTACTTTAGATGACTAATGTGCTTTTAGTAAAAATTCATTTAAATGTGTTATTCATGGAAATGCCAACCCATATTTTCTACATATAAAATCAGTTACCTCAAATAAATACAGATTTACCTAAAATTAATGAATTTTTTTCTGATGATAGTAGAAAGTAGCAGGCCCTGCCTAGTTCAGGAGATGTGACTGATAAATTAAAGAGCAAGAACTTCAGACAAGTAAGTAAGTGCAATAAGAAAGTTAATAAATCCTTGCACTATCTCAACAATAACTTATTTAAAGGTGTCAGATTGGAACTTTCTGCGTATTCTGAATTAATAAATACATTTGTGTTGGTATAAGCCTCGCAGCGCTCTTTGTTCCTATCAGCATTGGTTCAAATTTGTTGGAGCATTTGCTGTCATAGGCACGGACTTCTTTCCCTTTGTTTATTTAAAGGGAAAGTATCTATAAAAAGAGAGTTATGAGGAGTAATGACAAAAAAAAGAAAAGAAAAAAACAAAAAAAGAAAAAAAAAGTCCTTTTGGTAGTATAGAACAATATTCTTTTACTAAAATTCATCTAAATGTGTCATTCAGAAAATTGTCAAGCTGTATTTTCCCCATACAATATTAGTTTAGAGTATTCTCAAATAAATACAAATTTACTTAACATTAATGAATTTGTGTCCAATGATAGGGAAGAGTGCTGGATCCCATCCGGTTCAAGAGAAATGACCCATAAATTAATGGGCAAGTAAGTGCAAGAAGGCAGTCTCTAAAACCAAGCAATATCTCAACAATATTTTACTTAAAGAGAAGATACTATAAAAAGATAATTATGCGGCGTAGCAACAAAAAGCAGGAAAAAAAAAGAAACTTTATCCTTCTGGTACTTTAGACAACAAATTTTCTATTAGTAAAATTAATTTAAATGTGTTATTGGGGAACTATCAACCTGTATTTTCTACATATAATATTAGCTAAGAATATACTCAAATAAATGCAAATTTACATAACATTAAAAAATGTGTATCTGATGATAGAAGAGTGTGGCAGGCCCCACTCAGTTCATGAGAAATGACAAATAAATTAAACAGCAAAAGCTTTAGACAAGTAAGTGCAATAAGGTAGTTGATAAAGCCAAGCAATATCCCAGCAGTAACTCATTTAAAGAGAAAATATCTATAAAAAGAAAGTTATGGCGAGTAGCAACAAAAGAACAGAAAAAGAATAGGAAAGTTTCTCCTTCTGGTACTTTAGACAATAAATCTATTAAAGAGAAAGATTTTATTCTACTATCTTTATTTACTGTGGGACTAATACTTGAAGAAACTCCTTTAAATCATATTAAAACAGTGATGTTAGATGTCATTGAACTGATAGAAACTAAAAAAAAATGAAGGATGTGGTTGATGAAATAATCCCATGTATATATAAAGTGGAATGACTATATGCATTCTGAAATTGTCCTGTTTAACAATTGGTTAAAATCTTTGTGTTTAACTCATAATATATCATTGGTTACTTATTGAAAAGAATTTATTTGTGATCATCAAATATTTGCCAATGACTCACTCCACTTTAAATTTAGTTCAAGACTATCTATAGTAAATTGGATATTTTGTTAACATTTTTTTAGGAATACTATTCTGATAAACCTATGGTCTCAGACTGCCAGAGACCTGATAACATTCTAAAGCTTTATTAATGTAATACAAGAAGTTTAGCAAATAATTATGAGTTACTTCATGTCTCTCAACAAGAGAAATTGGATATAATAGCAATCAATGAAGCACAGGATGCAACTAATGTATTCTTCCCTGGATATAAGAAGACTGAATATCTTTGGACATATAGATATGGAGGTGGCATTATAATTCTTTTAAAGGATGGTTTAGTTTACACACTAAGTGAACTAACATTGACTTAGAGATCATTTATATTGCTATATATTCCCTTTCTGGATTGAATACCTAAAGATTAATTTGTCCTTATATAAAAACTTTCATGGACTCTAACACAAATAATTTATTAAAATGTTGGAGTTGCAGTTTGAGCATAGCTTTCTTTTCCTTTTTTTTAACTTGGAGATTTGAATTACCCAAAATAGAAATGTGTTAGATTATTCATCAAACAGGAAATTCAAAATAGATTTTCTGGGCAATTTACTTCAGTCTGACAACTGAATTAATTTGTACTCTTACTAGAGGTAGTCACATAGTAGATCACTTTATGACAAACAGAAGTTAAAAAATATTGTGGGTCCACTATTTTGTAATTCTGACCATTGTTGAATTACAACAAGTATTTTGTTTGGTTCTATTTTATGATCAAGAGTTATTATGAAATACCAGTATCATAAGTTTGACTTTATGGGTATAAATAATTATATAAACATAATTGACTGGTCATTGTAATTGAGTACTGAGGAAGATGGAAGTTATTCTATCCTGGAATCTATTTTGAGTAATGCTATGGATTTAGACACTTGCAATATAGAAGTGAAAATTCAGAACTTTCCTTCCTACTGGGATACTGAGTTGCATCAAATATAAAAAAAGAGGCTCTCACAAATTAAGTAAAATGTAGCCCATACATTAAATCTATACAAAATTTTATGACCGACAAAATAAAAGTGTATTAAACTGTAAAGAGCTTGAGTATGAATACCATTTATCATCTTCAATAGCTAATAAAAACAGCTTTATAAATATATTACATTTTGTTACTGAGAGTACTGATTCTATTTCATAGCTTTTGTAGATGGGGAACTGACAACTGATCCTTATAGAATTGCTGATGAGTTTAATAATTTTTTTTGAATTATCACAATCTAGGTGTATAATGGTTAATTTGGACATTGTTTCTACAGCTAATATGAACTGTCCTATAATAAGTATTTAATTGATTTATAAAGTATTAGAAAGTTAGAAAATAAAACCTCTATGAGTCCAGATTTTTTTTCCCAGCAATGATGATTCATGTCTTGAAAAGTACTTATTTTGACAGTGTTACATAAGATATTTAATACTTTGCCATGTAATAGTACAGTACCTTCTATTTGGGGAAAAAAACGTTAAAATTGATTTAAAAAAATAGAATTGCAAAATTACAAGCCTATAAGTCTTACATCCATTTTATGTAAGTGTTATGAAAGAGTTCTACAAAATCTGTTTTCTTACTCAGTGAATCATAATAGATGTACTGACTTATATCAACATGGGCTTTGTGCTGGTAGATCAACACTCACAAATTTAGTGAAGTTCCACAATCAGGTAACTTGGGCTCATGATATTCATTAAAAGTCAATGCTATCTATGTAGACTTGGCTAAGGCTTTTTGTATGATTGCACATAGTTCAATACTTGATACATTAAAGAATTATAAGTATAATTCCTTTTTAAATATTTGGATTAATCTTTGGTTGTCTGGTTGTTCTCAGTTTGTAGAAGTCTGAAGTGTCACCTCAGTTTTCTTCTGTATTGTTTGGAGTACCACAGGGTTCTGTGTTTTTCCTTTCTCTTTTTAATTTATTACTTTAAACTAGTCCTTAGGGTGGCCACGGTGGTGCAGTGGTTAGCATTGTTGCCTCACAGCAAGAGGTTCTCCGGTTTGATCCTTGGTTGGGGTGCCTTCTGTGCGGAGTCTGCATGTCGTCGCTGTGGTCACGTGGGTTTCCTCTGGGTGCTCTGGTTTCCTCCCACATCCCAAAGACATGCAGTAGGTGGACTGGACACTCTAAATTGGCCCTAGGTGTGAGTGTTCCTTCTGTGGAAGGTTGGGCACCGGGTTGGCAACTCGACACTGTAAAATTTCACTGCCAGTCATGAGCGGACAGTTGAGCCGCTGTGGCGACCCCTAACTGGGAAAAGCCAGAAGAAGACTTTAAACTAGTCCTTAAAACAATCAGTGTTGGCAAGCTGAATATTCAGATAATTGTAAGTCTGGATTTATAATTGATAAAGATGCGTCCTTAGCATCCATTGCTGAATATTTAATTTTTGGGACAATTTTCTTCTTGGGAAAAAAATGTAGGACTGAAATTCAGCCCTGATAAGTACAAAATAACATATTTTGGCAATTCTGGAATAAGACCAAATTTATTTTTAAGTAATACACTTTTATCTGGAACTCATTACTATAAAGATCTGGGTATATACATATTATTTGATTTTTCTTTTTTACCTCATGTAAATATTTGGCAGGGCTAGCCACTCAACGACCAAGGCAGGGCTAGCCACTCGATGGCCGTGGCAGGGCTAGCCATTCGACAGTGTAAAATATGGCTCTAGGTGATTCAATCATGTTGACTAATGTCGCCAAAATGGGCATGGGTAGTTACTGGTAATAAGTGGATTGAGGACCCTGCCTTCTCTGACTGATAAATCCAAAAGAGGTACAAACGGCTTGAAACCAGGAGTAAGACCAAACAATTTATTAAACAAAAGTTAGCGCTTTCGTCTGGTGACCATCACCAGACTTCTTCAGACAAATTCAAACAACAAAATGAAAAGCTTTTATACACACACTTAATAAAATAATTAATTAATTACACTCTAATTAAATTTAATTAATATTAAGATTGATTGAAATAAGCAGACCAAAACTCTGTTAAGCCTAAAACCTGAAACCCAGCTAAAAAAACATTTATTCTATCCACAGTAGATAAGCAACTACACTAATATATAAACACACACACACACACACACACACACACACACACACACACACACACACACACACACACACACACACACACACACACACACACATATATATATATATATATATATATATATATATATATATATATATATATATATATATAATATATAAAACAATATATATAATATATATATAAATATATATATATAATGCATTTAATGGTACTAATATATGTGTACACATTTTTCTATATTCTTTTACATCTATGAATTTTTATGTATATATTTTTCTGTATGCATGTTGCAACAAAAAAAAAACCCAAACAAAGGACACCTCAGAGGCAAAAATACATAAGAACACCACAAATGTACACACCACAGACCATGCAAAGTCCACACACCAGGGTCTTGCAAGACACTAAGGCCTTACCCCAAACACCTGCCCAACACAGATAGGCTAATAGCATTGACCCTCTACCCCATTCCATACTGACTCTGCTGAGGTGACTCCTGTCTGGCATGCAAAGCAATCCAGACCCTACCTTGATGGGACTGTTGCACATCTGGAAGTTAAGGCCCACTCAATCAACCCATAAGTGCAGCATCAACCTGGTCTGTGATACCAGTATGGTTTGTTGGTGTGACAGATATGTGCCCCACACACTACCACATCTGTGGAATACACTCCCTGTCCACATCAAGCCAAGTGCCTCAATACCCCTAGTGATGTGCTCCCTGTATAAGTGCATGGGAAACACAAAATACAGCCCTGTGATTCCATCTGTGTCCCTGCTAGACAGTGACTCTGTATGCTGACATATCTTAACATGGGCTACACTCCCATCTGCGTGGGTTATAAGGGTTTCAGGGCCAATACCCTACTAATGTCATATCAGTCTATCAACCTATACACAACTGTCTGTCAATGGTTCACCACATTACTCTGTACTTCTCTGCCACTGACATACCTGGAAGTCACAGTGCTATGCGGAATATACTGCACATATAATGGACATTTCTGCATCATAGAATGCACTCTGTACCCATACCCATACTTTCCAATCTCTGACAGCAAGACATCTGGACAAGGTCATAAATATAAGTGGGACAAAGGTCCAATCACGTGTTGTACATATTGCTCTTACAAACTGAGAAAGTTGGTAGAATAGCAGGTTTTGCATTAGCAGGAATTGTCTGAAGGTTATGAAGTCTGAAACACTAGTGTCTGTCAGTATTTTGTAACGTCAGTCTTTAATTATTTGCAACTAACTTGCCATAAAAACACACGTTTATGTAGACTGGACAATCTGCCAAAAACTGTACAGTTGATAGATATGCAGCATATGACTTTTCAGGTAAGAAGAATACCACACAAGCAGGAGATCCCCAGCCAGTATATCACCAAAGTGCTGGACTGTTTACACAGCTTCATCAGTCAACCAGCTGTAGCCACACCTCTCAAATGGCCTTGTTGGGCAAGAATGTCTATAGTTGGGCTCATAATATTGGTCTGCACATCATACATCTTGTACTCCTCTGGTAAAGCACTGTGATGATCTGAGGATGGCTGTCACTTGGTAATGACACAATACCTTCCAGTGTCAGACTTCAGATATGTCAGAAAATGTCTGCTAAAACAAACTCTGTACCTCTAGCAACTTCCTGTTTACTTTTGAGAGGTATGGCTGTAGCACACAAACCCCCGCACTGGAGTACAGCTATCTCTGGAATGGAGTCCCACGCTTACTATAGAAGGTCATACTGGGCATGCTCCTACACTTAGAGAATCACAGCCCATGTTGGAACCCACACCGGACTATATAACTGTATTGTGCATATATGTCTTTGCATACAGACAGCTATGTACACATTAACTGTCTCTACACACACCCATCAGACAGAATTACCCTCAGCTATCTGTAGGTGGGCTATATGTGATGTATCTGCATCTGTTGCGTGTGATACACAGACATATATATGGGCAACATATAACAATATGTCAAGCATACACACATAGACATGGGGAAGAGAGACAGACAGACAATGATAGGGAGAGAGAGAGACACAGGGAGACAAACACAGAGAGTGAGTCATACACAGGGATACCCTGAATGGCATAGAGTGGTGTCCTGCTGTGGACAGTGGGATACCTGTCATAACCAGTTGCACATGCCAGCATGAAGGTGAGCTCCATTCTGTAATAGTACTGAGGTGAGGGTTATAATATCACATCACAAACATAGATTTTCTGCATCAAAGTTTTACTTGTCTGACATTGAACAAGTAACCCTTGTAAAATCCTCAAAGGTGTATACTGTTGGTCTGTCTTTCCTGCTAAACATAAATAACATTAAGTGCTGAGTGCAGGTTTTAGGCCCTTACATTAAACTTACCTCTGCTGTGGTGTCTTGAGTCAATCAAAGTCTCCCTCTAACCACTCCTACTGCCTTCTCTCTTCCTCACCCCCATTTTTCCTCAAACAGGTTAAATTGCTACAATAGTAATTTCACCCTGCACTCCCTCACATAGCCCAGAAAATTATACCCTGCAGCTATTAATTTATCCTGCAAGTGTATAACCTATAGATTAAAAATAGCCTAACAATTTGGTGTAAAAAGAAACAAATCTAAATACAGCCAAAACATTACCTTAACATACCATAAGCCCAGTGAAATACTTGGAGTCAGGGTTAGCCCCACTCCGCTCGCCCTTGCTGCACTCAGGCTCACTCTGCTCCTCTCCCTGCCCCCATTCCCACCCACCCCACTACTCCTACATTTAAACTACACCCAGCCACTCCCCTCATACTAAGATCCAATCATTGAATAGCCCTCCCCCACACCCATTCCAATCATTGAACAGCCCTCCCCCACACCCTTTTTTCTTCTCTTCCATTTTTCCACACCCTGTTAGCACAATCAACCATCAAATTTGCCCCCCCCAACAAAATGCAAACAAGTAAAAAATACTAATTGCCCTAATGCCTATACTGTTTGTATTTTACCAACTTACTGCCTATGAACAAATACTTGACCATGGTATTCACTACCCACAAGGTCAGACACCCACGACTACACACATAACACCAAACACAGTGCCATCCCCAGCAAACCGAATATATGACTCTCAATAATATATCACCCCTGTAAAACCACAAAACACAATCTTAAAGACAAAGACTATATAAAACTAATAAACCAACTCCTAAATCTTAGAATATCATGTCACTATAACCTTATAACACATGGGGATATTCATCCCAACCCTGGCCCACCCACACCCAATAACCTCCACTCGCCTACCACAACCTCCACAGTCAAGCTACCCCTTTTAACTCCCACTAGTTCCCTCCTAGCATTTCACCTAAATATTAGAAGTATTAACAATAAGATTCCCAACCTACATGTCCTCCTAGCAACCCACTCCCAAGACATTATGTGTCTTATGGAAACCTGGCTAAAACCTAGTACTACCGACAATGAGATACTACCCCCAGGATATAATATACACCAGTTAGACCGTGCTACTAGGAAAGGAGGTGGGATAGCAGTCTTTTACATAAACACTCTAACTGTTACTAGAGACACAATTCAACCACCCCAATTTGACAATGCTGAACTCCTCATAACCAAATTACAGATTGTCCAGTACAAATATATAAACATTGTCTGTGGATAAATTCCACCAGGCAACAACTTAAATACCTTAGAGGATATTCTGTACTAATTATCCACTACTTATCCCCAAGAAACCATAGTTCTTGGCAACTTTAACACTGACTGGCACCCCTGCTCCTCTGAACCCCCCCTCACTCCTATAAACTTATCTGGGTTTAAACAGACCATAACCTCTCCCACTAGGATAAACAAACTGACCAACAGGGAAAGTATCCTGGATTGGATCCTAGTTAACAAACAATCCCAACTGTATACTGCTGGCACTCTCCCTGACAACCTTAGCAACCATTGTCTAACCTATATCATAAAACATAAGGTAGGAAACCATCACCAGATCAAATATAAAACAGTGAGAAACAGAAAAAACCTTGACACTGCAATATTCCTAAATGAACTACAGACAGTTGACTGGTCAAAACTAAAAAATCAACCATTAGAAGAGGCTGTAGCTCACTTTAGCACTAACTTCCTAAGTATCCTTGATTCCAATGCTCCAGCCCATACAATAAAATCTAGATCAAACACAGCATCATGGCTCACAAGAGAGACCAAATCTAAAATCAAAGCTAGAAACAGAGTCTGAGCCAGCTAGAGAACAACCAAAGCCGCACTTGACCATCTAAAATTTCGTCAACTCAGGAATGACACAAAAACATTTATTTTACTGGATAAAAAAAGCTTCTACCATAATCTCCTACAAAAACATCAAAACAACCCCGAAAAGTTCGGGGCAGGCTTAAATCAACTACTTCATCCAGGACATTCTACCACCCCAACCCCAGCTAACCATACCCATAGTTCCCCAGAGACCATAGCTAGTGCTTATAATAAATTTTTCACCAAAACTATCCAATCTCTAGCAAATTACCTAACCTCTACAAACTTAAACCACACGCCTAATTTATCCACAAATTATGCCAAATTTAACCTCCAGCTAATATCCACTAATTTACCTCAAAAGTCTCCTAAAAAAACTAAAACCTACCACCCTCGCTGCTGACCTCCTCCCTGCAGAGTACCTACAAATAGCTGCAGATGCCATTGCATATCCCATATCCTTATCAACAGAACATTATCCGAAAATGCTATCCCCTCCCTCTGGAAAATATCCCACATCATCCCACTTCTTAAAGGTCGTAGCTCAATTGACATGCCCAGTTATAGGATATTGTAGGAATTGCTGGAACCTGTGTTCTGAGAGACTGCCTTCCAGACTATCTGCAAATATACAGTGCTGAGTATATTTTTTTTGGTTATAGAGTTTGTTAATTGTTGCTTAGATCTCTGTTGAAACTGTTGCCTCACTGTTCTGAGAGACTGATCTGCAAATATACAGAGCTGAGTATATTTTTTTGTTCTTAGAGTTTGTACTGTTAGTTGTTGCTTAGATCTCTGTTGAAACTGTTTTGTCCTACCTACCCTCCCTATTTTTGGTTTGTAGTTTAAATTTGGTGGCTTTTGCAGTTGCCCGCCCCACTGTAGATTTGATCTGGGACACCCCGCCAGTCCCATCTCTTTACCACATTCTACCTAATAAACTCTTTCTGCACTTGCTTTTAGTCCTTTTTAATTTAATTGCATTTTTTAAACTGTGTTTGGTCTAATATTGCTACATACCCAAGTGTGCATGTGAATTTTTTTTACCACTGTTTTTGCTACTTTTCTGTAAAAAAAAAAAAAAACAAACTGTAAGCCTGTTTCCTACCTTTTCTGTAACTAGTGTTCCAGATACATATTTGTTGTATCCAGGATAGTATGTAAACTTTTGAGCCCCCAAGCCTTTCTGTGTTGGAGGGAAGCCTTCTAGCTTATCAGTGGGAGTGGTAAGCACTAGGTAACCTGTCTACCACATAAGGAGTGGTTCTGGCCCAGAAATTGAAGTTATTGGCCATTTGGGCAATCTCTTCCATCTCTCTCAACTTTCTGATTTGAAAGCCTGCATTTGCACTTGTTTCTGTCCTGTAACTCATTTAGTGCAGATACAGATTCTTAGTTTTAGCACTTAAATTTGCTTATTCATGCTCAGCACTTGTTCAGAACTTGTAAGCACTAAATAAGCTACTGATTACTATAGCACTCAATCTTCCTTATTACCTAGAGGAAAACAGTTTTTGTACTTACTTTTCTCACTTGCTTAGAGAACAACAGCTTTTGTACTTACTTTTCTCACTTGCTTAGAGAACAACAGCTTTTGTACTCACTTTCCTTGCTTATCTAGAGGAAAATATTTTTTTTATTCAGGCATGTCCAAGGGTCAGCTCCCAGTGTTCTCTCCTGTCTATCTGACAAATCTGGGCATCTTGATGCAATGTAGAAATTGCCTCATGTACACAGACAACCCTCTCCTCCTACCACCCAACACTACAACCTGTGAAAGATGCACTTATATAGCCAAACTGGAGGTAAGGCTCTCTCCAACCAAGACTGAACTTGACAGTCAAGAGGAGAAGGTACACATTTGCACCACACCACACTCACCACCTAGTCTCACTAAATCTACACCACCAAAATCCACACATAGTACCACAAAAACATTTGCGGAGGCTCTCAATAATAATCTGTCTAAGCAACAGAGACCTCCAAAGTAGAAACCCAAGCAACCTCCATCCCCCAACTCAATCCAAATGACACATAGCCCACAGACTCAGTGTGCCACTCAACCAGAGCCAATAAGGCAAGACAACATACCCAACACACTAGTCATAGGTGACTCTATAGTCAGGCACACTGATGTCCCACTCACCAGGCTAAACAAGGAGAAGGTTACTGTCAGCTGCCTGTCGGGTGCCAGGATCTGCCACATAAAGCATGCAGCACTCAGGTCACTCCACCACAAGTACAAATATGACTCTGTCATTGTCCATGTTGGTGTGAATGACCTGAGACATACCTCCCTGGACTAAATGAAAAGAGACATGGAAGAGCTCTCCGATCTTGTAGCCCAGGCAGGTATGACCCTAGCCATGAGTAGCATTCTGCCATCTCCCAGAATGATACTGCAGTACAAGGACAAAATGATTGACTTCAACAATTGGCTAAGCTTCTGGTGTCATTCTATGGGGATCCAGTATCTGTCTGCTTGGGATGACATGGTCGACAGACCATGATGCTTTGCCACAGATGGCCTGCAGCTGTCGCCCATGGGATTCCAGATACTGGCTAAGGCTCTTGCTGCCCCTATAGTGCCTTTTTTAGGCAAGGTTCAAATAACAAATTCACCACCATAACAGGAACAGGCAAGCAAAATCTGAGGGTAATGCTACTCAATGCTAGAATTCTAAATCTCAAAATGCATTAACTCGAGGCACTCCTTAAAATGGAGAACATCGATATCTGTGCAGTGACTGAGACCTGCTTCAAGGCTCCAGAGAGCACCCCTGCACTACCAGGCTATAACTCATACCACACTTTTTGGCCATATAACCTGGACCAAAACACCAAAGGCGGAGGTGTGTCCAAACTCATTAAAGATATCCACACCTCCAGGCTAGTTGCGCAGCATAATGCATCCAAGATTATCCAAGTGCAACTAACTCTGGGCAAAACTGCAATCCAAATTTTAGCTTGCTACAGATCTCCCACCATGCTCCAGGAATCCCACTCCTCTTTTCTTGCTGTACTGGAAAATATTGGGGTTCAACCAAACACCCTAATAATGGGTGACTTCAACTACCCCACCATTAACTGGGAAAACTACTTGTGTACCAACTCCTTAGCTCAACGCTTTCTGGAATTCATAAACTCCAATGCCCTGGATCAACTTATCCACACCCCCACTAGGGGCAACAATATCCTAGACCTAGTCATTACCAACATGAGTGACCGGTGTTCCACACTTGAAGCCAAATCCTCATTGGCCCGATCCGACCATAAGCTGATCACCCTTGATATCCACATCACGCCCCCACCCTCCATTAAGGAAACTACAGTAAAACATTTCTCCAAAACCAACTTCATGCTTCTTAAGACAGAAGTGGTGAACTTCATGGCACCCATACAGATGAACAATACAGTTACAACTGCTGAATCCTACACAAATGCACTCTATAAGCACTTATACGAGTGCATGGATCGTGCTATCCCAAACAGAACCAAGACACTATCCTCCAAAAAAAGGAAGCCAATCTGGTGGTTGCCTGTCATAAACAAACTGTACAACAGAAGGAAGAAACTGTTGCAAAAGAGAGTAAAATCCCATGAGTGGAGGAGCTCCATGGTCAGCCTCAGTAAGAAGCTGAGATCCCTTATAAGATCCTCCAAAGCTAGCGACGAAACCAAAATTGCCACTAATTCCAAGGACAATCACAAAGCATTCTATAGCTAAAGAACTGGCCAAAGATCCCTATTATGTTTGCAACACCCAAAATACATAAAAACATTTTGGACCCCCCGTTTAGACCACTAATAGATGGACGAAACTCTATTACGTATGCATCTGCTAAATTAGTAGACAATATTCTAAAAAAATACTTAGTGACGGAAGTACAAGTATGTAAAGACTCATGGTCTTTTCTGAAGAACTTTGACAACATTCCATATAGAGAAGACCACAACTTCGTCACTATTGACGTTATAGATTTATATACGTCAATTCCACACTTGGAAGCTATAGAGTGGGTAAACTTATTTCTTATTAAGAAAGGGGCTCCAGCTAATGAAATTTTTACTGTAACAACATTACTTGACATCATTTTGACAAACAACTTCTTTACTTTTAATAATAAGTTGTATTTGCAAAAATGTGGTGTTGCAATGGGATCTCCTTGTGGGGCCAGTTTAGCAAATACAGTTATGGTGTATTGGGAACATCAATATATTTTTCAGAACACTGAGTGGGCCCCTCTTATTAAGTACTATACCCGGTTCCTTGACGATATTTTTATTTTATTTGGAGGAGACAATAGAAAAGCAGAACTTTTACATTATTTTAACAACACTACTGGTTTCTTTAAATTCACGTCCAATTTTCAAAAACAGTCTATTGACTATTTGGACGTGAATTTATCTAAGGACCAAGTTAACAATCAGTATTTTTCAAAGATACATAGAAAAGAAACTTTCTGCAACTCGTACCTTCACTATACTAGCCTCCATCCGACTTCTCAAAAAAAAGCTATAGTGAAAGGTCAGTTAATTCGAGCAGCCCGTATGACTACTTATACTAGTGACTTTGAAATTGAATGTGATTTACTTACAACTTTCTTTTGTGAGAGGGGTTACCCTAGCGACTTTATAGATGAGATAGTTCAGGAAGTGAGATGTAAAAGAACCAATGGTATTATACTCCCTATTCTTAGTCAGGCTGTTGACAGAAGTGTACACCTGGATATAGTGGAAAACCAGGACAACCTATTAGAGGAAGCAGAAACTTTAGAAAAAGTAACACAATCTAACAATGTTTTTAAACTTAGTTTTATAACAACATACAATATGGACAGTGATATTATTAAAAAGTTATTATTTAAAAATTGGACTTTGATCCAACAAGATAGGAGTATTTCTAACAAATTAGTTGAATACCCTAGAATTGTATATAGAAGGGGCAATAATATGAAAAACATTTTAGAGGCTAACACTTTTAACAATTTTAGTAGGAAGAAAGGTATGACAATTTGTGAAAGTTGTAATATGTGTAAGCACATGTGTAGTGGAGAGTATATAACTATTAATAATAAAAAATACAAAGTTAAACATAAACTGAACTGTTACTCCAAACTTATAGTGTACGTGGCTTCATGTACACTATGCCCAGCTTTCTACATAGGAAAGACTGAAAGGCACTTAAAAGAACGAGTTTATGAACACACATATGCTATACAGAACAACAAGGTAGAGAATGCCTTGTTTAAACACATTTTAGCTAACCCGGGCCATAATTTCAAATTCATGGCATTAGATCAGATTCAGACAAACCTTAGGGGTGGACCTTACAACTTGCTTTTAGAAGAGCGAGAACTAACTTGGCAATGGCGTACTAATGCATTTGTTTATCCAGGGTTAAACGACCATTGCAACATCAGTTGTCTACTAAAATTAAGGAGTTTGGATAGGAAATAATAAATATAATATTTATTCATGCGATAGTTTTACCTATTCTATTACAGTATTATTTCTACTTTATATTTAAAACCCTTTTTGTGTAAAGATAGGCATGATATATATATATTTTTTAGCTTATTAAAATTTAAATTCCATAAGGAATCTTAATGTATTTGTAGTGTATGGGCTTACTTTATACCTTTTTTATGAGATGTATATATAAGACTTAATAAACATCTAAACAACTATACATATACATTCTTACACAAAAAATACATTTTTTTATATATATAAAAACACTTTTTAATGACAAGGCTAATTAAGCCTGGTATGCTTATATTACACAGTTTCATATTGTTTAAAGGCTGCTTTGAAACGTTGTCCTGGTTTGCTAACACAATATAAAAGAAAACATCTATATAACAAAATTTATATTCAAAAACACATATTTACTGAGTTTTTGACACTTGAATACTTGAACTGAACTTATTACTATTAAAGTTTAGGGAGCATATACTTGACATAAAGTTTTTGTAGATTTTTTTTTTGGATTATATTGACAACTTGTTTTGGATACTCGTATTATTTTACTAAGTTTTCTTTTGGTTGTATCATTTGTGAGTTGATTATGTGTTTTTAAACATATATACATATTTTTAAACGTATATACATATTCTTAATACATACTACTTGCTGCTTTATGTTGTAATGTAACTCCATCACTTTAAATTGTAATTGATGTATAATCAAGTGGTTTTAGTGACGTGAGTATAAATAATCAATTAGATCAAGTGATTAATGTCTGAAGAAGTTGCTCAAACATTGAGCGACGAAAAGCGCTTTACGTTTACTTTTTGAATAAACTCTGTGTGGTTAAGTCTTCAGTGATCCGTTGGACTTCCTTTTTATTGTGGACTTGGTTTGTTTTTTAGTACCTAGTTTGTTTCCATTCTATGGCTATGTCAAGAATCTCAATGGCAACCCCCAGATCTGCTCTGAGTTACAGCACATTGGCACTAAATATACAGACCCAACTGATATTGCGAACATCCAGGCAGATAGGATAAGTGCTAACTTTACCCCCCTCTCACCTCCTAAAGGGCACATATCTATACAGGAAGAATGCAGAGTCCCTGTAATCACAACAACGCAGGTAAAAGCTGCACTCTCTAAAGCCAAAAAACACAGCATCCATGGAACCGGACAACATCCCAGGCTGCGTTTTACATGAACTTCAGAATGAACTGGCTCCCCACTTAAGCACCATGTTTACTAATTGGCTCACATCAGGCTTTGTGCCCACTGAATGGTGCACAGCAACAGTTATCCCACTCCACAAAGGGGGAGCCACCACTGATCCCGGGAACTATCGACCTATTAGCCTGATGAGCCTGGTCTGCAAGGCCATGAAACATATCATCATGGAACTCATAAACAAAGACATTGGTAACCTCCAAACTCTGGATCCCACCCAGTTCGGGTTTGTGAAAGGCAGATCATGCCTCCTGAACCTGATCGACTTCTTTGAAGCAGTCACCAAAGCTGTAGATGAGGGTAAGGTGGTTCACACAGCCTATCTTGACCTTGCCAAGGCTTTTAACACCATCCTCCACTCTGGAATTCTAGCTAAACTCATTAAACTAGGTATAAATCCCTACGTCACAAGATGGGTTGCCAACTGGCTCACTGACAGAACCCACACTGTAAAAGTTGCAGACTCCAAATCTGACCTCAAAGCAGTGATAAGTGGAGTACCACAGGGTTCCGCCCTGGGACCTCTTGTGTTTGGTATCTACATCTCTAAAGTACAGGCTAACACAGAAGGCCTCTGGCTAATGAAGTTTGCAGATGACTGCAAACTAGGAGACATAGTCAAGTCCCCAAATGATGTGGCCATCCTACAGAAGGGCCTTGCTGAGACAGATGCCTGGTGCCAGAGCAATGGCCTCAAGCTTAATGCCAAAAAGTGCGGTGTCATCCCCTTTGGTAAAAACTCTATACCCATGAACTACCACATAGGCAGCAATCTACTTAACACTAAATGTGTGATAAGAGACCTTGGGACCCAGGTGGACAGTAGTCTCTCCTTTGATAGTCCCATCACCACAGTAGTCAGGAAGTCCTTCTACATTGCACACCTCATCATAAAAGGTTTCTCATCCAGGAAAAAAGAGGTCATTGTTCCCCTCTACTTGACACTCATTAGACCCATTATAGAGTACAATGCCCCTTTTGGAATGTACCTCACAAGACATCTGCAGCAGCTGGAAAGGCCACAAAAGTACCTCACAAAGAGGATTACTGGCCTCAAACAAATGCCCTACACTGACCGCCTCAAAAAACTCCAGCTTTACTCTGTAGCATATCGCCTACTCTAAGGTGATCTCTGCCTAACATATAAAGCTATGTCAAACCCAGAGCTGTTGGACATGCTACACCTAAAGAAATCCCAATCACTCTGAGCTACACAATCTACGGACCTAAACCTTGTCACCACAATAAACAGGACATGCTGGAGGGATAGATTCCTGTCCCAGAGACTTCCCATACTCTGGAACAGGCTACCCATCTATGTCAAGCAAAGTTCTTCATTAGCACTCTTCAAGAAAAAAATTGATGAGTGGATGGGGAATAGGAAATACACCCCGGGGATCACTTCTGTGTCTCTGCTCGACAGTGGCATAGGAAAATAATTTTCTTGGGTGGCGTAAGCCAGGGAACCTTGCCCTTGGGCCAATAGCCTAGTACCTACCTATGAACCAATGAACCTATAAACCTATGAGCCTATAGACCCATTGCCATTCTTTCCCGACTAGCCAAAATAATGGAGAAATGTGTACACAAGCAACTAATGCAATACCTTACACAGAATAACTTACCATCCAACTCCCAGCATGGCTTCAGGCCATACCACAGCACCACCTCAAACCTCCTTTCCCTTACTAATCACATAAACAATAACAGTAATGACAGTAGGCTAACCTCCACCCTCTTCCTTGACCTATCAAAAGCCTTTTACATGCTCAACCATGAACTTCTCATTCTTTCTCTAAAATCCATTTCCCTCAACGTGCCCACTATCCAGTGGTACCAGTCCTACATAACTGGTAGTCAACAGGCGATACTATGACAGGGCAAACTCTCCAGTCAGCTACCTCTCACACTTGGTATCCCTCAAGGCTTCATACTAGCCCCACTACTCTTCTCTATTTTTATCAATAATCTTCACACTGCTATCCCTCAAGCTACTTGTATTCAATATGCAGATGATTCCACTCTCATCTGTTCAGCCAACTCCCCATCCATACTACAAATCTTAACCCAAAATACATTTAACACTATTGAGAACTGGCTCGCCAACCAACGCCTACTACTGAACCCCAATAAAACTAAACTTCTACTCTTCACCCATTCTAGTAGATCTGCCACACTTTCATTGTCTGTCACTTCTAAACAATGGCACCACATCAACACACCGAACTTCTACGGGTTATCATAGACAATGATCTCAAATTTGACCTACAGGTCAACAAAACTGTACAGACCATCAATAAGAAGCTTGGATCACTGTATAAAAACAAGACACTCTTAACCCCACTGGCTAGAACTAAAATTGCCCGATCACACCTACTCTCTACTCTTTTATATGCCTCACCTGTACTCTCAAACCTCAATATAACCGAACTAAATAAGCTATCTCATAGCTACTACCATATTGCCAGATTTGCCACTGGCTCCACCTATAGAACCCATCATTGCCAGAACCTGAAACAACTAGAATGGCTAGAACTGCCTGGCTTAATTCAAGTCAATCAACTCTTAATAGTGCACAAAGTTCTGTACCACCCTAAAGATACCCCCCTCTCTTATAAATATTATTAAGCCATACAGCAACCTGAGATCCCTACGGTCAGCCGACAAATTACTGTTCCAAACCCACAAAGCTAATAACTCAGCTGGTGAATGCCTGTTCACCAACTTTTTTGGCAAAACCTGGAATGCCTTGCCAAACTATATAACCTTACAATCCTCCAAAAGTCTCTTAAAAAAAAACTCAAACAGTACCTCAAATTGAACTGGCTATGCCCATGTACCAACCCAGATTAAGTTATAAAACAATAGCATAATCAGTAATTATCATAGCATAATCAGTAATTATCATAACATCTAACTATATCACCATGCTATGTATCCAGTCTTATAATTGTGTCTTTCCATGAGAACTGTGAGTCCCTACTAGGGACTAACTGTGAGTTACAATCTTACGTGAAATTGTCTCTGTCAATGAGAACTGATTTTCCCTACTAGGGAACATTACTAAACCAATGTACATAAGATATATCACCACTCTGTTTTTAAATATTCTAATTGTTTTATAACGTCTTGTTTAACCTTTGTATATCTGTCCATGAGAATTGTGAGTCCCTATTAGGGAACACTTCTAAACCAATGTACATAAAGTATTATACCACTTTTTATATATTCTAATTGTTTTCTAACTTCTTGTGTAACCTTTTGTATGTTTGACTATGTGGAGCTTAACTCCCCGGGCCTCCACTGAAAATGGACATGTATCCAGTCAGACTATCCCTATAAACAAATATAAAATAAAATAAATAAAAAATAAATAAATCACCTGTGTGTGTGTGTGTGTGTGTGTCTGTAGGTTTAAGTATTAAGAGTCTGTTTCCACTCAGTACACTTCCCATTGCCCTACTTCACAAGATCTGCTAATGTCAGTCACTTTAGAAGTACCATTGGACACTTGTCAGCCCTATAAGCTCTGTAGCACATGCAATATCTGTGTAGCACTATAATATAAATAACTAGATAGGCAGGGGGTCTTTTCTCAGTTCTGGCAAGTGTGTGTACAAGTGTTTGTAAGTGTGTATGTTAGTAGGATGAAGTATTTTGAGGATGTTCCCACCCACAACACTTCCCAGTTCTGTACTTTAGCAGTCCTGCCGATGTCATTCACCTTAGAAGTATCTCTGGACAGTTGTCAGTCCTATAAGCTCTGCAGTGCATGCAATAATTGCGTAACACTATAGTACAAATAACTAGCTAGGCAGGGATTCTACTCTCAGTTCTTGCAAGTGTGTGTGTGTGTGTGTGTGTGTGTGTGTGTGTGTGTGTGTGTGTGTGTTTGTGTGTGTGTGAAGGTATTTGTATGTGTGTATATTTGTATGGTAATGTATTTTGATTCCCTTCCGACCCAGTATATTTCCTACTGCCATACTTTACAAGGACTCTTCATGTAATTCACCTTAGAAATACCTTGGGACACTGTTAAATCCTATAAGCTCTGTGGCACGTGTGATAACTGCATAACACTGTAGTACACATAACTGGATAAGTAGGGGTTCTAAACCCAGTACTGACGACTGTGATACTGTGTGTGTGTGTGTGTGTGTGTGTGTGTGTGTGTGTGTGTGTGTGTGTGTGTGTGTGTGTGTGAGAGAATCATATCCTCCCTGTGTGTGTGTGTGTGTGTGTGTGTGTGTGTGTGTGTGTGTGTGTGTGTGTGTGTGTGTGTGCTTGTGTGTATGTGTGTTTGGATGAGAATCACATCCTTTGAGGGTGTGGGTTATACCATTTTGAGGTGTGTACCACCCAGTACTCTTCCCATTGTCCTACTTTGCAAGGCTTGCTGATGTCATTCACTGTAGATGTACCTGTATACACTTGTTAGCCCTCTAAGCTCTGTGGCATGTGTGATAACTGTGTAATACTGCAGTACAAATAATTTGATAGGTAGAGGGTTCTAATCTCAATACTGACAACTATGGTGGTGTGTGTGAAGCATATTGCATGTGGCTATCGTGTGTGTATGTTATACCATTTTAAGGCCTGTTGACCCCCTACCCATGACATTACTTTAAAGAGCCTGTCAATGGCATCTGCCTTACATACACCATGTAGCACTATACAGCCCATACCAGTCATCTGTACAGATGTACATGGAATATCCACATGTTTGCAACTATGTGGTCTGTGTCCCCTAACAATGAGCATTCCTGTGATATCATTGCCAAATATGTCAGTTAACATAGTGACACACATGCCAGCATCAGACATCGTACCTGACTGACACATCATGCTGATACAAAGTCTGTCACTCTATAATTTGTGCAGGTTTGTAGGAGCAGTAGATTAGACTAATCACTATTTCTGGTGGGTTATCCCACCATCAATGAAGGCATTTGTAAGATTGCTTGTTGTAAGAGGTTGTGTGTTATGTCCCAGGCATATAATCTATGTGGAGCATGCCATGTGTACATAGCACTATAGTACATACAAGTGGATATGTAGGGTTACTAATATGTCTATTGGTAACTGTGTATGCATTTCTGTTTGCACAGCCCCTGTGTTTGTCTTTACTGTGTGTATGGGATGGCTATAGCATTTGGTGTGGCTCTTCCACCCTGTGAACACCCCCATTGCCAACCGAGTTTCAGCCCATACAGATGTCATCCACCGTACAAGCACAGTTACACAGTTCTTAACACCAAGTCATTGTGGTGCATTCAATGGTCATATCACTGTGTGTTGTACACAAATAGGTAGGTCATCTACCCTTAGAAGTGTCAACTCTATGTGCATGTGTATTTCAATGCATGTCCCCACGCAGCAGTGTGTGTGTGTGTGTGTGTGTGTGTGTGTGTGTGTGTGTGTGTGTGTGTGTGTGTGTGTGTGTGTGTGTGTGTGTGTGTGTGTGTGTGTGTGTATGTCAGATGGCTCTACCATGTTAAGGGCCTTTGAACCCACCATTGGCAATCCTAACAGCCCATGCAATTGTCACCCACTTGAATAGTAGTGACAGACACTGCAGCACTACATCACCTCTGTGATAGTTGTGTTATGTATCTAGTGCTATCATTCATAAGACTGTTCAGGTAGGGGCTGTACTCAGCCCTGCAACAACTGCCCCATGTACAGGACTATGACTCTGTGTGCACTACCAGCATGAGATGCCTGACATGCATAGGAGTTAGCAGACACACATAGGTTCATAGGGTCATAGGTGTGTACCAGGCTAATGGCCCTGGAGCCTTTACAAGCCTAGCCCATAGGATTACCCTGACATTGCACTACCCGACCTTAGTTCCTTGTGCCTCTGTCGAGTAGAGCCACTGGAGTGATCCTGGAGTGAATTTTCTATTTCCCATCTACTCATCAAGATTTCTCTTGAAGAGGGCCAGTGAGGTGCTCTGCTTGACATGCATGGGTAGTCAATTCCATAGCATGGGCAGTCTCTGGGTTATGAACTTGTCCTCCAGCATGTGCAGTTGATTGTGATAATGAGGTTGAGGTGTCTGGAGCGTGTGGTGTGGAGGGATTGAGATTTCTTTAGATATAGCATTTCTAACAGAGCTGGGTCAGACATGGCTTTGTAAGTCAAGCAGAGATTGCCTCTAAGTAGGTGATATGAGAGAGAATAGTTGGAGTTTTTTGAGTCTATCCATATAGGACAAGTGTTTAAGGCCTAGGACCCTCTTTGTGAGGTACTTTTGCTGCCTCTCCAGTTGTTGCAGGTGTTTAGTGAGGTACATGCCAAATGGGGCATTGTACTCAATGACTGGCCTAATGAGGGAAGTGTAGAGGGAGACAATGACCTCTTCCTTCTTGGATGCAAAACCCTTAGTAATGAGATGTGCCACATAGAAGGACTTTCTGACCACAGTGGCAATGTGGTGGTCAAAAGAGAGGTTGCTGTCAACCTGTGTTCCCAGATCTCTTATAATGGCTTTTGTGTTCAGTGGACTACCGTCAATGTGGTAATTCAAGGGAACTGTTTTTTTCCCAAGGAGGATGATGACACATTAATTGGCATTGAGCTTAAGGCCATGGTTCTGACACCAGTCGTTGGTATCATTGAGGCCTTTTGTAGGATGTCAACATCACTTGAGGAGTTAATAATAGCTCCCAACTTGCAATCATCTGCAAACATTGTCAGCCAGAGTCCCTTCGCGTTGGCCTGGACTTCAGAGAAGTAGATACCAAACAGGAGAGGACCCAGGACCAAACCCTGTGGGACTCCACTTGTGACTGGTAGGCAGTCTGACTTGGAGTCAGCTATTTTCACACTGTGGGTTCTATCTACGAGCCAGTTTGCAACCCACCTAGTAAGATAGGGGGTGATGCCTAGCTTAGTGCGTTTTTCTATGATTCCTGAGTGGGGAATGGTATCAAACGCCTTGGCCAGACCAAGGTAGGCTGTATGAACCACCTTGCCTTCATCCACAGCTCTGATGACTGACTCATAGAACATGACCAAGTTGAGCAGGCATGATCTACCCTTCACAAAACCAAACTGTGTAAGATCTAGAGTTTGGTGATTCCCTATATCCTTGTTTATTAGGTCCATGATGATGCATTCCATAGCTTTGCATATCAGACTCTTCAGGATAATTGGGTGATGATTCCCGGTCTGTAGTTGCTCCTCCTTTGTGGAGAGGGATGACTGTAGCAGTGCGCCATTCAGTAGGGACAAAGCCTGAGGTGAGGTTGTGACTGAACAGGGTACACAGGTGAGGTGTCAGTTCACTCTGTAGTTCATGTAGAACACAGCCAGGGATATTGTCAGGTCCATTGAAGCTGTATTCTTGGTCTTGGACAGTGCTTTCTTAACCTGTGCAGCAGTAATACTGGGTGCCTGGCAATCTACTGGTATTGTGATTAGTCCTTTGGGTGGAAAGGTAAAGTTAGCACTGAATCTGTCGGCCAGTATATTGACAATATCTGTTGGCTTGGTATAGGAGGTACCATTGTGCAGTAGCTCAGAGCAAATCTGGGTATTGCCGTGGAGATTCTTTACAAAACTATAGAAGGCCTTGTGGTTGTCTTTACTATCTGCTGCAATTCTGTTTTCATAGCCAGCTTTAGAAGATTTGATGAGGGATCTCAACCTTGTGTTGAGGCTGATAAGTGAATTCCAAGATGCTATCCTCCAAAAAAAGGAAGCCAATCTGGTGGTTGCCTGTCATAAACAAACTGTACAACAGAAGGAAGAAACTGTTGGAAAAGAGAGTAAAATCCCATGAGTGGAGGAGCTCCCTGGTCAGCCTCAGTAAGAAGCTGAGATCCCTTATAAGATGCTCCAAAGCTAGCGACAAAAACAAAATTGCCACTAATTCCAAGGACAACCACAAAGCATTCTATACCTATGTCAAGAATCTCGATGGCAACCCCCAGATCTGCTCTGAGTTACATCACAAAGGCAAAAAAATTACAGAATCAACAGATATTGCGAACATCCAGGCAGATAGGTTCAGTGCTAACTTTACCCCCCCTCTCACCCCCTAAAGGGCCCATATCTATACAGGAAGAATGCAGAGTCCCTGTAATCACAACTATGCAGGTAAAAGCTGCACTCTCTAAAGCCAAAAAACACAGCATCCATGGAACTGGACAACATCCCAGGCTGCGTTTTACATAAACTTCAGAATGAACTGGCTCCCCACTTAAGCACCATGTTCAATAATTGGCTCGCATCAGGCTTTGTGCCCACTGAATGGTGCACAGCAACAGTTATCCCACTCCACAAAGGGGGAGCGACCACTGATCCCCGGAACTATCGACCTATTAGCCTGATGGTCTGCAAGGCCATGAAACATATCATCATGGAACTCATAAACAAAGACATTGGTAACCTCCAAACTCTGGATCCCACCCAATTCGGGTTTGTGAAAGGCAGATCATGCCTCCTGAACCTGATCAACTTCTTTGAGGCAGTCCCCAAAGCTGTAGATGAGGGTAAGGTGGTTCACACAGCCTATCTTGACCTTGCCAAGGCTTTTAACACCATCCTCCAGTCTGGAATTCTAGCTAAACTCACTAAACTAGGTATAAATCCCTATGTCACAAGATGGGTTGCCAACTGCCTCACTGACAGATACCACACTGTAAAAGTTGCAGACTCCAATTCTGACCTCAAAGCAGTGACAAGTGGAGTACCACTGGGTTCCACCCTGGAACCTCTTGTGTTTGGTATCTACTTCTCTAAAGTACAGGTGAACACAAAAGGCCTCTGGCTAATGACGTTTGCAGATGACTGCAAACTAGGAGCCATAGTCAAGTCCCCAAATGATGTGGCCATCCTACAGAAGGGCCTCGCTGAGACAGATGCCTGGTGCCAGAGCCATGGCCTCAAGCTTAATGCCAAAAAGTGCAGTGTCATCCCCTTTGGTAAAAACTCTATACCCATGAACTACCACATAGGCAGCAATCTACTTAACACCGAATGTGCAATAAGAGGCCTTGGGACCCAGGTGGACAGTAGTCTCTCATTTGATAGTCCCATCACCACAGTAGTCAGGAAGTCCTTCTACATGGCACACCTCATCATAAAAGGTTTCTCATCCAGGAAAAAAGAGGTCATTGTTCCCCTCTACTTGACACTCAGACCCATTATAGAGTACAATGCCCCTTTTGGAATGTACCTCACAAGACATCTGCAGCAGCTGGAAAGGCCACAAAAGTACCTCACAAAGAGGATTACTGGCCTCAAACAAATGCCCTATACTGACCGCCTCAAAAAACTCCAGCTTTACTCTGCAGCATATTGCCTACTCTGAGGTGATCTCTGCCTAACATATAAAGCTATGTCAAACCCAGAGCTGTTGGACATGCTACACCTAAAGAAATCCCAATCACTCTGAGCTACACACTCTACGGACCTAAACCTTGTCACCACAATAAACAGGACATGCTGGAGGGATAGATTCCTGTCCCAGAGACTTCCCATACTCTGGAACAGGCTACCAATCTATGTCAAGCAAAGTTCTTCATTAGCACTCTTCAAGAAAAAATTTGATGAGTGGATGGGAAATAGGAAATACACCACGGGGATCACTTCTGTGTCTCTGGTCAACAGTGGCATAGGAAAATAACTTTCTTGGGTGGCGTAAGCCAGGAAACCTTGTTAGCTGGGCTTACTTATGCTCTTGGGCCAATAGCCTAGTACCTACCTATGAACCAATGAACCTATAAACCTATGAACCTATAGACCCATTGCCATTCTTTCCCCACTAGCCAAAATAATGGAGAAATGTGTACACAAGCAACTAATGCAATACCTTACACAGACTAACAGCATGGCTTCAGGCCATACCACAGCACCACCTCAAACCTCCTTTCCCTTACTAATCACATAAACAGTAACAGTAATGCCAGTAGGCTAACCTCCACCCTCTTCCTTGACCTATCAAAAGCCTTTGACATGCTCAACCATGAACTTCTCATTCTTTCTCTAAAATCCATTTCCCTCAAAATGCCCACTATCCAGTGGTTCCAGTCCTACCTAACTGGTAGACAACAGGCGATACTATGGCAGGGCAAACTCTCCAGTCAGCTACCTCTCACACTTGGTATCCCTCAAGGCTTCATACTAGCCCCACTACTCTTCTCTATTTTTATCAATAATCTTCACACTGCTATCCCTCAAGCTGCTTGTATTCAATATGCAGATGATTCCACTCTCACCTGTTCAGCCAAATTCCCATCCAAACTACAAATCTTAACCCAAAACACATTTAACACTATTGAGAATTGGCTCGCCAACCAACGCCTACTACTGAACCCCAATAAAACTAAACTTCTACTCTTTACCCATTCTAGTAGATCTGCCACACTTTCATTGTCTGTCACTTCTAAACAATGGCACCACATCAACACACCAAACTTCTACGGGTTATCATAGGCAATGATCTCAAATTTGACCTACAGGTCAACAAAACTGTACAGACCATCAATAAGAAGCTTGGATCACTGTATAGAAACAAGACACTCTTAACCCCACTGGCTAGAACTAAAATTGCCCGATCACACCTACTCTCTACTCTTTTATATGCCTCACCTGTGCTCTCAAACCTCAATATAACCAAACTAAATAAGCTATCCCATAGCTATTACCATATTGCCAGATTTGCCACTGGCTCCATCTATAGAACCCATCATTGCCAGAACCTGAAACAACTAGAATGGCTAGAACTGCCTGGCTTAATTCAATTCAATCAACTCTTAATAGTGCACAAAGTTCTGTACCACCCTAAAGATACCCCCTCTCTTATAAATATTATTAAGTCATACAGCAATCTGAGATCCCTACGGTCAGCCGACAAATTACTGGTCCAAACCCACAAAGCTAATAACTCAGCTGGTGAATCCCTGATCACCAACTTTTTTGGCAAAACCTGGAATGCCTTGCCAAACTATATAACCTTACAATCCTCCAAACGTCTCTTCAAAAAAAAAAAAAAAACTCAAACAGTATCTCATATTGAACTGGCTATGCCCATGTACCAACCCAGATTAAGTTATAAAACAATAGCATAATCAGTAATTATCATAGCATAATCAGTAATTATCTTAACATCTAACTACATCACCATGCTATGTATCCAGTGTTACTTATAATTGCGTCTTTCCATGAGAACTGTGAGTCCCTACTAGGGACTAACTGTGAGTTACAATCTTACGTGAAATTGTCTCTGTCCATGAGAACTGATTTTCCCTACTAGGGAACATTACTAAACCAATGTACATAAGATATATTACCACTCTGTTTTTAAATATTCTAATTGTTTTATAACTTCTTGTTTAACCTTTGTATGTCTGTCCATGAGAACTGTGAGTCCCTATTAGGGAACACTTCTAAACCAATGTACATAAGTTATTATACCACTTTTTATATATTCGAATTGTTTTCTAACTTCTTGTGTAACCTGTTGTATATTTGAATATGTGGAGCTTAACTCCCCGGGCCTCCACTGAAAATGGGCATGTATCCAGTCAGACTATCCCTGTAAATAAATATAAAATAAAATAAATAAAAAATAAATAAATCACCTGTGTGTGTGTGTGTGTGTGTGTGTGTGTGTGTGTGTGTGTGTGTGTGTGTGTGTGTGTGTGTCTGTAGGTTTAAGTATTAAGAGTCTGTTTCCACTCAGTACACTTCCCATTGCCCTACTTCACAAGATCTGCTAATGTCAGTCACCTTAGAAGTACCATTGGACACCTGTCAGCCCTATAGGCTCTGTAGCACATGCAATATCTGTGTAGCACTATAATATAAATAACTAGATAGGCAGGGGTTCTTTTCTCAGTTCTGGCAAGTGTGTGTACAAGTGTTTGTAAGTGTGTATGTTAGTAGGATGAAGTATTTTGAGGACGTTCCCACCCACAACACTTCCCAGTGCTGTACTTTAGCAGTCCTGCCGATGTAATTCACCTTAGAAGTATCTCTGGTCAGTTGTCAGTCCTATAAGCTCTGCAGCGCATGCAATAATTGCGTAACACTATAGTACAAATAACTAGCTAGGCAGGGGTTCTACTCTCAGTTCTTGCAAGTGTGTGTGTGTGTGTGTGTGTGTGTGTGTGTGTGTGTGTGTGTGTGTGTGTGTGTCTGTGTGTGTGTGTATGTGTGTGTGTGTATAAGTGTTTGTGAAGGTGTTTGTATGTGTGTATGTTTGTAGGGTAATGTATTTTGATTCCCTTCCCACCCAGTACATTTCCTATTGCCATACTTTACAAGGACTCTTCATGTAATTCACCTTAGAAATACCTTGGGACACTGTTAAATCCTATAAGCTCTGTGGCACGTGTGATAACTGCATAACACTGTAGTACGCATAACTGGATAAGTAGGGGTTCTAAACCCAGTACTGTCGACTGTGATACTGTGTGTAAGTGTGTGTGTGTGTGTGTGTGAGTGTGAGAATCATATCCTCCCTGTGTGTGTGTGTGTGTGTGTGTGTGTGTGTGTGTGTGTGTGTGTGTGTGTGTGTGTTTGTGCATGTGTGTATGTGTGTTTGGATGAGAATCACATCCTCTGAGGGTGTGGGTTATACCATTTTGAGGTGTGTACCACCCAGTACTCTTCCCATTGTCCTACTTTGCAAGGCTTGCTGATGTCATTCACTGTAGATGTACCTGTATACACTTGTCAGCCCTCTAAGCTCTGTGGCATGTGTGATAACTGTGTAATACTGTAGTACAAATAATTTGTTAGGTAGAGGGTTCTAATCTTAATACTGACAATTATAGTAGTGTGTGTGTGAAGCATATTGCATGTGGCTGTCGTGTGTGTAGGTTATACCATTTTAAGGCCTGTTGACCCCCTACCCATGACATTACTTTAAAGCACCTGTCAATGGCATCTGCCTTACATACACCATGTAGCACTATACAGCCCATACCAGTCATCTATACAGATGTACATGGAATATCCACATGTTTGCAACTGATATGTGGTCTGTGTCCCCTAACAATGAGCATTCCTGTGATATCATTGCCAAATATGTCAGTTACCTTAGTGACACACATGCCAGCATCAGACATCGTACCTGACTGACTCATCATGCTGATACAAAGTCTGTCACTCTATCATTTGTGCAGGTTTGTAGGAGCAGTAGATGAGACTAATTACTATTTCTGGTGGGTTATCCCACCATCAATGAAGGCATTTGCAAGATTACTTGTTGTAAGAGGTTGTGTGTTATGTCCCAGGCATATAATCTATGTGGAGCATGCCATGTGTACATAGCACTATAGTACATACAAGTGGATATGTAGGGTTACTAATATGTCTATTGGTAACTGTGTATGCATTTCTGTTTGCACAGCTCCTGTGTTTGTCTTTACTGTGTGAATGGGATGGCTATAGCATTTTGTGTGGCTCTTCCACCCTGTGAACTCCCCCATTGCCAACTGAGTTTCAGCCCATACAGATGTCATCCACTGTACAAGCACAGTTACACAGTTCTTAACACCAAGCCATTGTGGTGCATTCAATGGTCATATCACTGTGTGTTGTACACAAATAGGTAGGTCATCTACCTTTAGAAGTGTCAACTCCATGCGCATGTGTATTTCAATGCATGTCCCCACACAGCAGTGTGTGTGTGTGTGTGTGTGTGTGTGTGTGTGTGCGTGTGTGTGTGTGTGTGTGTATGTCAGATGGCTCTACCATGTTAAGGGCCTTTGAGCCCACCATTGGCAATCCTAACAGCCCATGCAATTGTCACCCACTTGAATAGTAGTGACAGACACTGCAGCACTACATCACCTCTGTGATAGTTGTGTTATGTATCTAGTGCTATCATTCATAAGACTGTTCAGGTAGGGGCTTTACTCAGCCCTGCAACAGCTGCCCCATGTACAGGACTATGACTCTGTGTGCACTACCAGCACGAGATGCCTGACATGCATATGAGTTAGCAGACACACATAGGTTCATAGGGTCATAGGTGTGTACCAGGCTAATGGCCCTGGAGCCTTTACAAGCCTATCCCATAGGATTATCCTGGCATTGCACTACCAGACCTTAGTTCCTTGTGCTTCTGTCGAGTAGAGCCACTGGAGTGATCCTGGAGTGAATTTTCTATTTCCCATCCACTCATCAAGATTTCTCTTGAAGAGGGCCAGTGAGGTGCTCTGCTTGACATGCATGGGTAGTCAATTCCATAGCATGGGCAGTCTCTGGGTTATGAACTTGTCCCTCCAGCATGTGCAGTTAATTGTGGTAATGAGGTTGAGGTCTCTGGAGTGTGTGGTGTGGAGGGATTGAGATTTCTTTAGATATAGCATTTCTAACAGAGCTGGGTCAGACATGGTTTTGTAAGTCAAGCAAAGATTGCCTCTAAGTAGGTGATATGAGAGAGAATAGTTGGAGTTTTTTGAGTCTATCCATATAGGACAAGTGTTTAAGGCCTAGGATCCTCTTTATGAGGTACTTTTGCTGCCTCTCCAGTTGTTGCAGGTGTTTAGTGAGGTACATGCCAAATGGGGCATTGTACTCAATGATTGGCCTAATGAGGGAAGTGTAGAGGGAGACAATGACCTCTTTCTTCTTGGATGCAAAACCCTTAGTAATGATATGTGCCACATAGAAGGACTTTCTGACCACAGTGGCAATGTGGTGGTCAAAAGAGTGGATGCTGTCAACCTGTGTTCCCAGATCTCTTATAATGCCTTTTGTGTTCAGTGGACTACCGTCAATGTGGTAATTCAAGGGAACTGTTTTTTTCCCAAGGAGGATGATGACACATTCATTGGCATTGAGCTTAAGGCCATGGTTCTGATACCAGTCGTTGGTATCATTGAGGCCTTTCTGTAGGATGTCAACATCACTTGAGGAGTTAATAATAGCTCCCAACTTGCTGTCAGCCAGAGTCCCTTCGTGTTGCCCTGGACTTCAGAGAAGTAGATACCAAACAGGAGAGGACCCAGGACCAAACCCTGTGGGACTCCACTTGTGATTGGTTGGCAGTCTGACTTGGAGTCAGCTATTTTTACACTGTGTGTTCTATCTGTGATCCAGTTTGCAACCCACCTAGTAATATAGGGGTTGATGCCTAGCTTAGTGAGTTTTCTATGATTCCTGAGTGGGGAATGGTATCAAAGACCTTGGCCAGACCAAGGTAGGCTGTATGAACCACCTTGCCTTCATCCACAGCTCTGATGACTGACTCATAGAAGATGACCAAGTTGAGCAGGCATGATCTACACTTCACAAAACCAAACTGTGTAGGATCTAGAGTTTGGAGATTCCCTATATACTTGTTTATTAGGTCCATGATGATGCGTTCCATAGCTTTGCATATCAGACTCCTCAGGATAATTGGGCTATAATTCCCGGGTTCTGCAGTTGCTCCTCCTTTGTGGAGAGGGATGACTGTAGCAGTGCATCATTCAGTAGGGACAAAGCCTGAGGTGAGGTTGTGACTGAACAGGGCACACAGGTGAGGTGCCAGTTCACTCTGTAGTTCATGTAGAACACAGCCAAGGATATTGTCAGATCCCATTGAAGCTGTATTCTTGGTCTTGGACAATGCTTTCTTAACCTGTGCAGCAGTAATACTGGGTGCCTGGCAATCTACTAGTATTATGATTGGTCCTTTGAGTGGAGGGGTAAAGTTAGCACTGAATCTGTTGGCCAGTATATTGACAATATCTGTTGGCTCGGTATAGGAGATACCATTGTGCAGTAGCTCAGAGCAAATCTGGGTATTGCTGTGGAGATTCTTTACAAAACTATAGAAGGCCTTGTGGTTGTCTTTACTATCTGCTGCAATTCCGTTTTCATAGCCAGCTTTAGAAGATTTGATGAGGGATCTCAACCTTGTGTTGAGGCTGATAAGTGAGTTTTTCCAGTCTTGGGACTTTGCCTTATTGTGCATCAGGTTCCTCCTTCTGTTGCAGCATTTGTTTATGGTCGGGGACCACCAGATTGGCTTTCTTTTTTTTGAGGAGAACGTCTTAGTTCTATTGGGTATGGCAAGATCCATGCATTTGTGTATGTGTTTGTACAATGCACTGGTGTATGATTTGGCAGTCATGCAACTATTCTCCATTTGTATGGGTGCCGTGAAGTTAACCACCTTTTTTTTTAGGAGCCCAAAGTTAGTTTTGGAGAAGTTTTTCATGGTGGTTACCTTTGTGTGGGAGAGTGGGAGGGATGTGGATTTCCAAGGTGATTAGTTTGTGGTTGGATCTAACCATGGAGGAGTTGACTATTGGTGTAGAGCAATGGTCACCCATGTTAGTAATGACCAGGTCAAGGATGTTGCTACCTCTAGTGAGGGTAAGAACGAGCTGGTCCAGAGCACTGGAATTAATGAATTCCAGAAAGCATTGGGCAAGTGTATTGGTAAATGAGTAGTTTTCCCAGTTAATGGAGGGGTAGTTGAAGTTGCCCAGTATGAGAGTGTTAGGCTGGACCCTAATATTTTCCAGGGTGCTTAGGAATGTGGAGTGTGAGTCTTGGGACATGGTTGGGGACCTATAGCAGGCTATGACCTGAATTGCTGTCTTACCCAGTGTTAGCAGCACCTGAAGTATCTAAGATTTGTTATGTTGGGCTACCAGTCTGGAGTGTGTTAGCATCCTTTATGAATTCAGAAACACCACCACCTTTGGACCTTCAGTCCAAGTTCTGGAGTCAAAAGGTATGAAATGAGTTATAGCCTGGTAGTGCAGGGGTGCTTTCTGCTGCCTTAAACCAGGTCTTTGTTACAGCACAAATGTCAATGTTCTCCATTTTAAGGAGTGCTTTGAGTGTGTGCATTTTGAGAATTAGACTTCTAGCATTGAGCAGCATGACTCTCAGATTGCGTTTGTTGGTAGCTGTTATGGTGGTAATTTGGTCTTTGGAATGCTGCCTTAAAAAAGTCACTATAGGGGTGGCAAGAGCCTTGGCCAGTATCCAGAAGCCCAGGGCTGTCAGATGCAGGCCATCTCTGGCAAAGCATCAAGGTCTGTCAGTCATGTCATCCCAGGCAGACAGATACTGGATCCCCTTAGAATGACACCAGAAACTTAGCCAATTGTTGAAATCAATCATTTTCTGCTTGTACTCTGGTATAATTCTGGGTGATGGTAGGATGCTGCTCAGGGCTAGGGTCATACCCACCTGAGTTAGATAATTCAAGAACTCCTCCATGTCTCTTTTTGTGTAGTCCAGGGAAGTACGTCTCAGGTCATTCACACCCACATGTACAATGACAGTCATATTTGTACCTGTTTTTGAGAGACCTGAGTGTGTGTGTTATGTGCCGGATCCTGGAACCTGACAGGCAGCTGACTGTTACTTTCTCCTTGCTGGTGATCATCAGGCTAGACTAACACAGGTTGACCTGTGTTAGGAATACATACCCCCAAACCTGTCATACACAGTACCAGGCATACCTTCATCAGCTGCATGAAGGTTGAGTGAATGGGACAGAAATGGCAGGGGCAACAGGTGCTGATAGGTGAATATGTTGCAGCTAAAGTAATGGCTAAGCTTGTGAGGGACCTAGTGCCTGTACTCAAGTAACCTCCTCTCTATGTGTGAGCCTGCAGTTCTACAGAACACCCAGATGACATGTATGAAGGCTAGCTGGCTGTGTCGAGTATGTATGCAAGGTCACACTGTCTGCCACAGTTGTCCCCCATACACTGCTGCTTGTAAACACACCTGGTAAACATGTACATATACAGATGTACCTTGGCTATGAAAAGGTTACTGTGTTTCCACTCTACCATGCTCATCATTACTACTGTCAGCAGGCCCACAGTTGGCAGACACACAGACTTCTGAAACACAAACAGAATACAACACATGACACTACAGTCAGTCAGCAGTACTGACAGCAATAATGCATCATGGCTAACAAGGTACATACACCTCGATGTGTACCCATAACTATTGACAGCCAGCAGACAGCACCTTACACAGCATTGCGTTTCTACACTATACTATATTCACCCTGTGCATCAGACCCATATGAGTATGGCCCTGCTTCGATGGTATGGATAAAAGGGTTGTGGCACAACTACCATCACATGCACAGTGTGTGGTGTGGGATTGCCAGAGACCTAGGCTGGGCCATATGGCTGACATCATGTGTGTACGTGTCTGTGCGTGTCTGTGTGTGTGTGTGTGTGTGTGTGTGTGTGTGTGTGTGTGTGTGTGTCTGGAGGGGTGGTGTTCAACTGGGCCATGCAGAGAAGCTGTGCATGTCTGGTGGTGACTGGCCTATGATAGAGATGTGTGAATGTTTGCACACAATCAAGCCATGTGGATGCCTGACACAGGGCTATGTTTGACAGCTGTGGACCATACATGGCAGGATGTATGGTTTACCATCTCCCAGCAGGGATACAGGAACTGGTTCTGACAGGGATCTCACTGGCACCACCACACCCAAGGACAGATGCAGTACTACTCCCTGATGGTGACTGCTGTCTGCTGGATCCACATCCCTGATGGGACTGGCCAAGACCACATGCCTATGGCTTGCTCTGGTGTGGTTTTGACAGCTCCCTCCCTTTGGTAGTGCTGGTGGTGCTGGCACTATGAGACTGTGAATTTGCACAGCCACATGGGCTGTCAGCTGATCATGCTGCTCACGTACATCCACCTGGCTGATGCCCTACTCCCTCCACATGCTCAAGCACAGATATTTCACAGTCAAGCAATGACAATGTCTCATCCCACCGTCTATCCATGACATCTGAAAAATGACGTATGACATCACAAATGCTGTGGAGGTCATCACGCATGACAAAAAATGCTGCATTTATGACCCTGAGCATCTGTCTGGTGTTGTGATCAGTACCTGCCTGTGTCTCCATGATGGACATAACATGCATCTGGTGACACCTGCTGTGGCACTTGCAACAGAGGCTTGATGGGCAGCAGTCCTCTGTCAAGCACTCCTGTCCATTTGCATGTGTGTGACCTCCCTGCTCTCTGGCTATGGCTAGTGCCTACACTCGCACTTGCCATAGTCACCACACTTGCCTGTTCCATGCCACCACCCTCCAACTGTCCATTATCTGTGGCTGCTGGGGACGGGTATGTGTGGGCATGCTGACTGTGTGTGGGGACATTGTGGATGAAAGTGGCATACCAAGCAATGGCACAGATTCAAGCCTGGACAACCCCACATGTGCCTCACTATGACCGCCATCATCTTCAGAGTCTGCTAAGACACTGACATCAGGTTGTGAGAGGAAGAGACACCAACCCCCATGTTCACCTGCGAGGAGAAGACAGCATATGTAAATTAATACCCTGCAGTATTATGTTTGCTGATACACACATACACATATTCACACACACACACACACACACACACACACACACACACACGCGCACACACACACACACACACACACACACACACGCACACACGCACACGCACACACACACACACACACACACACACACACACACACACACACACACACACACACACACACACACACACACACACACACACACACACTCTGGTAAAGTCTGGCACAGCTTTGCCACCTATGGGCCCTTCAGGCCAGACCTTACTGTAGTTCTAACTGCCACAATCCTCTCTTTAACAGCTACTGTAAGCCCCTCAACAAAGGGTGACAAATCCTAATGTGTGATGGGCCTATTAGCAGAATGGTAAGTATGACCAAGACCAAGGCTATTGGAGTGAGCTTTACTGTCACCAAGTGCATATGCAAGTATTGTATGAGCTGAATTACTGCTATACAGACCAGACACAATGACAAGGTTTAACGATATGTGGTAATAAATAATGAAGGAACAAGTGAATACTCTATCACTGCAGTACGTACACAGTTCAGACTCACAGGGATTCATTTCAGACAACATTGTAGGACAGTCTGCAATACATACAGGAAACATTTAAAGTTCTAGGTGCATAGCTTCTTAGGATGATACCAGGCTATTGGCCCGGATGCCCTCATAAACCTTGCCCAGACTTTCACCCATGTTCCTTCATAGCCAGCACCTGTTTCTCCTGTCCATCTGTGACAAATGAGGGATCCTAGGGGTGTATTTTCCATTTCCCATGCAGTTATCCAGCTTCTTCTTCAAGAGTATGGCCCTGCTTCGATGGTATGGATAAAATGAATCCCTGTGAGTCTGAACTGTGTACGTACTGCAGTGATAGAGTATTCACTTGTTCCTTCATTATTTATTACCACATATCGTTAAACCTTGTCATTGTGTCTGGTCTGTATAGCAGTAATTCAGCTCATACAGTACTTGCTAGACATTACAGACAGTGTATTGTTTTAGGCACTACACTATCCCACCAACAAGTACTATACATGTCACAGACCAGGTGAGGGCCTTGCATGCATGTCACATGAGTGGGGTTTGTCTTAAGGACATGGAGAAATGCCGTCAAGGCTGGTTTGGAAATGGCCTTGTATGCCAGACAAAGGTCGCCTATGATCATTCTGTATGAGACTGAGTACAGGGACAGGGCTTTCAGCCTATCTGTATAGGATAGGTGTTGCAGACCCTGGATTTGCCTGGTCAGGAACCTCTGTGGTCTCTGCAACTGCTGCATTTGCTTGGCAAGGTACATGCTAAAGGAACCATTGTACTCGGTAATGCATCTGATAAAGGTGGAGTACAGAGATGTCGTGGCCTCCTGGTTCCTGGATGGCATACCCGTATTTGTGAGGTGGGCCATGAAGACAGCCTTCCATACAATGGTGGCCACATAGTAGGAAACTGTCAGGTTGCTACCAACCATGGTGCACAAGTCACCTCTCACCTGATTGCTTGCTTAGTACATTGTTTTTACTGTCATAATTAGTGTGGATGACATCTACAACAACAAGGAGAATGATGCATCTCCTGGCATTCAGTCTGAGGCAATGCTTCTTGCACCAGTCATTAATTTGGGTAAGGATCTCTTGGAGGATACTCACAACAGTAGGGGAATGTAAGACAGTGGCCAGCTTGCAATCATCAGTTAACCTGGTCAGCCACAGACCACTGGTTTTGTCTTGTACCTCAGAAACGTATATGTCAAACAGTAGAGCCCCCCAGACTGATCCTTAGGGTACACCACTCTGTAAGAGTCTACTACTAGAGGTGGCATCCACTACTTTGACTGAGTGGGTGCTATCATTGAGCCAGTTAGATACTCATCTGGTAACATACAGGTTGATGTCTAGCTGTGTAGGCTTATGTATCATGGCCGCCTGGGGATTAATGTGAGAGATTTGGTCTAGGTGAAGGTAGGTAGTGTGCACCATCCTCCCCTCATCCTTGTGTTTGTTGACCAGTTCAGAGAAGTCAAACAGGTTTAACAGGCCTGATCTCCCTTTGACAATACCACACTGTGTGGGCTCAAGCATTTTGAGGTTGCTGATGTCCCTGTTTATAAGGTCCTTGATTGCCTTCCATGCCCTTGCAGAGCAGGCTAGTTAGGCTGATGTGCATATGACTGGCTGGGTCAGTGGATTGCTCTGCCTTTGTGTATAGGGATGACAGTGGCTGACCTCTGTGCAGATGTGATGACACTGGTGTTCAGGCTTTGATTGACTACAGTTTGTAATGGAGCTGAGGGATCATGCCTGAGTTCATGTAGGATGCAGCCAGGGATGGTATCAGGCCTATGGAGACTTCTGTGTGTTGCCTTTGAGAGGGCATTACAGACCTGCTTCCTGATGATGAGGGGAGGGGGGTAGGTGCTTTCTATGTCCATGTATACCGATGAGGGCCCAGTGGAGTGATGTTTACACTTAACCTGTCTGCAGCAGGTTGGCTATATCTATGCTGCATGTGTATGTGGTGTTATTGACCACCACTACACAGCAGATTTGGGTGTTGCCTCTTAGATTGCAGACATATGTGTGGAAGGCCTAGTGATTGGCCTTGGTGGATGTGTCCAATTTGCACTCATAGATAACCTTAAGGTAATTTTCCTGTGACCTTATTTGCTTATTCAGACCAAGGTGACATTGCTTCCAGTTAGGCACCTGCCCCTTCTTGGCCCTGTCCAGCAATTATTTCCACCTATTATGGTATTTGAGTATTGCTGCTGTATGCCACAGAGGTTTACCCTACCTTGAGGGAGATGATTTTGTCCTGTCAGATATTGTTGAGTCCATACAGCTATGTAGGTGCTCACATAGTATTGTGGTGTAGGCTTGGACACTACTGCTAGTTCCAACTGATGGGGCGATGGCTGTAAAGCTACTTCTACTTGCTCTGAGTTGATTTGTAGTCAGTTTTGGAAAGTTTTTTTTGTTTGACCCTGACCGGGGGGGGGGGGGGGCAGGGAAGATGGTGAACTTAACAGTAATGGCTATGTGGTCAGATCTTACCAAAGAGGATGACACTGTAGGAGTGCTATAGTGGCTACTCATGTTGTTTAGGACCAGGTACAGGATATTTCCACCTGTCGTAGGAATGTTGACCAGCTGATCCAATGCATTGCCATTGACAAAGCTGAGGAATCTCTGTGCATTCATGTTCAGGTAGAATAGGTTATGCACACTATGCTAGGGTAGTTAAAGTCACCCAGGAGCAAGGCAGATGGTTGAACCTTGCAGATTCAAGCAAGTCCAGATAGGTGTAGTGGGTGTCCAGAGTCAGGGTTGGAGGTCTGTAGCTAGCTATGATTTGAGTAGGTGTTTGGGCAACAGTTTACTGCACTTTGGATTTCTCCCATGTGTCATAATGTTTGGTCAGCCTGGAGGTGTGTATGTGTATAATAATGTTTAAAACTCCACCTCCTGTGGCTTTGCAGCCCTCCATTTGGGATCTAAATGTATGGTATGATGAGTAACCTGACAAGGTTAGTGTGCTCTCCACAACTGCAAATCAGGTGTCAGTGACTGCACAAATGTCAGCATCCTGCAGGACAAGGTATGCCTGCATTGACATGGGTTTCATGCTAAGACACCTAGCTCCTGTTAGAGCAAGACATTTGCACAAAGGCACACATCAATGGTGGGCAAAGGCCGGAAAATAGTGACATTTTATAATTCTAGCTGTAACATACAACGGTTTTGCATTCACAGGAATACCCAACAGGATATGACATCTGGCATTCATACGTATGCTATTATGTTATGACTTCAAGTCTTTACTGGGTTGCCAGTGATTTGACAGACAATATACAACTGTATGAGGCAGTGACTACAAATAATAGGCAAAAGTGGTCAGCCTGCAACACTCTGGACAGTTGAAAGGTATGAGCTCAGTATATAACATACAGTTCAACACACATTTCTGTGCTAGTTGTTTACTATGCACATACCCTCTATAAGTCTCTTACATTTGTAAGACAAGCATATGTATTATAGTAACATTCACAGGTGACATGAATATTTACAACATCCCCAGTAGCTGGCCTAGCAGTGTCACAGTCAGTATTGGACAACAGATACTCGAGTAGTAGTCATACATGAGCTGACCTTTGCTGGGATGACTAAGGGGTCAGAGCTGTGATCTATGTCACTGCAGACAGGGTCAGCAGGAATGGCTGTAGGTGCCAGACAGCAACATGTGAGTCCAGCAAGTCTTGTTGCGACCCAGTGTTTAACTTCCTATTTCACATTATTGCATCCCCCCTTCTGCATTCCATTACATGCTTAATTGATTGACATACCTGTTATAGTGCTGGTGTTTCCTCAGAATAATGCAAATGTTTAGGTTTGTGTAGTCACAGTCTGTCTTTGTGTAGGTGGGTTCAGACCTGTTTTGCATAGGCAGAAGCTTGCCGTTTGTAGGCAATGCTCATGAGCAGGTGATAGCCTGTATACCAATTGGTGTCTCCCACTTGTTACTTGCATCCAGAGCAGCTGTGTTGTCTTTCCATTAGCCAATGCCATAGCAACACAGTGCTTTAATTAAGTCCTTCATGTGGGGCTTGCCCCATTTCCTTGCCTGTGAGGAGGACATTATAGAGGTGTGGGGGCTATAGCTTCACAGAAAGTAGGTGGAAATACCTCTAAGAACAAGAAATGTGGAGACAGTCCAACAAAATAGGTTCATAGGTGTGTACTAGGCTAATTGCCCTGGGGCCTTTACAAGCCTAGCCCATAGCAGTGCCCTGGCATTCTGCCACCCATCATTAGTTCCCAGTGCTTCTGTCAAGTAGAGCCACTGGAGTGATCCCTGGGGTGAACTTTCTATTTCCCATCCACTCATCAAGATTTCTCTTGAAGAGGGCTAGTGAGGTGCTCTGCTTGACATGTATGGGAAGTCTATTCCAGATCATGGGCAGTCTCTGGGTTATGAAACTGTCCCTCCAGCATGTTCTGTTGATTGTGGTAATGAGGTTAAAGTCTCTGGAGCTTGTGGTGTGGAGGGATTGGGATTTCTTTAGAGGTAGCATTTCTAACAGAGCTGGGCCAGACGTAGCTTTGTAAGTCAGGCAGAGATCGCCTCTTGGTAGATGATATGAAGCAGAGAATAGCTGGAGTTTTTTGAGCCTGTCCATGTAGGACATGTGTTTAAGGCCTAGTATCCTCTTTGTGAAGTACTTTTGTGGCCTCTCCAGCAGTTGCAGGTGTCTAGTGAGGTACATGTCAAATGGGGCATTGTACTCTATGATTGGTCTAATGAGGGAACAGTAGAGAGAAATGATGACCTCTTTCTTCCTGGATGCAAAACCCTTGATAATGAGATGTGCCACAAAGAAGGACTTTCTGACCCCAGTGACAATGTAGTGGTCAAAGGAGAGGTTGCTGTCAACCTGCGTCCCCAGATCTCTTATAACGCCTTCAGTGTTCAGTGAGCTCCCACTGATGTGGTAATTTGTGGGAACTGAGATTTTCCCATAGGGAATGACGATGCATTTTTTGGCATTAAGCTTAAGGCCATGGTTTTGACACCAGTCATTGGTCTCAATGAGGTCTTTCTGTATGATGTCTGCATCACTTGAGGAGTTCATAATGGCTCCCAGCTTGCAGTCATCTGCGAATTTGGTCAGCCAGAGTCCCTCTGTGTTGGTCTGGACTTCTGACAAATAGATGCCAAACAGGAGTGGACCCAAGACCAATTTGTGTGGGACTCCACTCATGACTGGTTAGCTTGACTTGGAGTCTACTACTTTCACACTGTGTGTTCTATCTGTGAACCAGTTTGCAGCCCACATAATGATATAGTGGTTGATGCCTAGTTTGGTGAGTTTATCAATAATTCCTGAGTGAAGAATGGTATCAAAGACCTTGGCCAGATCGAGGTAGGCTATAGGAACTGTCTTACCTTCATCCACTGCTCTGGTAACTGACTCAAAGAAATCAACCAGGTTGAACAGGCATGAGCTACCTTTTACAAAACCAAATTGCATGGGATCTACAGTTTGGCGATTCCCTATATCCTTGTTAATTAGGTTCATGATGATGCGCTCCATAGCCGTACATATCAAACTCATCAGGCTAATGGGGCGATAATTTCCAGGGTCTGTAGTCACTCATCCTTTATGGAGAGATATGACTGTAGCAGTGCGCCATTCGGTAAGGGTGAAACCTGAGCTGAGGCTGTGAGTGACCAGAGCACACAGATGTGGTGCCAGTTCACTTTCTCATACATGTAGAACACAGCCAGGGATATTGTCAGGTCCCATGGAAGCTGTATTCTTGGCCTTAGACAATGCATCTTTAACCTGTGCTGCAGTAATGCAGGGTACCTGGCATTCTTCCTGTATTGAGACTGGTCCTTTGGGGGGGAGAGGGGTAAAATTGTCACTGAATCTGTCGGCCAGTATGTTGGCAATATCTGTTGGCTCAGTTTAGGAAGTACCATTGTGCAGTAACTCAGAGCAAATATGGGTATTGCCATGGAGATTCTTGATATAACTAAAGACGGTTTTGTGGTTGTTTTTAGTGTCTGCTACAATTCTGCCTTTATAGCTGGCTTTGGAGGTTTTGATGAGGGATATCAACTTTTTGTTGAGGCTAATAAGGAAGTTTTTCCAGACTTGGGACTTCACATTTTCTGCAACAGTTTCTTCCTTCTGTTGTAGAGTTTATTAATGGCAGGGGACCACCAGACTGGCTTCCCTTTTTTGGAGGAGAGCATCTTAGTTCTGTTGGGTATGGCTAGTTCCATGCATTTATGTACATGTTCATACAGAGTGCATTGGTGCATGATTTGGCAGTCATGCATCTATTTTCCATTGGTATGGGTGCCATGAAGTTAGCCACATCTGTTTTTAGGAGTCCAAAGTCAGCTTTGGAAATGTTTTTCATGGTGGATGCCTTTGCAGGGGATATGGGTGAGATGTGGATTTCCATGGTGATTAGTTTGTGGTCGGATCTAACCAGGGAGGAATTGACTATTGGTGTAGAGCAATGGTTGCCCATGTTAGTAATAACCAGGTCAAGGATGTTGCTTCCTCTGGTGGGGGTAAGAATGAGCTGTTCCATGGCATTGGAACTGATGAATTCCAGGAAGCATTGGGCCAGTGCATTGGTGCTTGAGTAGTTTTTCCAGTTGATGGAGGGGTAGTTGAAGTCTCTTAGTATGAGAGTGTTGGGTTGCATCTTGGTAGATTCCAGGGTGCTTAGGAATGTGGCGCGGGAGTCTACAGACATAGTTGGGGACCTATAGCAGGCCATGACCTGGATCGCAGCCTTACTCGATGTTAGTTGTACCTGAAGTATCTCAGATGCATTATGCTGGGCTGCCAGTCTGGAGGTGTGCATATCCTTTATGAATATGGAGACACCACCGCCTTTGGAGCTTTGGTCCATGTTTTGGGGCCGAAAGGTGTGGAGTAAGTTAAAACCTGGCAGTGCAAAGGTGCTCTCTGCCATTTTAAACCAGGTCTCCGTTACAGCACAAATGTCAATGTTCTCTATTTTGAGGAGTGCTTCGAGCAAGTGCATGTTGAGATTTAGACTTCTAGCATTGAGCAGCATGACCCTCAGATTGTATTTATTTATAGCTGCCACTGTGGTAATTTGGTCTTTGTAACACCGGCTAAAAAAGGCACTATAGGGGTGGCAAGAGCCTTAGCCAATACGTGGAAACCCAGGAGTGACAGATGCAGGCTATCTCTGGCAAAGCATTGAGGTATGTCAATCATGTCATCTCAAGCAGACAGATACTGGATTCCCTTAGAATGAGACCAGAAACTTATCCAATTGTTGAAGTCAATCATTTTTGTTTGTACTGCGGTATCATTCTGGGTGATGGTAGGATACTGCTCAGGGCTAGTGTTTTACCTGCTCCACCATGTCTCTTTTTATGTAGTCCAGGGAGGTGTGTCTCAGGTCATTCACACCCACATGGACAATGAATGAGTTATACTTGTTGTGGAGTGACCTGAGTACATGTCTTATGTGTCGGATTCTGGGACCTGATAGACAGCTGACTGTTACCTTCTCCTTATTCAGCCTAGTAAGTGGTACATTTATGTGCCTCACTATTAAGTCACCTATGATTAGTGTATTGGACAAGGTGTTTAGCCTTAGGGGCTTAAATTGAGGGGCACACTGTGGAGGAGAGCTATGTGTCCTGTGGATTGTGCTGTGTTGTGTTGGTTGAGTGTGTTTCTTTCTTGGAGGTCTCTGCTGTTTGGGTAAATTTCTATTGAGTGCCTCCATGAAGGTGGGTGTGTGGTTTATGTTTTTATGTGAGAGCTGTGATAGTGGGTGTTCTGGAGGGCTATGTGTTCCATGTAGTGTGGTGCAGGTGCTGACCTTCTCCTCTTGACCAGCTAGTCCGGTCTTGGCTGGAGAGTGCATAGCTTCCAATTTGGTGATATAAGTGCATCTCTCACAAGTCTGAGTTTTGGGCAATAAGAGGAGAGGGTTGTCTGTGTGCATGAGGCAGTTGCTACACTGCCTCAGAATGCTCAGGTTCACCAGGTTAATAGGAGAAAGCAAAGGGAACTGCCCTTTAATCATGCCAGGACGGGTGGTCATAGCTACTTAGTACTGGAGCTATTTCCGTGAAGAACGACTAGTGCTGATGGCTCTTAGGTGTGCTATAATAATTGCTAAAAACTGTTGAAGTGCAAAGTGATTAGGCTATTTGAAGTGCAAGAGAGAAAGAACTAGCAAGATCTAAGGGAAAAACTGAAGAGCAGATTTTCTGGTACCAGTAATAGTTTGCCTCAGCTCGAAATTGCTAAGCGGAGCTTAAACAAGTGCAAACCAGTGCAAATGCAGGCTTTTAAACCAGAAAGTTGAAAGTGATAGGAAAACTGCCCAAATGTTCAATAGTTCCAGAACTCAGTACAGATTGTAAGTAAGTATTGCTGTTATGCACATAGAAGATTGCTAGATCAACAGGGTTTGTCTGGACATGCATTTTCTGTGTGATTTAACGTCTGACAGTGATATGTCTCTGACATACCTCTTAACTGTCCAGATGTCCACAGAATGCCCAGAGGTTTGCCTCTTATGTTTGGTATGTCCCTCAGACAATTTCTGTTTTTGAGAAATCAATAGGATAATATGAGGATTGAAGTCAGTAAATGTTGACATCCATTTGTGTTGCAGACATCATGTCCTTCAGGGATGTTATGTTACAACAAACTGTGTAACACCAGCAATTGTTTAAATTTGTAACACCATTATGTGAGATATGTCCCTCTTTTTGGTCCCCCTGTCCCCCAAGTATGTCAGGCTTTTCCAGATGTCTTGCAGTAAGAGGTTCAGAGGTATGGTATATCATGATTTACTGATTTCACTCCTGATATCATTCCAGTGACTTAGCAGACTCCCAGAAGTGGTATGCGGCAGTGGCCATAAATATGGTCACACCCTGGACATTCTGTGGAAATCTGTACAGGTGAGAGTTATGTATGTCTGGCCATTGTTAACAGACCATCAAGATTGTTTAGCAGTGTAATGTGTAAATGTTTGTTGGGATGAATAGGGAGAGTGGCAGATGTGAGTGTCACAGATCCTTTTCTATCTGACTGTTCATGCTGCTATAGTTGCTGATGGTCTATCAGGTGTATATGTAAGGGCAGACTGAGAAATGTCCTGTAACACCTCAGGATTCCCAGTAGACTGTGCCTTGGGGCAGTATATGTTGGTGTAGCATGTGATTGGCAATCAGGATATGTTTGTTCAAACAGTCATTAAACTCTAGAGTTCAGTTGGGGTAGTGGTATGTTGCTGTGACTGTGGTGCAAATGGCTGTGGGTGGACAATTTTTCACTGATGTCTGCTTTTCCCTACAGTTACATCCCTGTTGTGCATGATATATTTTCAAATGCATGAGTAATGTGGAGTTTGCATGTTCTCCCTTTGTTCGCGTGGGTTTCCTCCGGGTACTCCGGTTTCCTCCCACATTCCAAAGACATGCATCTGGAGCGTTTTTCCCCGGGCCTCCACTGAAAACAGGCTCTGTGGAACCTAGTCGGACATTCCCGGTCAACAAATGTTAAATAAATAAAATAATTTCCCAGAGCTGATTTGGGGTAGTGTCGTGTCGGTCTGACTGTAGTTCAGAAGGTGCTGTGTGAAAAGGTTGGCAGCTCTCAGTGTTGTTTCCCTTTTTTTACATAACTACAGTCATACCTCTCCACTGTCCAGATGTCTATACACTGTCCAGATGTGTGGCTCATATGTTTGGTCTATTCCTCATAACAGTTGTGGGTTTCTGACAAATCACTGGGATGGCAATCCATTTGTGTTTCACACCTGAAATCTATCAGGAAATATATGTTAGAACAAACCATGATACTCCAGCAGAATTCTATGCATACAACAGCCATATTTCAAATATATGTCACTATTGTTTGTCCTTTACCCCCCCCCCCCATTTTGTCAGGCTTTTTGCAGATGTCTTGTAGTAAGAGTTTGAGTATATACATATATATATATATATATATATATATATATATATATATATATATATATATATATATATATATATATGTGTGTGTGTGTGTGTGTGTGTGTGTGTGTGTGTGTGTGTGCGTGTGTGTGTGTGTGTGTGTGTGTGTGTGTGTGTGTATGTATATATATATATATATATATATATATATATATATATATATATATATATATATACATATTTATTGGGAGTGTGCCTAGCAGTGCCCTCAAAAAGCTAAGTACAAATGCATGAATATTCAGAAATTAGACCTCGGAGAAAAGGGGCTGTGATAATAATTGTATGCCAGTACCCAATGTAATTTGCTCTATTACTTTTTTGGGGTAAGGTAGTTGTTCCTCATAGTGTGGGAATAACTAATACTGGGCATTTCTCATCTGTTACAACAGCTCAGAAGTATAAAACCCTAAAGTACTTTACCTATTTTAGTAGAATTCTGCATCATAAAAGAAATTGTCGAATTGGCTGTGTTAGTAGCACATCCACATATAGGAAAGAAGATTGCTAAAACAGATATTATTCTGTGGGCCTCCAACTTGTAATAATAAGCAAAATGTATTGCTGCCCTTATGAAAGGTCCACAGTCTGTAATAAAGTATGGCTTTTATTATTTTCATGAACCAAATGATACATGGGTAAAGGGCACTTTATATAACTACATCTGATATAACACCAGTGTACAGTTCTGACAAACTGCAGGCAACTGGTATTTATTCAGTTACAGATCATTTGTGATTTTTCTTTCACCAAAGACCTCCTTCACTTTTGACTGCAGATTAACTAGGTTGTGCAAATAAATCTAACGTCAGGAGGTTTGGGAGAGAATAGTGAAATGGAAAGGGAGAAACCAGGATAGGGAGGACATGGGGCAGAGGGAAAGAAAGGGGGACAGACAGAGACAGAAAATAAGAATAAGGTTGGAAAGAGACAGAAAGGAAAACAGAAAAGGAGAAAAAGAAAAGAATCTCAAAAACGTCAAAGGCACACGAGTCCAGGAAATAATTGAAATTCTGCTGTATAGAAAGATAAAGGATAGCAGATGTGTAATCAGATGTCTGAACAGAATAACACCATTTGACTAATGTTTGTTAAGACTGTACAAAAATGGAGATGACATTGGGTCATTGAAAGAAATAAGGCATACAATGGTAAGAAGAGTTGCAAAGATGTGGTGTTTCACCTCTCTAACTTCGCCTGTGAGTGGTCAAGTCATGATTAGCCAAAATCTTGCTGCTTGATCACAACTGACCAACAACTCAGTTTAACTATGAAAGACCCACACAAATCAAGATAAGTATTTTTGCAGGGGGTGCAAGCTCCTCTGCACCACCATGTGACAAGCAAACTCTTCTATAACCCCGTTACTTATATTTACGAACTCCACAGCTGCGCAACAGCAAAGAAAGAAATCCGCCCCCAACACAATGCACAGATTTCACACAGACAACAATTCTGCACCGGCTATGAGTTAAAGATATGGCATAAAGGGAAAAGTAAATCTGACCAGCTATGTTCAGGCAGCTACAACCCATCAATCACATGTAGGGAAGATATCTCCCAACATGCGAGTCTGCCCCTTTCATCCTCTGTTTATTTTAATGTATTTATGTATTTATTTAAATATTTATTTATGTATTTATTTTGAGTAGGTAGGAGGTAGACTATATTGCAATGTTCCTTTTTTAGCCATGATCCCCTGCAGAGTAAAAACAAACCAAAACCAAACCTAAATATTAAGACTAGGAATACAGAATGGTATAAATCCCAGCACAACAGTGAAACAATTAAAAGCCAAGGCAGAATTATGGGTTAATATACTGTATCAAATAATTGCAAATAAATTATCAGTTAACCATGTAGAAATAAGTCAAAGGCTGGAAGATAATGGAGGTTACTTAGAAGAGTTGGATATCATGCGATTTAAAGGGTAGTATAGCATATGGGTATATATAACTTTAAATATGGAATGACTAAGATACATGGGATTGCCTAACAAGTGGCTCTAATTACTTTTCAAATGTAGTCTGAACAAGCACCTAATAGAGGCTAAATGCTGATTCACAGTAGCTGTGTTCCTTACTGACTATTCTTAGAATCCAGATGTTGCTCACTGACTAGTTTTATAATCCATGTGTTACTTCATGAAGTCCGAATTGAAGATCTATACTTACAAATATGAAGACATATTTTGCAGAAGTGAAAAAATATTTTTGTTTTCAGAAGTTTATGTACTTGGAAGTACAAAAATATAATTTGTAGTTAGAGGAAAAACTGCAGCTTTGGATTCGGAAATGTGATTTTTTCTTCAGTGAGAGTGAATAAACTGAGAAACCTGACAAGGTACACTATACCATATTTTGCATATCTCTTTTGAAGAGGCCTTGATAGAATTTAAATACTTTTACTTTCCTTAAAAAGGAGAAAAGGTAAATAGCAACAATTAGAGAAAATTTCAGTTATTATTGCAAACCTAGAAAGAATTTGCCATGTGTTCGTTATCAGGGTAGTAGGACCCACAGATACTTTAGATGCTTAGTTATATTTTTCATATATGTACACTTCATCCATCCATCCATCCATCCATCCATCCATCCATCCATCCATCCATCCATCCATCCACTTTTCTAACCACTCATTTTAGTTAAGATCACAATAGCAGCAATCTGAGCAGAGTAGGCCATACCTCCCTATACCCAGTAACAGTCTCTAGCTCCTCCTGGGGTATGTCAAGATGTTTTTAGATCAGCTGACAAATGTCCTGAGTGTGTTCTGGGTCTTCCTAAGGTCCTTTTTTCAATGGGCAAGACCTAGTGTACCTCCAGTGGCAGGCACCCAGGGATCATCCTCACTAGGTTCCCAATCCCAAATCACCTCAACAGGCTCCACTTAACCCTGAGGAACATTAACTCTACTCCACAATTCTTCTTGATTGCCAGACTTGTCATTCTGTCACAGAAAGTAAGGCCAGCAACCCTACAAATTAATCCTATTTTCACCACTTGTATCCATGCATTCATCCTTTAAGTCATTACCCAAAGTTCATAACCAAAAGTGACAATGAGGACATAGACTGACTGGTAAATAGTAAGCTTTTTCCCAGGATTCAGTTTCAGCTCCCACTTCAGCACAACTCTTTTGATATACTGGTTAATCCCATGAATGTTTACTAAGTGATGATTTTATATTGTGTTTATCAGTGTAGGGCTATGTTATGATTACTTGCTCTATGCAGCTCCATTATATACACTGTCTTGCTGAGGTTCTCTAAGAGTACACCTCCTGCTATCCCACTTTCAGCTTACATTCATTAACTTTTTTACAATCTCTCTGTTCTTATACTTATCCCATATTATCTTGCTCTGATGCACTGTGGTCCTTTCTCCATCTCTTTTAACAATAAGTATTAACTTTATTGCCTCAATATAATATGAAAGTTTAGTAGAGTTTTTCTCTTTTCTTTCATTTCAGTGGTCACTACATCCGATCCTGATACTATGGAAACTCTGCCACAAGGGCTACCTTGCAAACATTTTCACTCATAATTTTGTCTTTGGAAAATATAAGGATACTTAACTTGTAAAACCTTCCTATGTGTTAACTTCAGCTAGTCAAATACATGCCTGCCTATACTGGAAATCCAAAGAAGTAGTCCTTGCACTCTAAGGACCACTTACTAAGTTGGTCATTGCCCTTTATACTGACCAATAGATTACACTGGGTATGTCAGTTAGTTAGTCTTCCTGGCTGAGAGATTTCTGTATTCAGGAAATGAAAGAAAACCTGTTCTCTGTTTACCTTTCTGTTAATTGTTTTGTATTGACTATAAACTGATTACTCTCTGTTTTAATTTGACTGTGGTTGGAATACACCACCACAGGTACAATGTCTGACTGTCTCAGTGATCATCTCCCAGTCAATAGAACCAGACATCTCACATATCCACTTAAACAGCATCTTTATAAAACAACACGTGACCTTTCCAAGTTTAACCCAGAAATGTTCATTTCTATCCTGTCATCTATTAACTGGAACTTCCTAAAAATTCTCCCCTTACATCATGCTGTAAATTAATTCAGTACAACTTTCTTGAATATCCTAAATAGCCTTTCACCTGCTAGAAGGAAGAGTCTAAAAGCAAATAATGCTGTTTGGCTATCCAAAAAGAGTACAATGCTAATGCAGGATAGAGAAAAAGCATGGAAAGAATGTCAAAAATATAAAACACTATAATATCTTGAAAACATCAGAATGCTTCGCAATCATACTAAAAAGCAAATTAATGAAGACAAAAACTATGCTATAATAACTTTCAGAATAATAGCAAGCACATTGCTAAATTATTCTGGACAGCCATTAAAGAAATCTTACATCCTGGCCATAAATTCAGGTCTATCTTCGGCCATCAAATGGACTAACCATCGAATGGCTGAGCATTGAACCATAAGCATCAAACTCCTTTTGTCTACTGTAGTGTGGTCTTGCAGTTGGTATATATAGTAAGTTGGGTGTGGGGGTTTGAAACAGTTCCATGTGTGAGATGGGGAAGTGTTGGACAAGTACTTACTTACTTACTTACCCTGTCAATGAAATGAAAGTTAGGTCACTGAACTTTCTCAGCTTATTGTTCGATGTTCAGCCGTTCGATGGTTAGCCCATTCAATGGCTGAATATAGACCCCATAAATTCAACCCTAACCTTTTTTCCAATAACTCATCACTTGAAAGCACAATACAATTCATCTCTTACATAGGTAATATAGTATCTCTAATTAAGGATTCCCCAACATCTAACCCTAACCCTGCCCAGCAACCACGTATGACCACGTACACTTTTCACCTTCAAACCTGTGCCCACATCCTATATAAAACTACTTTCAAACAAACTCAAACCATGCCCTGCTTCAGCTGATGACCTTTCAAGTGAGTACCTTAAAATAGCAGCTGATAGCATTGCTTACCTTGTATCAGTCCTTATGAATTGGTCAAACCTGGAATTCCACATTCCCCATTCTGAAAAAAGTCACACATTATCTCTCTGCATAAAGGAGGAAATTCAACATATATTACTAACTTTAGACATATAGCAATCTTATCCCCCTCTCCAAAATACTTGAAATATTCTCCTACAGGAAGAACTCCTATCCCCCGCACAACATGGCTTCCATGCTTTCCATAGCACTAATACTGGACTTCCAACCTATATAGATACTGTTAATAAAGCTAGAGATGATGGCAAACTAGTTTTCTCCTTATTTCTAAACTTCTAAAGCCTTTGACACAGTTTGCCACAGCAAACTTCTACTTCAAATGTCTTCATCAGCCTACTCTTTTGTAGTCCAAAACCTACCTACCTATCCAATTGGTATGAGTCAGTAAAATGGCACTTCACCCTTCTCTCCATACCTCACAGTCACCACCAGTGTACCACAAGGCTCTATCCTTGGTTCATTCCTCTTTAACATTCTCACTAACACCCTCCACAAATCTATACAACAGACCTACCTAATACAGAACACAGATGACACCACACTAATTTACACATCTAAAAACATGGCACTCAGGAAGCTTTAACAGTGACTGAAACATGGTTTTGTAACAAGCAACTCATACTCAGTCATAAAAAAACCTGCTACTTTTTCCCCAAATCCCTCTCTTATGAAAAAAAAAACAAAATTTAAAGTCCTTTCTCTTAATAATACAACCATTGAAGTAACTTCTTATAGCAAATTATTAGGGATGATGGTGGATGAAAATCCTAAATTCAACCTGCATATACAAAATTGCATAAGAAAAAATAATCAAAAACTAGGGATGCTTTATAGAGCCAAAATACTTTTGCACTAATGCAACTAAAGCTACACTAGCCACTAGTTATCTCCTCTCCACATATCTTTATGTCACTCTCATCCTTGCTAACCTTCAGGCATCACAAAAAATCAAAACCTGAAAAAAAATGCAATAACAAAGTGGCTAAATTTCCAGCAAATACCCCTTTCAGAACCCACTACTGTATAGCACTGAAAAGCCTAAACTGGTTAGAACTACCCCCATCAAATGACATATATACAGCTTCTTGCCACCTATAAAATTATTCAGAATCCATGTACTTGTCTAGCAGTAAATAATACTCTACAGAACTATGTTTCCAGTATATCATTATGATCCAGTGACTAAAAACTCCTGTCTGTCCACAAATCTGTCAAATCTTCTGGACATTGGATGTACTAGTACCACATTGTTAAGGCCTGGAACTCCTTTTCTGTATGCATCAGGTCAACATCCTCCCTCCTTTCCTTCAAAACCATTCTGAAAGACTTCCTAGCCAAAAGCTGGCTGTGTTCTTGTTCAGCACCAGCATAAACTATATCCCTAAATGTGAACAAACACACATTCATACCTTATATCTCCTTACTCTCTCTCTTTCTCAATCACATGCTTACTTCTAAGTTGTCTCCCCTATCTTTGTCTATAAACATATAATAAGCCTGCTTTTCTCTCTATTCACATTGCAATTCATGTTTATATTTTTCATATAACTTGTGTCTATTCTTAACCATTGAATTTAGTATAAGTATTTAAACTGTAGGTTTTTTTTGCATTATTTTTAAAGACTGTAAAATTGTTTGTAATTCTTTGGAGCTTTTCTTTCAGGGGAGCCACTGAAAATGGACTCCTACTCAGTCGGACTTTCTCACTAATCAAATGTCAATAAATCAATCAATAAATAAATAGCTGATACAGTGACATCTAAAATGTATCAAAGACATTTATTTATTTATGATTTATTTACTGGGATAAGTAGTTCATACAGACCAACTACAGATTCAAACTACGAGTAAGACAAAAAATAAAAGTAGTAAAATAAACAATGGTGGTAACACAGCATTTAAAGCAGAAATAGTTAAAAGTCAGGTAAGAAATCATATAAACAGTGAAATGAGGAATAATGTAAATGGTGGTGATAGCATAATAACAAGGAAACAATAAATGAAAGTAGTAAATTACAAAGGTGACTTACTTGATTAGAAAGGAGGAAAGAGATCTATGAGATAGGAATAGAGAAAGGAAGGGTTGTATCAGGTTATAAATAAAGGGGAGTGTACTATGGGTAAAGAAAGGGAAGGGGATATGGTTGCAGAGCAATGGGGATGGTGACTACCAAAAAGTGCCTCATTCATTATAGTAAGTAAGGTGATTTAGGCTGGGTTGAAGAGTCTAAGCGATATTGTTGGCATGAAAAGCTGATAAGAAAAATGTTGAATTTAAAGTAGACAGAGATACAGAATGTAATGTTTTGTCTGTTACTTCTGAAGCTGTTTTGTCTGATCATTTTGAAGCATTAAAGCTCAAAGGCAGAGAAAAGAGAGTTGTGTGCACATTATTAATGCCTTCAGGACATTGAGTAAAGCTGGCAGGTCAAAAGCTACTGACGTGAGTGTAAAAATAAGTACTGCAGGATTCAGTTTCTGTAGCACTTAAAAAGTAAATTGCAATTTTTTGAGCCATTTGGCTTGCGAAGCTAGGAGTGGTAAAATCAATTGATAGTGTTAGAATGAAGAGTGAATGCATACAGACACACAGTTAAAGAGATGTCTGGAATAGTGTTCAGAGCCATAGCAATAACATCCTTCACAAGTATGCTGATTTATTTACATGCTAAGATGTTACCAGAAGACTATAATATCCAAATACAGCCTGCTCCATAAAAAGTTCCAGTAAGTGTCAGTAGAAGAGAGCAGGAATAAAAGTGAATGGAAGGATTAATTGTCATTAAGTTATCAGTTAAAACCTAGATAGTGAATAAATCAAATGGTTATTGTTGTGAAGTACGACACAATTCTGATTTGCACTGAACCACAAGATCTGAATTATGTGATTATAAAAAATCATAACAGATTGGTTAGAGTTGAAGATATGGTCTCAGCATTGTCCATTGCTAAGTTATTTCCAGTAAAAGCAATGCAATGACTTTTGGCTTTCCCTGGTTAGGGGTCACCACAGTGGATCACCGGTCCACAGATTGACTGGTAGCACTGTTTTTACAACGTTGAGTTGCCAGCCAGTGCCCAGCCTTCACGGAAGGCACACACATACACCAGTGGTGGCTGGTGACTTTAAATCAAAGGGAGGCTGCAGAGACAGCTGATTGGGTGGGGCCAATGGGAAAGGGTGTGGCCAACTAGAACGGGGCAGAGCTATGGTACAGTGGGATCAATGCTGCCCATGCTTACCAATTTACATGAAATAAATAACAAAAAATAAAAAACAAACAAAAAACAAACGGACCACAACCAAAAGTAAAAAGGTGCCGTTTATTCCAACTTGATATTAACTTAAATAACTTAGCGCTTTCGCCTTAAAATACATCCAGGCTTCTTCAGAGTCATTTAAGCACTAAAATCTTTCACTTAATATAGTCAGCTGACCATATTCAATGACCAATCAGTCTCTTTCAATTCAATTAAATTAGATTACATCACTCCAATGAATTTCTATGCTAATTATTCCAAAAACAAATACAATCTCAACCCATACACCATCTGCAGTTTTAAATTAATTCAAACAATTTAACTAGGATATTATATCACTTCATTTGTTAAACAATTTTTTAAAACAATATATATATATTTATTTAAAATGCAATATACTGTAAAAATCATATGTCTTGAAAAAATCTATATAATTATATATGTTTCATTTTATAACACTTTGAGTACTCTATCCCACTCTTCCTAGGTACCTTTACTTATGTTTATTGTATGTTCCTGTAGACCAAAATTCATCTTCTTTAAAGAATTTTGTTCTCAAACAATTTCATTTGATTTTAACTTGAAAACGGGTTTTATTGAAGCAGAGTCATTTAAACCAGGTGGTACTGTTGCATTCAACCGTAGTTGCCACCTGGACGCTTTAGCTTCAATTAGTGGCTTAACATAACGCCCCTCTCTCTTGTAATGGCCCTATCTATTATGAAGAAAATAAAATGTCTAAAATTAGTACATTTGGTACTGTGAACATATAGAGCATTATGTGTATCATGGTTTTTAATAGCTCTTATATGTTCCCCTATTCTCTCTCTTAGTTTACGTATAGTTTTTCTCACATAAAATCCGGGACATAAGTGCATGTTGCAACATAAACTACTATTGTTGTGTTACAATTGCATCTTCCTGGACATTTCAGTACCAAAATGTTGTCACGTACACACACATAGGGTCCATTGTTGATGTATTTTCATAATCTACAATTTTCACATTTGGACATGAAAGATTTATATCTCCCCTTCTCATTATAAATACATGGTTCTTCCAAGAAGTTTTTAATGTTTTTCCCTTTGCTGAAAATTATATGGGGTTTATTTCCAAATTTAGATTGAATTTCACCCCCTAGACATAAGTCCCAACATCTCTCAATCACCTTTGTAACCTTGTGTGTCTGCTGATTAAAATGTAGAACCAATACGTCTGATTTAATATTTTCTTAATTTTCTTTAACAGCCATCTGCATATGGCTTTCTGATCTTAAAATTGGTTTAAAGGAAGATGCTCTTTTAGACATAATTTCCTTCTTAATTTTTATTAATAACTTAATAGGGTACCCTCTCACCAAAAACAGTCCAATCAATTTATACATTTCATTCCTAAACACCTCATCATCACCACTAGTTAATCTTAAAACTCTTACCATCTGCCCCTTAATAACACTGTGTTTTTGGTGTTGGGGGTCGCAACTATTATAATGAAGTAAGGTGTTGGAACAGGTCTGCTTCCTAAATATAGAACTTTCCATAAGGACCCCCAGCTCATTGTTTTTTGACAAATGAATGTCTAGATAATCTATTTCATCCCTTTTCCACGTGCTGGTAAATCTAAGAAAATCCGTTGTTGTATTTAGGTATTCAACAAATTCATACGCTTAGGTTTCATCCTCTTTCCATAGAATTAGGATGTCATCCAAAACTCTGTTGTAAACCAAAATCCTGTCCCAGTATCTTGAATTTAAAATATATTTGGATTCCCAATTCAAAAGTACTAGGTTGGCATATAATGGGGCACATTTAGCCCCCATTGCCACTCTTGCAATCTGATGAAACAACCCCCTTCAAAAAACAAAAAGTTGTTTCTAAGTACTATGTCCATAAGTTCAACCATAAATTCTACTTTAAATATCTCTTGTTCATACGTTTGTACCAGACTCTTACAAAACATTTCCAAACCCTGGCAATGGGGAATGACTGCAAACTGATTTACAACATCAATTGTTAAAAATTAATAATCACTTTCATTTTGATATTTTCCTAATCTGTCTAAACAGTGTCAAGAATCTTTTATAATGTGCTCCACTTTCCCCATTGATGGTCTTGCCATTTTGTCCATCCATGTGGCCAGGGGTTCCATTTTCGAACCCCTGGCTGCCACAATGGGTCTGAATGGGAGGGGGGGTCTATCACACTTTTGTTAGTCTTTGGAATTCCAAATATTTGTGGAATAACTGGATTAGGCACCATTAGGAATTTGTAATCATTTGACTTGACTTGAATCAATGCCTTGTAACATGGAATCTGATAAAAAAATATCAATCCAAGAATAGGCATGATTTATCTCATGCCTAGAGACTCTCATATAAGTATTAATATCATTTAGAATCTCTTCCATCTTGCTAATGTAATCTATTTGGCTCATTAAATCCAACCCCACCTTTTTCGGGGGTCATAATTCTCATATTTCTATCATTAGCCATATCTTTTAAGGCTAAATTCTCATCCATAGTAAAATTAGAGTCTAACTTAGTCTGTATTCAAACATCCCCTAATTTCCTTTTTGCAAAGTTGTTCAAATAGGGCATCCTCAGGATTGTACATGGGAATAAATGTGCTTTTCCATCTCAATTGCCTTTCGTGGCCCTCACCAATATTATCGTGGAAAATTAATTTTAAATTTAACTTCCTCACAAAAAGTTTCAAATTCAATATAGTGTCAGCCACATCCAACTTAAAAGTCAGAACAAAAAAACATTCCTTTGATCAGGACATTGAATAGTGATTCAGTTATCTCTTTGTCACTATAGTTTTAGATTGTAAAGCTATTCTTAGTAATAATGTTACAACCTATCCCATTGTTCACAAGTAATCCATCTGTTACTTCATTATTTTCATAAAAACTTGTATCATTGTTTGTTAAACACTCATTACCATAAACTATTTCCTTAACTGGATGAAGCACTAATTCCAATTCCTCTTGTTCTTCTGCCCCCATTGTTTCCCATAGTAAGTTTTGACCTGTTATCCCCTGTTGTACATATTGTTCTGTTGGTTTCTCCCATTCCTGTTTGTTTGATTCCTCAAACGTTCCGACCTCCTCAGTTGAAATTTCTCGTCTAAAAAACTTCACTACTGTCATACTCTCTATTGTGTACCTCTTTGCCACTATTATTTCCAGATGTACCCCTAGCTACTTGTTTGGTAGTACGTACATTATTAGTTCTATCAGTACTTGGCCTGTCGTATTCAAAATCTATTTCCCCAGTCCCTAAAGGATATGCTCTATTATTTTTATAGTCTTCCATATCTCTTAATAATTTTCTCTATTTAGTGATAGCATTCTTTTTAACAAACGTTTCTACATCAGTTAGAACTTTCGAATAGCTAAGCTTGTATTCACTAAACAACAAATCATTAGTAATACTTTCGTTTAAAATACACAATTCATTTTGTAAAAGCTTCAGCTTACACTCATTATTCCTGATGATAATGTCCAGCATTTCTAGTCTTGCCTTATCATAAAAGGCTACCAGTTCCCGAAATGCGGTGGTCCCACTGTCAATACCCATTGGTTGTTTCCATAAACGTAGGCCTTTTGGGACCTGTTTAAGTGCTATTGATTTACTTAGAAACACATTGTCCATCTGTAATGAACAGTATCATCTACAAAGTCAGTCAAACGTCTCTATCTGCAAACGCAAAGATGACGATGAATTAGTATCTGGTCGTCCTTCTGCCAGCATCATTTCCGGTGTTACGAACCAAGATGATAAATCCTTCCCACTCTCATGTTGATAATCCATTACCACAGTAACCATCTCTTCTCCATTTTCTGGCATCATTGGAGTGTGCAGGGTAAATAACTCTGCTTGGGTTCTTGTTACTGTAGTATTTGCCCTATTGTTTGTTTTGTCTTTAAGCAACAAGGCAGTAAGTTTTTGAACAGACGAAACAAGCTCATCTAGCAGTGTTTCCATTCCTGTTGTGAAGTGATTATATCCACAACAGTCTAGATGACAAATTCACTAGTTCAAATTCACTAGTTGTCCAAACAGAATCCGTTCACTAGTGGTGCAGCTACGTGACTTGTTAAAACATTCGACTTGGCCCACAAGGCACCATACACAATAACAAAAAATAAAAACCAAACGGACCGCAACCAAAAGTAAAAAGGTGCCGTTTATTCCAACTTGATGTTAACTTAAATAACTTAGCGCTTTCACCTTAAAATACATCCAGGCTTCTTCAGAGTCATTTAAGCACTAAAATCTTTAACTTAATATAGTCAACTGACCATATTCAATGACCAATCAGTCTCTTTCAATTAAATTAAATTAGATTACATCACTCCAATGAATTTCTTTGCTAATTATTCCAAAAACAAATACAATCTCAACCCTTCATCATCTGCAGTTTTAAATTAATTCAAACAATTTAACTAGGATATTGTATCACTTCATTTGTTAAACATTTTTTTAAAACAATATATATATATATATATATATATATATATATATATATATATATATTTATTTATTTAAAGTGCAATATACTGTAAAAATCATATATCTTGAAAAATATATATAATTGTATATGTTTCATTTTATAACATTTTGAATACACTAACCCAGTCTTCCTAGGTACCTCTACTTATATTTATTGTATGTTCCTGTAAACCAAAATTCATCTTCTTTAAAGAATTTTGTTCTCAAACAATTTCATTTGATTTTAACTTGAGAAAGGGTTTTATTGAAGCAGAGTTATTTAAACCGGGTGGTACTGTTGCATTCAACCGTAGTTGCCACCTGGACTCTTTAGCTTCAATTAGTGTCTTAACATCACCCCCCTCTCTCTTGTAAGGGCTCAGTCTATTATGAAGAAAATAAAATGTCTAAAATTAGTACATTTGGTACTGTGATCATACAGAGCATTATGTGTATCATGGTTTTTAATAGCTCTTATATGTTCCCCTATTCTTTCTCTTAGTTTAAGTATAGTTTTTCCTCACATAAAATCTGGGACAGGAAGTGCATGTTGCAACATAAACTACCATTGTTGTGTTGCAATTGCATCTTCCTGGACATTTTAGCGCCTCAGTGTTGTCACCTACATACACATAGGGTCCGTTGTTGATGTATTTACATAATCTACAGTTTTCACATTTGGACATGTAAGATTTATATCTCCCCTTCTCCTTATAAATACATGGTTCTTCCAAGATGTTTTTAATGTTTTTCCCTTTGCTGAAAACTATACGGGGTTTATTTCCAAGTTTAGACTGTATTTCACCCCCAGACATAAGTCCCAACATCTCTCAATCACCTTTGTAACCTCATGCGTCTGCTGATTAAAATGTAGAATCAATACGTCTGATTTGATATTATTGAATATGGTCAGTTGACTATATTAAGTGAATGATTTTAGTGCTTAAATGACTCTGAAGAATCCTGGATGTATTTTAAGGCGAAAGCGCTAAGTTATTTAAGTTAACATCAAGTTGGAATAAATGGCACCTTTTTACTTTTGTTTGCAGTCCATTTGTTTTTTATTTTTTGTTATTGTGTATGGCACCTTGTGGGCCAAGTCGAATGTTTTTACATGAAATAAATGCTCAGTCACTATTGCGCATGCTGAATAGTAGGACCACACTTTGAGGTTTGAATACAGAAGATAACGTTATGGCTAATTCTAGTCCATTTGCTTGGCTAATAAACTCTGCTAATTTTATTTTATTATTGAAGAAGCATGTGCACAAGATATAGGAGGATCATAAAAGTTATTTGTTAGCATGTGAATAATGTCAGACCTTTGTAGCAATCTTTGGTTTCCATCTGGAGAAAGTATGTAAAGCGTTTGCATAATGAAGTACTTAAAATGTAATATTTTTTATAGCACAAGTTGTTTTCTTCACAAAATGCAACACATTCTACATACATTCATTGTCTGTGTTAGAAATTAAGGCTTGCAGAAAACATTTGAAGTATGACTACATAGTTTGAGGATCTCTGATCAAAGTTCTCAAAGATGAACCAATAAAGCCTGACCAGAAAAAAAAAACTTGTTTAACTGAGAAATTCTAGAGCCTCACAAACTGTAATTCTGTTACAAACCTGAAAACTGCTACCAATAAGAAAAATGAAGACCCTTTTTCACTAGAGGAAATGGAGCAGCCCAGCTGTTTTGAAAATGTACACCATCTCCAGCTTCTAGAACATGGTAGGCCCATATATATTCCCAACCCTTTTCATTGTATTTTACAAAACACTGTAAGTCCAAGGATCAACTAAAATCTGACTATTGACACCTTGTCACATTTACATTTAGCTTGCATTAAAAGAATCAGTGGATACAAGCATTCCAGTAACTAGCCAGGTGTTGCAAGCTAAAAATGCAAAACTAAACAAACTAGAAAGGAACAAGTACTGGCTTCAATAAAACAAGTCAAAAGTAAAAACGGCAGAAGCCAGACAGAACGGAGTATACTTTAATGTTCTATCTGGCTTCTGCGGTTTTTACTAAATAGAATGCAACCATGTTTTGAGTTGTTCAATCTGTATGTCTTCATATTCTAGAGGAGTGTGTCAGTATAGTTTGTGATGTAAAATGCTTGCAACTATGATTGTGTTGGTGGATTTTGTTTTCATTTATATAAATGTGTGATTGCCTATGTAGCAAGTGATGGTTTAATAAAGAAGTTTTTTGTTAAAAGAAAGCAGGAATTGAATAATTTATGTAATGTTGCTTATCTTATATGATATATAGCAATATATATGAAGTAAAAGTGTTTATGTTAATTATAGTGTGATTACTTTTATATGAATGTAAATTTGCCTATGTCACAAGTGATAATTCAATAAAGATGATTTGTAATAAACCTTGTCCTCACACTGAATGTATCTGGAGCATGCAAATTCAAAATCTGGCAGCACATTTTTCTACATACTGTATGTAGAGAACTGAATTTCTTATTCCCTTTCCTTTTAATATTTAATTGCAATAAGATGCACACAAAAATATTGCTAGCTATACAATGATATGACATATAAAAATATACTTCATCTTACACGCAATTTAAACAAATATGTAAAGCACACTTTTCCCTGCCAACATACTGCTCCTCTTGCAATACCACATCACCTTTCAACACACACTATTTTATTTATTTATTTTTTATTTTACACTTGTTGACCGGCCTAGTCCAGCTGGATATATATCCATTTTCAGCAGAGACCCAGGGAGAAAGCTCCTTGAAAACACAGTAAAATGTATATAAAATAACAGTTTTCAACAGATACAGGTACAATACATATTTAAGCAATTTTTTTACATAACAGATTTTACAGATGTGGGTACATTAAATATACCAGCAAAATGTTTCACTTCAAAAGATGTCTGCTTACAGAATCATAATACTTATAACATTTGATTAGTTATAGGGAGATATTGATGAAGACATTTTATTAATATATAAGGCCCATTTTCTTTATGTTTTTCAATAAGCAATTAGTATATACAGTTGATGTGATGAGTGTCTGTGAGAAAAGGTGTAATTAGTCTGGGTTCGCACAGGGACATAACCATTGGGATTTAAGGTAGGTTTTCAGCTTGCTTTTAAATTGCGTTAATGAGGAAAGGGAGGTTAGGTCACTGGGGAGGGAGTTCCAGGTTTTGCCCATGGTATTAGAGAACAAAGAGTCACCAGCCATATTGTTAGTTTTACCCATTTGTATTAATATTTTATTAGATAAGCGTAGTGTCTTAAGGTTGTTGTAGGGGGTGATAAGGTTGGTAAGAATTGGAGTATTAGTAGGCTGATACAGGATTTTGTGGGCAACTGTTAACTCGTTAAATAGAAGTAAATTTGGCAACTCTAGCCATCCTAGTTGTTCATAATTAGTACAGTGATGGGTTCTGAATGTAGAGCCTGTTGCAAATCTGGCAATATTATGGTAGGAGATAGCCAGCTTGTTCAAGTTGTTTTTAGAGATGTTAGTATATATATATAGGGGAGGCATAGAGGAGGGTGGAGATTAAGTGGGTGTGGGCAATAGTAGCCCTTGCTAGTGGGGTGAGAAAGGATTTGATTCTATAGAGGGAGCCTAGTTTTTTGTTGACTGTTTTTATAGTACTGTTAATGTGAGTATCAAAGTTAAGTTTATTATCAATTAGTACCCCTAGTAGTTTTGTAGATGAGTCAGGAGCTATGATGGTACCGTTGTGTGATGTAACAGTAAAGTTAAGTGGGGAGGTCCAATGATACAGCAACAGAAATCCATTATTTCAGCCTAATGGTGATTTCTGTATGATTTCTAGCATTGCTCATGTTGAAATATATATTTTTGTCCATGTGAACACTATAACTTTCATTAACCTGGCTTCTGCATTGAAAACAAAGAGTTGATTTATGAATGCATCAGAACTAATTATTTTCTACAGTTCACTGTGTATTTTTATAATGTACATTAAATGGAATGTGTTCATCTGAGAAAATTCCAGTAAAATGAACCATGGCTACAAGTAATACAGTTCAATATTCAATAGACGCTCTAATGAATTTTCTTATATTCCATTATTCTCTCTAACTAAGCCCACTCTGAAAACTCTTCACCATCTCTTACTCCATACATTCCCCAGTTTACCTCAGACATATTAATTCAAAAGAATGAGACAACTAACTGGATACATTTCCCACTGATACCTGTGCCAGCTCTTACAGCATTCAGCCATGGCTGATAAAAAACCCTGTAAAAACTTTAACTTCCCTAGTACAACTTATCTATAATTTGTCTCTGTGCTAAAACACCATACCCTGGATCTGGAAATCCACAATGATAAATCCCCTTCACAGGTCCCCAAATTCAAATTAACCACACAGTTTCTGTACTCTGAAAAAAAATCTAGAAAAACATATAATTTATAACAAACTAGCCACATATATACAAAAATACATTTACTTGTTCAGAAACGTGTAAGGCTTTTGAACCAAACCACACATTATCACTCCTCCTGGACACCAGTGGATGGCATTCCTGTTAAATATGGACAAAGGTAACCTTACTGGTTCTGTATGTATAGACTTTACAAAAACTTTTGATCTTGTAAACTGCAACATTCTCCAAGACATTCTTTTAGCAAATGGCATTTGACTAAAAGTATTTTTTAGTTCAAAGACTACCCATCAAACAGACACTTCACTCTTGAAATCAGAACAACCATCTCTTATCCTTTTACCTAAACAAAGGAGTCATGATGGTTTAGTTCTTTCCCCATTGCTATGCTCCATTGCCATGAATAAATTCCCCTTAGACCTTCCACACCTTCCACTAGTCCTTTATGCTGATGACATACATGGTCAGTTGAATCACATATGCAATAAGTAACATGGGCAGTAATACCTTATGCAAAAAAACAACATTTTTCATCATTTTAACATATCTGAGGACTGATTAGACTGGCAACTTAAACATAATTATACTAGCAACAGCAAACAACAGCAGTAAGAGAACTCAAAACATGCAGGCAAAACAGCTAGCTAAATTGAATACAGGCTGTTGGATATAACTGGTGTAAGAAAAGTTCTTTCTACAAGGCTCTTACCGCAAGTTAAAAAAATGATGAGGAGAGTGACTGAGACTGTCTGTTAACTCTGTTTCCGTCAAAATTCACAACAAATAAAGTAAAAAGAAGAAGTAGCTAGGTGACTGGTCAGGAATCCAGAAATCTTTCCTCTCTATAGCAAGCACCCAAAAAAAGCTGTTTGCAGTCAGATTGCACTATTAGTACACCCGCGTACCATACAGTTCAAGCAAGTAACCAAAACAAAGTACCTGTCCTGCACTACCTGCTAGTAGCTAGCTACTACTGATTGTTTTTCTCTCTCTTTTTCAGAAAGAGAGCGAGAACCAATCAGTAGCCATCTGCCATTCACGTCACGTGCGTGCCTGCGGACATGGCAGTCCACTCCCCCCTACCACTTTACTGTACAGTTACCGCACAGACGTCTTGGCATCACACACTGATGCAAAAACTCTCCATAATATGGACTGCCTTTACAGCAGTCTGAGGCAGTCCAGCTTTACAGAGAAAGTAAATAAAAACAAACAAAAAACCCCCTGGAACTCACCAAGCAACGAGCATGCGCAGTTCGAGTTCTGGGACTTTGCGAGTCAGTCAGACTTGTTTTTATAGCACGTCAGCTAGTTAATGTGTAAATATTTTATTTTTTACAGCACATGTTCTTTTCTTTTTCTTCACACAGCTGGGGGGTGTGGGCTGCAGTCCTGCAGTCTGATGCCACGAGCCACCACTGACATACACACATGTACCTACCTGCATATCTTTAAAACTCAGTCAACTACAGGGAAGATTGGCAGATTCCACACAGAAGGCACTCCAACCAAGAATTTAACCGGAGAACCTCTTCCTGTGAGGTGATAATGCTAACAGCTGCACCATTGCAGCCTAAGTTATTTCCAGTACCAGATGACAATAAGGGATTCTGGCAGATAAAGCTAGAGAAAGGAAACTCCAAACTGTGTACACTTAATATGGTACTAACAAGGTACAGACTTCTTAGACTTCTGTTTTGTATTTTCTTAGCAACAGAGGTTCTTGAAAAAGCTTTTGCCTGGATAACTGAATGACTGGAAAGTATTGTAAACATAAAGATCTTCTACTAGCATGGAGTAAGATACGAGAAGAACATGACAAGAGACTCATAAAGCTGCTAACTAGATTAAGGCAACATCATTTCAAGATTTAAAATGCTCAAACAGAATTCAGAATGAAATGGGAAACTTTGATAATAACTTTTAGCACTTTTGTCTTTGCAAGTATAAATAAATAAATAAATAAATAAATAAATGCATAAATAATCTAGAATCAAAAGTGTTAAAAGGTCGGGTTCCTATTACCTGATCGAATGTTTAGGTTAGAGAATACCTAAACATCGATCTGGTAATGTCAAAAGCAAAAAAATTGCAAATGGCCGATTTAACACAGGGAAAGAATTCCCTTGGCTGTTATCTGGATTTTGCCTCTTTCCCCACTGTAGAGCGATCTCGGAGTTGGTATATTTAGTTAGGAGGGATGTGGGGCCGAAGCCCCCCACTTTATTTTGGTTTAATTTTTTTTTTTGAGGCCAAGGGAATTCATTCCCTACATTAAATCGGCCAGTCGCTGTTTTAATTTTTCAATATTACCAGGTCGACATTTAGGTATTTGCCAACCTAAATGTTTGATCGGGTAATATAGATGCCTTAAATCAAGCTTAAATAAAAATGAGTAAAGTTTAAATAAAGTTCTGATCTCATCACATGATCTTTTACCACCAAATGAGAGAATGAAAATAATGACGTAGAGGCATGTCACTGGCAGCTGAAAGTGTTACTAAGACGACGTAAAGTACATTTCCCTGAACATCATGCTATTGTATACCAAGCATGCTCACAGAGAATCCTTGTTTAGCAAAATGCCTGTTACTCACTGTAGTAGATTTGTTATGTCTAGGGAGCATCATCTACAACCTAAACACATACCAGTGCATAAGTGTGATTACAACAGTGTACAGAATTTCACACATACTGTTGCACACTTCTGCAAATTGCAGTTACATAAGCATGTACTATACACCAAATGGAATACCTATCATTTCACCTGACATATTAATAAAGGCATTATCCAATTAACAATGCACTTTCTCTACAGTAGACATGTCTACCTGCCTTGATGTTTGCTGCCAGTAGGGCAGGACATTGCTCCCCCATGCTCGGTTATTCCAGCTGTGGACACAGTGCTGCTTCTTTTTGCCCACACTGGACATGACACGGTCTTGGGTCTTGGCAGCTGAACTGCATTTCAGTCATGTGTTTCCAATAAATTGTCCCAGCAAGGAAATGTCCCATAATCTACAAGTCTGAAACCATTCCAGTCTTGCCAACCATTTACAACTACTCACAGGTTCTGCAGTATCCTGTTATAATCTTTGCAACCCCTGTCCAATAAAAATTCTGCATAAGCTGCCTTTTTCTATGTTAGTCCCTTATAGCTTACAAAGGTATTATCGTGGGCTATAGTCATAATTGCCTGTAGGTAGGCCCTGTGTACTACCAACACCTGTATTAATTCCTTCTGTGGCCCTCCTTCAGGTGTTTACTCCCTGTGCAAAAAGCTTTTGTCCCAGTATATGGACTCCCTCTGCCTTTGAGTATCCTTGGCTACCTTTCTGAAGTCCTATAAGTGCACTATCTGAAAAATGAGGCTGCCTCAATTGGTCCTTGGTGAACCTCCGCACCTCCTATTCCAAAGAAATGCTAGCACTATCTGCCAGTGGTGTCTCATGTTCTGACTGACTACTATTACCAACATTTGTCCTAGAAGTACCAAATTCCAGGGGAAACCCAGTATCTTTTAGCTGTTGTGGCTCAGTTCCAAGTTTGTTGCTACTGACCATAGCCCATTCTGAGGTAGCCATGCTACCAGTCCTAGATGGAGATGTGGGACCTGGCTGGTCATTAATACTGCATTTCCCACAAGTTTGTCTCTATGCATGGTTGTGCGTAACAGGCAAGCAGACAATATACTGCATTGCTAATGCCATTCCCTAATAGGACATCAGTAGGGATATCCTCAAACACAGTCACTGCTATGCACACAAGGTCCTGCATTGTCAGAGTCATTCCCTATTAGAACATCAGCAGGGATCTGGCTGCCTTGTTCCACTTCCCAATCCAGACAAACTTTTCAAAAAGGTACCTAAAAGATTTTCCACCCAGTGCCCTGAATGGAGTGGCTTGCACAGACAGATAACTCTCCTTCCTAGCCACTGCAGGCTTGATTATGGGATGTTTGAATCTCTGCACCCTTTATAAGTGGCCTCCTTTCCCTCTTACAGGATAGGATAGGATACAGACTTTTGCAATAGTTAGATAGAGCTGTAGTCTTTAGACAGTTCACTACTGTCATAGTACTATCCTGTTTGATTCTTCTGAGACCTTTGTTCTCCCCCTGTCCAGTTGACAATCCAACCCTATATGCTCCTTCTGTTTATGGATGATATATTTAACCCCAAAACTTGGGCATGTACCTGAAACCATGGCTTTTCCCTTTTTTGAGCAACTTGCTGTGATGTCTTAAGCTGCTCCTGTGCTCTGTTATCCCCATGAGCAGTAGTGGGTAGCCCTTTTCTATGCAACGGCAACCAGCTAGCAGCACAGAGGTTCTGCTTCCTTCCCATCACCTCGGTGGTGCTACACTCTCAGTCTGTCAATCATATCCTCATGTCCACAAGCAAATTACTGAGGTCTTCCTCCTTGACCAAAAGATTTGCAGACATTTTAAGTGTGGTGATCATACAGCCACTCACCCATAAGTGTTGATTTTTGCAATTTATTCAGTAGCATTGTCACAAAAGACAATCTAGTCCAAAGTGCATAAAGGGAATATTCAGTGTTGTCCTGTATAATGAACTTATAACATCCACTCTCACTTTAGACTGCATAAATGAATATTCACTGATGTCCTGGGTATGTACTTCTAACTTCCACATCCAATCTAGAATGCTCAACATCACAAATCACTTTCTCACCAGTCTTTCAGTGGATTGCAATATCTTCCTTTGCCCACCACACACACACACACACACACACATACACACACACACACACACACACACACACACACACACACACACACACACACACACACACACACACGCACACATGCACACACACACACAGAAAAGGCAGAAACAGTTCCCCAGTTCCCCTATAATGGTCTTCCTGATAGAATAGTATTAGCACTACTCCTCAATTCAAGATACAGCCAGAGACCACCTACCACCTGCTTTTCTTGATTTAGTCAAATATAAATGTATACATTAACATATTTCATTAGTAAAAGGCTCAAGTGATCTAGCCAACTGAAAATGGAAGCCACAACTTATTAACCTATAGTTGTAATCAGTGATAACCCTCTTCTCTAGTTATAAATAAGAAATAAATAAGAATAATACATGTATAAAGAATGGAAGTATAACTAATAAAGATCATCAACCATAAGAGTTAAAAAGTGAGTAAATAAAGATTACTTAAACAATACGACAAGTAATGTACATTGTATATTAAATATTTAGATGAATGAGAAAGTGCACAAGGAATATCAAAATAACAGTAAGTCACAAAGAGAGGCTTCGTAAAGAAGAGTCAGATCTACAACTAACTAAATATCACAGCTATCTCTTACTAAAGACATGCTGGATCTAACTACTCTGAGTTAGAGAAATATTTAAAATACATAGCCAGGTGTGATTTTTATAGCACTTACATTAATCGGACAAAGTCTTCCACACCATAACAAGAGAGGCCAAAACTAAGACTATTCTAAGATATTTCTACACATTTCAGTTCATCACTTCTTCTTCATAAAGGTATATAGATGATCAGACTACATAATATCCTTTCTAAAGAAATCTATTACATTACCCTATTTTAGTTATTTGCCTTCTTATAGCAAAAGCAATCAACCAATTTTTCCACATGTGGTGGACAAGATTCTTCAGAACAGTTTCTTAATTACATCAGTCTATTAATGAAGACATATATATCAAGAGCTATATCTCACAGAGGATACCTCAGCTCTGGAACAGACTCCCCATGTACATAAAACAAAGCTCATCCCTGTCCATATTCAAGTGCAACTTGGATTTATTGACAGGAAACAGAAAATTTACCCCAGGATAGCCTCCTGGGCTACTAATAAACAGAGATAACTCCTAAATGCTTAAATCCCATGCATAATTCCCTTTGAAATTATCTATGGTACGATCCTAGTTATTTTCATAAGGGATAATATATAATTATCAGCCATGGAACAGATAACAGCAATCTCTAATCAAATGGGATAGGTTAATTTCAACATAAAATGTAAAACAGGCTAGGATTAAAATGAGTCATAAAGGCAGCTAGCCTAGTATTTGCCTATGAACCTACGAACATATAAAACCTTACATATATCTCTTAACTGTTTATATACTAATGTTTGCATCGTCCAACAGTTCTGGAAAGTGGCTCCTATTAAAGCAAAATTTACCTGCATTTTATGACTTGCTAGTTTCTTGCAGCAGGGAATTACCTTTTACATTTCATCGGCAGTCTCATGCATTTCTCTTCCCAAAATTTCCATTTTCACATTTAAAGAAAAAAGAACACAAGGTTACACACACACACACACACACACACACACACACACACACACACACACACACACACACACACACACACACACTATGCAGTTCATCATCAGTTTTCTCCAGCCTGGCACTACCCCTGTTATTACTCCTTGTACTTCCCGCAGTGCCTTTTTTATCTCTCTCTGTATGTGTGTATATATATATATATATATATATATATATATATATATATATATATATATATATATATATATATATATCAGCTAAGGTTAAATCCAGAAAAGAGAAACACAGAAAAAGGGTGAACACAATAACATGAATGCAAATCACACAGGCCAGAGAAATGAATGACCACTGAAACAGTAAAAAAAAAAAAAAAAAAAGCACAAGTGTTTTTTGCAAGAGATACTCCCACCGTACTCACCACATGTGGGCTAGCTGTAACCCCACATCCCTGCTATTTTATATACCCACTCTGAGATCACAGAATAGCAGAGAAAGGTCATATTCCCAGTCCTCATTCTACCACAGTCTCACACATCTAAAATCTGGCACTTCTCCCTTTCCATATTCACTACCCTGCACGTCCCTACTCATCTTCAATATATCCATCATGAAGTCAACACACTCACACCAAAGAGCATTCAAAACGTTTGCAGTCACTGTTTTGCACACAATCAAACCAAATGTGTAGTCAACCATTTGAATTATCTATCTATCTATCTATATATATATATATATATATATATATATATATATATATATATATACACATATATATGTGCATGTGTATATATATATATATATATATATATATGTATATATATTTATATATGTATATATATGTGTGTGTGTGTATATACACACACATATATATAAATCTGTGCGCTTGTGTGTGTGTGTGTGTGTGTGTGTGTGTGTGTGTGTGTGTGTGTGTATGTGCGTGTCTGTTTCCCCTGCATTTGAATGAATGTACATTTGTTCGACAAAGGCAGGGGTGTGATTTAATGTTGATGGTACGGATGGCCGAACAATGGATATGTTGATGGAATGGAATGTCAATACAGGTGAGTAGAGGTTAGAGAGAGTGTGTGTGTGTGTGTGTGTGTGTGTGTGTGTGTGTGTGTGTGTGTGTGTGTGTGTGTGTGTGTGCATGTGACTATAAATTCATGGTTGGGGATAGATGAAAGGTGGGTATAGTGTGTTTATGTATGAGTTTATGTATTTTAGGGCAAGGGTTAGATGAGGGGATGGATGACACTTTGTGTGTTTTTGTGAATTTTTGAATGTCTGAATCTGTCTTGTATAGAGGTAGTATTACAGGATGGCTTTAATGATGTTAAGGTGTAGGGTTAGGGTGGAAGGAAGGGGCAGCAATAGGGTTAGGGTTAGCACTCATTACTAAAGAGGGCAGAGGGACATGCAATATCTAATATAAGGGATGTGGGAGTGGGTGATAATGCCAGACTTTCATTTGTAACAAAGTTTTGGCATTGTGGGTGAATGTTTGCATGACTTTTTGTCGGTTAGAGTTAAAGTACAGACAAAGAAGGGAAGAGATGTGTTAGTATGTTTGGGTGTTGGTATGGTAGAAAGTGTGTGTGTGTGTGTGTGTGTGTGTGTGTGTGTGTGTGTCTCTTGTTTAGTACCCTAATGTGTGGGGTTGGGTTTATGAGCAAGTCTAGGGGGTGGTGTTAGGGTTAGCACACATGTGCAAAGTGGTGCAGGTTTGCAAAAATCCCTGGCAACCCATGCTGCCACCTAGGACAAGAATCAAGGTAAAGCAGTCCATTAGCCTTAGGTGGCTTGGATGTTTATTACGTTTGCCCTTTGTACAAGTCCTGTCATCTCATCCATAATTCCATCTTCTGTAATTCAAAATTGTTATTCTATTCAGTATTATTTATTACAGTGTACTTTCTTGTTAATCATGAACCCAAGCTGTTTCTCAAAGATGTCCTTAACAATTAAGTGCATTACCCTATAAATCAATCAATTGATAAATAAATAAATAAATAAATAAATAAATAAATAAAATATATAAGATTCACTTCTGAAAAATGCATTAAATAGTTTAAATTTCATTGTTTCCATTTTTTTCCTGTACTGGGACACAGTCTAGCAATTTATTAACATTTTTAGGCATCAGGCCAGAATAGGTTCTTTAAGGACAGTATCACATTTGCAATCCATGTTTGTTTTTTTTTTCCACTCTCTTTTCTCATGATACATAAAGAATGACACTGCAGTCAATGAACTTTGAAAGGAGATGTTACTCACTTTTTTCTGAGTTTAAAAATTGTATTATTGTGCTAATAACCAGTCTATTAGCTCATTTTTCCTTTATCCCATTTCTTGACAACTACATTGACAAGTTTGACTGTAAAATACTTTGACATGCTTTACTTTAACATAAAAACTTTAACTGCCTTCACACACATGTACACAAGCACATACACACAAACACAGGCACACACACACACACGCACGCACGCACGCACGCACACACACACACACACACACACACACACACACACACACACACATATAGTTTATGTTTATACTATGTTTTCTTTATACCATAAATTACTCATTTTAAGCATTGGAATGTACTTCTCTTAACATGCACACTCAAAATCTGTTCTTTTATCTTGGGCACAGATCTTAATGAGTTTTTGACAAGGGTAAGTGCTAAGTTTAAAACAGTGTTCCTGTACATGGAAATATTGTAGTGCAGAGTACAGCAGTTATTTATTAAACTAAATGTGAAATGTAAAATAAAACATAAATGCTGGCAGTTTGCAAACTGACTTAGAAACTGTTCTTAGATAAGCTTGTAGGAAAGCTTTCAATTTTTACCTCCACCATACCTCTCAACCTCTTAGTACAAGAAATTTGAGCAATGCCTAAAATTATGAGGGTACAAAGGCCTAAAATTAGGGACAGATTTTAAATATTGCTCTTATAAACATTGAAAGCTGCTAGAATAACAGGCTTTGTGTTAGCATGCATTTTTCTGATGGATATAAAGTCTGAAATGCAAATGTATGTCATTATTTATTAAATTCATTTCTCAGTAATTTGCCAGAAAAAACACAAATTTTGTGAGGAGCAGACCAAAACTTTGAGGCAAAAATCTGGGCATTCTGTAAACATCTGGAAAGTTGAGAGGTAAGAACTTTACAGTAAAGAGCAACAAATAATAAATAGGAAAAACAGTCCCTAGTTATTGACATTTATTAAGTACTGGTACTATTAACCCAGAACTTCTCAAAATATTTAGCTTTACAATGGATATAGCAACATTTTGAGACAAAATTAAAGATTTCCCCTAAAACAACAGGGACACATGAGGATTATGCAAGTTCTGAAATTTCAGTTTTCTATTCTTTCCAATAACATTCCATTCCTTGAAAGTGCACTTAACTGGATTACATTATGCAAGAGCTGTCTGGCAACATAGCCTGCAAACTAATCTCCACCCATTTTTGTTTGCAGTAATTTCCAGCACCAAAACAGGTTCTGAATAATGTACTTTCAGACTGCTTTTCAAACATAGTAGCTCAATTCATTTGATGAATTTCATTAGAATTGGCATTAGAACTTTACCAGCTTGTTTGCTGATAGTGATGATGAAAAGTTTATGCTACTCTCTGTTTGTATGTATACCTCTCAACCTCTTAGCGCAAGAAACTTGGACAAAGGCAAAATAATGAAAGATAAAAGCCCAAAATCAGAGAGAAATTTGAATGTTATCTCCTGCAAGGCTGTGAAGCCTCAGCACTAGAGACAGACAACTTTTGTATGTGTAAATAAATGCTGGTTCTACTGGTCCATTTTGTCATTTTACAGATTTTAATGTTGTTTTTATAAACTTAGAAAGTTGCTAGAATAACAGATTGTGTATTAGCATGCATTTTCGGAGTGATGTGAACTCTGAAATTCAAATGTCTGTCATTATTTAATGACTTCAATCCACAATGATTTACCAGAAAAAATACACATTTTATGAGGAACAGACTAAAAATATGTGTACATATCTAAATATTTAGCAAAAATCTGGTCAATTGAGAGGTTTGTATGTACATGTACTGTGACTATGTAATGTAATACTGCAACTTTAAGGAGTCTGGTATCCCATAATGCTTGCAGTCTGGTTTACCAGTCGGTACTAAGTTTGTGATGAGAGGTGAAGCTGTTAACAACCTTGCTGTGCCTCCATTTTGTGCAATATTACATTTTCTGTTCTACTTCAAATACTAATGTTTTTTGACATTACACTACCATTGACAATTACTGGATAACCATTGATATGTATCATGTGATGGCATCGGGCTCATAATCTTTTTCAAATAAAAAGACAAAAATAGCCATTTCATATAAGGAAACCATGCTTACAAGTCAAGTGAAAGTCACAGAACTCAGAGTAAGTTGTTTTACTGAAAAATAATTGTCTTACTTCTCAAAGTGGTCATTTTACTGAATCTCAACCATTTGACCACAAATAACTGAATTTTATTTTAATTTGGCCAGAGTTAATGCACCAGAACCATTCGACTTTGTGTAGCAATTTGCTTGACCATCACTGAAGCAGAGGTTTGCATGTTTTCAAACTACATTGAAACTGGATAAAGAAAGTGAAGAAATGCAGGTAAACACTTTCTTGCATGATAAGACATGCAAGTGTAAGCACAATACAGTTCATGTTCATTTCATGAGGACCATAATAGTACATATGAGTCAGTTGTAAGTAAGCTCAATAAACATTTTGTGCTCAAAATATTATATATGAAAGAGTATCCTTTCATGGATGTGTTTAAGCTGAAGGAGAAAGCTGAAGCTTTTGTAAAGTGTTTGTAAGAGCTAGCTGAAAACTGTAGGTTTGATGAAATTAAAGATGAGCAGCTCAAAGACAAAACTGTGAATGGGTTATTGATACTGAAATGTTGCAAATGTTAGAGAGAGAAGTGAATTTAACTTTAGAGAAAGGCAATGCAAATTGCTGGAGAGGCTGAAATGGTAAAGAGACAAAATGCTAGTATGACTACTGCAAAAGATGTATGTGAGGTAAAACACGAAGAATACAGCAGTTTCAGTGTGATACTGGCCCACATAAGCTTGTGCACAAGAATCAGAGTGAAGACAGTCATGCATTGTCTTTGCCAGAAAGTGTAGCAACCACATTTGCACTGCATATTATAGAATTATACATACCCCTCAACTGTCCAGACTTGCACACAATTTCCAGATTTGTGTCTTATATCTTTGGTCTGGTCCTCATAAAACTTGTGGTTTTCTGGGAAATAATTCAGGACTGAAGTCACTAAATAATGACATATGTTTGAGTTTCAGATTTCATAAACTTCAGAAAATGCATGCCAACATAAACCCTATCATTCTAGCAACTTTCTATGTTTATAACAGTAACCAAATAAAATTTGGACAGACTCATATAAATAAATACTGAAACCACAAAAAACTATGCAGAACATGGAGAAAACTGTTCAGATATAATGGTATATATATAATGAACAACTAATGTAGCTTTAAGAAAAAAAAATGTAGCCAAAAAACAGGCTTGAACACATTACTAGGTGAACACCTTTGTATTTTTTTCATAGACTTCATCAGAACCCAGCAACAATACATGCATCCCTATTTTCATTTTTTTTAACTTGTCACATGACTTGGTCCTTGAAGGAACATTCAGTCATTCACCTTATTACAATGTAATGCATGCAAACCTTACACATCCCATACTTTCCGTACTTAACATTTTATATCAAATAAGACATGTTTTAAAACACAACTAATACTAATATTTTCATTAAGATCAGGAAAATCATTTGAGTTCAATAAAATTTCTTGTTGATTGAATGATACTTTAAAGACCAAGTCATGTGACAGGTTAAAATGTTTAAATGGGGATGCTTCCACTGTTGCTGGGTTATGGTGAAGTCTATGAAATAAAGATGAAAATGCTCAGCCAGGTAACATGTTCAAGCCTGTTTTTCAGCTATGTTCATTTTTTTCAGCTACATTGCTTTTTGATTATATATAGCATTATATTTTAACAGTTTTTTCCATGTTCTATTTAGTGATTTTTGTGGTTTTAGTATTTATTTATGTGAGTCTGGCTGATATTTCTTTAGTTACTAGTGGTTTGTGCTTGTTAGCTATGCAATGTGTCAGGAACTGTTTAAAAGGAATGGTTCAAATAGCGATGCTGCAGTGAGTAATCTACAGTTAGCCTTAATGACTAGGAATTTAATGCTATTGATGCAGTATTTGACCCAAACATTAACTGGGCAGTTGAGAATTGGTAATTAGACGGGAGAATGCGATGGATCCTGTTCTAGAGGACACGTAGAAATTCAGGTATCTGCTTTATAGGTTAACAAAAAAGAACCGTTTGATGACTATATGTAAACAGTAGGCCCTGTTTTTGAATGGGAAACATGGCTAGAACAAACCCGTTACACAAATGAGAATTCTGAGAGATGGCATGAGAATCAAAGTTTAAAAGTACTATTAGACAACTTGGAGAAGAAGCTATACAAATTCAAAACATTTCAACTTGGTAACATTTTTTGTGCCAGTATCAATAGGGGCCATGTCACTAACGGCTTAAGGCTTTGGTGCTTTCCAAGCAGTATACTTCTATTTTACATCAGGAATTGACTGAATTTTTTGATCTGCAAGGTTGTGTGTTTATGAAAATTCCTGATAAGGATAACATCAGACAAATGGAATTTTTGGAAAAAGACATTGAGAAGGGTGCCAAAAATAATCCTTTGGACCTTCTGTTTATGGATTACAAGCACAATATTTGAACATTTTTTAAAGTATTGAAAAAATGTCAAGTAATTAAAGGAAAGGAAGAATAACAAAACTGGCTTGTGACAATGCAGATTGCAAGAACAAATACATATATCTGTTACCACAGAAATGTAACAACACTAAGGGGAACATCAGAAGGATATCTAATGAGAATAAGAATTATATGATTGGTAGTGAACATCAAGGTGATCTTCCTTTAGGTGAAACAGTAGTCAGGGGTTCAGTGAGATTAGAGCAACAGAATGAGCACCAGAGTCCTTCTGTTAATCCACCATATACAACTCATCAGAGAGACTTGAAATGGGTACAGAGTCCTGTACATTATAATGGCAAATGAAGGTATGGAGGCCAGAAACAACACTACGATTAATAGGCTAAGGTAATGTTAAAATTCTGGAACTTAATAATTTTAAAGTGTATAATTTCAGTAGTTACATTGTTATGAAGGAACATTTTAAACATTTTGAAAAAGGTTAAACCTTTGTTCTGGCCTCAAGAATGGATTTGGTTGATTCCTTAATGGAGTTAAAGTTATTTGTGAGAAACTCAAATTTGGATTTTAACCTCAAACAACAAATTGCTAACCCGTCTACATTAAGATACTATGATGTCCACAAACCAGTAATTCTTTCCTGTGATGCTTCAAAGTTTGGTCCTGATGCAGTTATTCTTCAAGAGGGCAGACCTGTTGCCTGTGTATCCAGACCTCTTATCCAAACTGAAATGCAGTATGCTCAAATTGAGAAAGAGCTTTTGGCAGTTGTGTTCACATTTTCAAAGTTCCACGATTATATTTATGGCAGAACAATCCAGATAGAAACTGATCATCGAGCTGTAGTCACTATTTTAAAGAAGCCTATACATTGTGGTCCAGCAAGACTAAAAAGAATGATGATTAAACTGCAAAAGTACAATTTCAAAATGGTCTATACAAATGGTAAACTTCTTTATCTGGCTGATACCTTATCCGGATTGCCCAGAAATTCCAAGTAACAGCTTGATTCAGATAATTTTGACTTTGATGTCATGGAAGTGTGTAATTTTTCTACTACGAGACTTAACCTAAAGTCCAGTGCTATTACTAAGATGAAACGTCATTCCTCAGTCCAAGAGAGTCCACACAAAGTTATTTCTGACAATAGTTCTCAGTTTAGCAGTTAATTGTTTCAGAAATTTGCTAAAGAGTGGGGCTTTATCCATGTTACTAGCAGTCCTGAATATTCTTAGTGAAGAGGGCTTGTTGAACATCCAGTACAGAGTGCAAAGCAATTACTGGAGAGGTCAAAGCATGACAATACTGACATCTTCTTGAATTTACTCAGTCTGAGAAATATGCCCTGAGACAAATCTCCTAGGCTCACCTGCTCAGAGACTTCTCTCTAGGCAAACCAGAATAACCTTGCCTATCAGTTCTAGTTTGCTATTGCCTAATGCTAAAAACAACAAAGCAACCAAAGGCCAGTTTTTAAGAAGCATTCTTCTCAGAAGTCCACCTATGATAAAACAAGCAAATTTCTTCATCCGTTAAAAAAGGAGAGACAACGAGGATGCAAACTGTGAAAAGCTTTAATCGAATTGATCAAGTGTGAGGTATATGCAGTGAGGTAAGATCCTATTTAGTGAAATCTGAGGGTGTGGAATAAGGGAGAAATCACAGACATCTTCTTCATGTATCAGAAATGATATCACAGCATTGTACCTGTGATACAGACTCTAGATCTTAGAACAACCCTGACAATGTTCATACCGAAGAATGTATCACAGTATCTATTCCCATTCCTGATGATGTCCCAGATATCCCCACAGTTGAAAATTCCTTTAAGACAGTCCCCATTGCTAGATCCAATTCTGACTTTTATGTTACATGGACAGGTCATATTTCAAGACCTAGTGTAAAATGCACAGCAACTTGGACATGATTGTTTTATATGTGTCTAATTTTGTATGACTGCATTTCAAATAGTTAGTTCTGTATAACTGCATGTCCAAAGATGATTTCTGTAAATTGCATGTCATTGAATACTCTATGACCTATTTCTCAAAGAGGGAGGATGTAGATCAGAGCATGTGTGTGTACCTTTAAGAAGCATTTCCAGATGTAGCACATGCATATAAATACTGAGTACGTGCAGGCAGCAGTGCCATTTTGAGAGAACAGCCAGAGTGCTAACATGTATGAGTGTGGTAGTCAGTCTGTTTATAAGTTTATTTAAGTTTAAGTTACAAAGCCACATTTCTGATGAGTTTGTGTGTAATAAATCTGCTTGATCTGAATGTTCATCTGTTTTATCCTGCCAGACAAGCGACACTAATTCATATATAGAGAGATAGATAGATAGATAGATAGATAGATAGATAGATAGATAGATAGATAGATGGATAGATAGATATAGATGTAACTACTTTTCCAAGTTTCAGGTGAGCAAATCCAGTATATAATTGCAAAATTCAATCATGCCTTATCAAGCTCAGCAGTCTTTTGTGCAGATAACTCCAAAGTAATAGCAATCTTCTTCTGTGCTATCCACATAAACACATCCCCTCACCTTCAGGTTTCCTAGTTACACAGTTACCTTTTTATAGAGTAGATTCTGGACTGTGATCATGGTGAAGATGCAAATGAGGTGTGAACTCATTAGAATTGCTGAATCCCAAATTCTTGGCTCTATGTTGCAGGTTTAAATGTAGTGCAGATATTTCCTTATTGTTTATTGCTAATGGATTGCAGCTGTAAATGATTACTGATAAGGAGAAGGAAAACAAAAGATTAATTCAGACTTCCTTACCTCCAGTGGGTGTGTCAGCCAGATTACACTTACAAAGTTTAGAAGTAACTGTATTAAGAGCTTAAATCTAAGTAAGTAGCACACATTTCCCACCTTCTGTTAAGTAATATCCATGCTCCCCTGCCTTTGTTGAAAACTGTATATTATTACCATTTAATATTCTCAGATCTTTTAAGGACAATGATACAAAATGCCTTACAGACTGCATGTCTCAGATTACTGCTCAGTTAAGAGAAGAATGAACACCATACAAAGATAAGACAGAGCTGTATTACTGCAAACAATAGTCATAAATGGCCATGTGATCCTCATTGCACTACATCCGAAATTAACATATGCACACAGCTGTGATTGTACAAGTGCCTTATGTTTTGTTAATACTGTGGATATTTTGGGACTTGCTTGTATGCACCAATGATGTTCATTCCTGCTGTAAAACTGTTTCTGTGGCAAAGAGAGATAAGACATGCTTACTGTGTTTTGTGGGTTCATTGGTGTGACAGTTCAAATCCAGACTTGTGTAAAAACCTTTAATGTGTAATAACATTTATTTTGTAACGTTTATTTGATTTTTTAATACCACTATTTATGCAGCATGCAGCTTAGCGCAAACAAGCAAAATGGTTAAATGCAATAAATGGCATGCAATGTACTTCTATGATAAACAATACATAAATTACACCTGTGAATCACTTTTGTGTGTAGCACATCTACTAAACATGGTGATCCACAAAGCATATACGATATGTAGATCACAGTTCAAGTCCATTTCTATTTTAAGAATGGAACATAATAAACACTGCTCACAAGGATAAAAGAAGGTGAGCTTTGCTTGTCATGTTTGCATGTTGCTTACCTTTGAGCAAACCTGGATTAATGGCCCGCACACGAAACAGGCAGAACACCTGCAGACACGATGCAGACATTCTTGATTTCAAAAAGAATCGTTACATGTTTTTCTTTCTGTCACACAAACCCACTAATTGGCATTATGCAGCAGTTAGCAACCTTCTCCAACACCTGCAGGTCTAGAACACCTGCAGACAGGAAGCAGAGAGTAGACAATTTTAAAATGGATACATTGTATCCTCTATTTTTTTTGCTGCAGTGCAAACATGCTAAGCAGCATTATGCAGTGGGTAACACACATACTTAAAAATGAATATAAAAATATATAACTGTTTCTTAACTGTTCTTGTAGCAGCAGGTGTAAGTGTAAGGCTGCAATACAAGAGAGCCTGGAGTCTAATCCAGCAAAAAACAGATTTTTGTCCTGTTGTTCCAGTTTACTTTGAAATAAATTTAACATGAAAACACTAATCAAACTTAGAAATAACTGCCTACAGTAGGTGCATTGAACATAAGCAGGATATCATATATATAAATGTGTTACTGTTGGTATCAGTAGAATTATGCTACTACAATTATACATGTATTTTCTGAAGTGTCACGTCACACACATACATGTTTAAACACTCAACTCTTTAATGTATATGCATAAGTAATGAGAAACTGACAAACAAGGTCTTAGTTGCAATGGGCACCATGCTCAGTAATGACAGTAAAAAATACACTTGTAGTTCAACCTTCCCTGGAGTAACTGGTATAAATGAATGCTTACAATACATAAGAGAGAGGGTTCTAATGTAGCACAGCCACACTTTATTAATGCTTGTTTACTCCCTTTTAAAAAACAAATTAAAAAATTAAACATAATTGAATATTTCGATTCTGTAATTTAATTGTCTCCTTTGACCTTGGATGGCCTTCAGACCTGAATGATAGCCAAACACACACAAACACATAAACCAGGACCTTGTTAGGTCACAGACATGCAGAGTTAACGCTTCACTCTGTCATGTGTTTTTGCATAGATCTGCATCCCACATTCTACAAATGTATTTTTTCAGTGTGTGAAGCCGCACAAAAAAGTGTCAGGTCATAAAATATATCCCCCAATACATGCCTGCAAAGTTAAATCAGCTAAGAGTCACAAGCGCAACCACCCCATAAACTAATGCAAACTGTCAGATTAGCTTTCTTATTTCAAAAACTGATTTCATCTCTGTTTGGCACTGTTGTTCTTTGCTTAACATCATGCAAATGTGGTTGACATCATTCTCTGGGTTTGCACACAAGCAGCAAATGCATAACACAAATTGGTGGGAAAGCACTATTATCTTAAGTTAGGCTAACAACCATTAGATCCTTTTTAAGCCTAGCCATGCATCACAAATCTCTGACAAGTTCTAATACCCTTGATAAGTGTAAACAGGGGCTTGGGAGATGAAACATTTACAAGAAGGGGCCTGGGAGATGAATCATTTACAGTTTGCCTGTGTCCATTAGAGACATAGGTGCCAAACTAGGGATTAATTTCCTATTCCCTATCCAATTTTCCAAGTTACACTTGAATTGGGTTAGGGAGGAACTCTGCTTCACATGGATGGGGAGCCTATTGCAGAGAAGTGGTAATCTCTGGGATGCATACCTATCTCTATAGCATGTCCTATTTATATCACAGGCAAGGTTTAAGTCTTTAGAATGGGTAATTCTGGTGCTGTTTGTTTTGTAGATTTGCAGTATGTCCATCAGAGCAGGGTCTGACAATGCCCTGTATGCCAGGTATAGCTTTCCCCCTCAACAGCCTGTAGGAGACAGAATACAGGGAGTGGGCCTTGAGGCAGTCTGCAGAGGACAGTTTACTTATGTCGTGTATTCTTTTAGTGAAAAAACTCTGTGGATGTTCCAGTTGTTGGATATGCCTGATTAGGTACATGCCAAAGAGGGCATTGTACTCAGTGATAGGTCTGATGAATGCCAAATACAGTGGAACAATGGCTTCCTTGGACCTAGATGCCATATCATTGTTTATAAGTTGCACAACATAGAATGATTTTTCCCTAATGTAGACACATGATGGTCAAAGGCTAGATTACTGTCTATGTGTGCCCCTAAATCCCTGACTACTGGATCTACTCTAAGGGGTGTGTTATCAATATGATAGTTACCAGGGTTGAATGGCTTCCTAAAGGATACTATTATGCATTTCTTGGCATTTAGCTTTAGTCAATGGCTCTAACACCAGTTGTTTGTCTGTGTCAGCTCTTCCTAGAGAACATCTGTGTCAGTGTGGGATTCAATGACAGCTTCTAATTTGCAGTCATCTGCAAATTTAGTCAGTCAAAGATCATTGACATTGGCCTTGAGTTCAGAGAAGTGAGTGCCAAAAAGGAGAGGTCCAAGGACAGATCCCCGAGGGACTTTGTTGCTGTTTGCCCTGATTGGACATGTCTGGAGCAGAATTGAAGGTGCCTATTTTAGGCCACAGTGGTGGGGGTGTTGAGGAGTCCAGATTCTTTATTGGATTCCTTGTAAAGTGCCATAACAAAAGGCTCTATCAGGGAGACTATACCAGCTCTCAGTACAAGTCTAAGGCATGGAATAGTCTGGCGAAGGCTGTCTCCAGTGTGACTGGCATTCCATGCACTGGAGAACAGTGTCGGCACCACTATAATGAACTCAAAAGGTGCAAGCAGGATACACTCAACCAGTGGCTGGATGAGTTTAGGACTGCTGACATCCCACAGTGGTGTACGTATACAGATAAAGAGAATTAAAACTAGATAGGCAGTTGCATGTGTACAAGACTGGTATACTTAATGCTCTTCTCTTGTTCTCTTCTTTTTATTCTACAACCAACCAGAAGATAATGGTGAACAGTGAGGCCTATGCTGATTGTTTAGAAAGACTGAGGGAAGCAATGTGGATGTATACAGCACAACAAATTATGCATGTATATCCTAAGTGTAAAAGCAAGCAGGCATGCTTCAGTCTGTAGCACAAGCCAACTGTAGGAGTCAAGTCTAACACAGTAGTCAGATGTTGTGGGTTCAAATCCCCCAAGAAACAAATATATAGAAAAATAATTAAAAAATATTACATAATAATTTCAACAGAAGTGGCATAAATGCCATGCTGTTAATTTAATCTGTATAATTTGACCAAGCATATGTGCAATATATTCACATTGCAAGGCTTACTTTGAGCAATATACAAGAGAACAAAAACCAAGGATGCACCAGCAGCTATGTAAAAATCCAAGAATTATCAGCAGACAAATCCAAAACGACAACAGCCAACGATATATTCCACTTTTTATTGACAGGAACAGAATAAAATAGTAAGTAGTACTTTAAAAGTTGATCACTTAACCCAGCATTATGTGCATAACAAAGTGCAGTTGAAATAACTTTATAAAAGTGTTGTTTCAGCATTATTCATAGAACACATATAAGCCACTCTTTAGATACAGCTTCTTTGCACAACATAATCACATATCAAGCAGTTGACTGATCATATTTAAAGTGCCTGTGCCTAAGGAATTCAATAGTGCTTTAAAAGTTAGTCACTCAGTACAATATTATATGCATAACATAATGCAGTTAAAATAACCTAATAAAAATGTTGTTTCAACATTGTTCATAAAACACATATATGACAACATTTTTTACTAGATATCATAGTTTTTTCTATTAGACATTTTATTTCTATATATATTTTTAATAAGCTAATTTATACAGACAAAATTTTATAAAACTTGGTCAATGACAGATAAGTTTAATGGAGTTTTCAGAAGAAGACTTCAAAGGATGAAATACATTTGGTTAAGTGATCAACATTTAAAGTACTACTGAATTATTTAGGCACAGGCACTTTAAACATGAATAGGTAATTGCTTGTTATGTGATTAAGCTGTGCAAAGAAGCTGTATTTAAAGAGTGGCTTTTCACTGAATGTTATTGAAGTCTGAAGAAGCATCATAGGATGTGAAAGCGCTTACTATTTTATTCTGTTCCTGTCAATAAAAAGTGGAATATATCGTTGGCTGTTGTCGTTTTGGATTTGTCTGCTGATAATTCTTGGATTTTTACATAGCTGCTGGTGCATCCTTGGTTTTTGTTCTCTTGTATACAGCTCTTTTTATCCAAGGTTGCTTTGCTCAGTGGTGAGTTTCTTTTACTGCTTACTTTGAGCAATAACTATAGTTTGTATTTGTTATACTTAAATGTAAAAGTAGAGATAGATATATTAATATTATGATGATGCATGTCATATATGATGGTACCAATTATCTTTTTTTCTCTTACCTAACCCTTATCTTTCTTTTTTATTTTTCTGTGTGTGATGAAAACATTCCCGTGTCATCCATCTCTGACATGATCAAAAATGCTTTACAGCAAAGAAAGGTAGGCTAACCCCCATGGTTCAGCCTGCTTCTACTTCACCGGCTCCTGCACCAATGATCAGCACAACTCGGACCCAATCTGGCAGTGCTGCCTCCCATGCCCCTGCACTACTTGGGCCCTCCACATCAGATAGCACTACCCCAGCAGCTGGTGCTGTGGTACCCTCCAGGAGTAGTGGCAGAAGTGGGGATTTTGTCACTCACCAGGAGGTGTCAGGCTTGGTGTGTAGTGTCATGCACAGCATTATTGGTGCACTCCTATTCCAGATGGAGAGGATGCTCTCTTTTATGGTCCACAGGAGAAGACTTCAAGCACTCCAACAGCCAGCAGAGTAAGGGGACAGTGATGACACTCCTGCAGGTGAGGACTAGATTCTCACTGTCCCCATGTTTGATGCTCATGGTCATCCAGTGTCCCCCCACTATCCTCAATCATGGTGTCATCCAACCTGTTGTATCCCTCACTGTCCCTGTGTCTTGTTTGTCCTGTTTGACTGCATCTACTTCCTCACCTATCCTACTTACCTGACCCAAAAAGACCTACTTCCCTTAACCAACATTCTTCTTTTAATGAAGTAAAAAATGCAAAAATTAGCAATTGTCCCACAAAAAACAATATATATCATCCCATACATACCTCTCCACTTCACATAGGTGTCTGCTCAATACACCTGATTTGGTCCAATTGGTTATACAAAATGATTGCATTGTTGCCACCCCTCTTTGTTGAGGTGACAGTCCAAATTCAAGCAATATTCTATAGATATTTTTATTTTATACTGTTGAAGAAGTGGATATCTATGTTTCATTCCTACCTTCCTCCTGCACATTCCTATATTGATTTCCCTTTGGTCTTCCCCATGCTTGCCCCCCATTTCACCACTTTCATATCTACCCCATTTCACACCTTTAATCTGGTCAAAAAAATAGACTCACATACCACACACAAATGAAAAAAATACCATGAAGACAGTCACATTTTGTCTTCTGTGTTTGTGTAGAGTTTGGCATCATGCAGCAATGGTGAATGGCCCTTCAGTGTTGCGTTTACCTCTGCACAATGCTGATTAATCCCACAATGCTGCTTAATCACACTGTGCTAAGGTAACACACAGTGAAAGTAGAATAAAAAGTTATTTCATTCCATTATACATACATAGATAGATACACACACGCACACACACACACACACACACATATATATATATATATATATATATATATATATATATATATATATATATATATACATATACATATATATATATATATATATATATATATATATATATATATATATATATATTATATTTAAGCTATTAGACACACCTGGATTCAAACGCTGTATCATCTGGGCTCAAAAAAAAAATCTAAGTGCATTTACACCTGCTATGACAGAGTCAGCTTAGCAGCAGGTGTGTTTCTTACACTCTGTACTATCCACAGTGCTGACTGCCACACCTCTCTGCTTAAAGTGTTTGTGCAGTGGTGCCCAAACCAATACAACTGTTGTAATGTTATCAATAAAGCAGAGACCTGTGTCTGCTCACAGCTTAACTGTGTGCAGATAGGGAAAGCAGTATAAATGTGTATCCCATATATGCAACACTTTGCCATTGATTACTCTTTGTTGGTGCTATATGGAAAGTGAGCAATAGCATGAATTATTTATATTTACTGCTCATTTATTCTTCATTCCATGAAAGTTCATGTAATAACACAACCAAAGGAAAGGCAGCTTTTAAGGAAGTAACATATTTACACTGTAGCCATGTGTTACCTGCACACATGCACTTGAAACTTGGTCTCTCAGTACTTGCTCCCAAGTATATCAACTGCATTACAGAAATATATAACAAATGCTTTCTTATATACCATGTGCATCTTTATATTGACAATACACATTTGGATTTTCCATTACTTGTAGTAATTTGGACATCTGTTTGCATATATTTTATTAAGTTCTCCTTTTAAGGAATACCTGCACTTTGGAAACGCAAGAGAAAATACTACACTTTGCTCGCTCATCAATCTGGTAACATGCAGATCTTTAATATCTTGACAGTTGTACATGGCTAGCCATTTATTTCATACAGGCATCCCTAATTATTCTCTCAAACATCCAGTGATGGTAGCATCCACTATAAATTGTCCTGCAGCATTGTAAAAGTCAGACTTGTGCTGTGGTACTTGCGTTAACTATTGAGTACTATAGCTGGTGTCCTTGGTTAGAATTGGGTTCTAATTTCACTGCAGCCAACTGATGTGTGTGTGTTTGTGCGTGTGTGTCTTTAGTCAGAACAGCATAACTGTGTATCCTGCAGTCATCAGTACAATCCCATACAGTACAAATATTTGACAGTTGTACATGCCCACACATCCATTTAATTTGTTCCTCACAACATCTTCTCTCAAACATCCAGTGGTGATGTCATCCACCAAAAACTGTCCTGCAGCATTGTAAAAGCCAGACTTGTGCTATAGATCTTGTGTTAAATACTGAGTTCTCCATCTAAGGTACTTAGGTGGAAGTTCTGTTCTCACTGCAGTCATCTGATGTGTGTGTGTTTGCTCATTCGGTTGGTTGACATTCATGAAACAATTTTACACCTGCATGTAAGACACTGCTGTTATCATCCTCTTCTCACTAGACACTGCTGATGCCATCACTTATAATGTGTTGCCCAACACTATCCAAGTCAGACTTGTGCTGTGGCACTTGTGTTAAATACAGAGTTCTGTAGTCAGTGTAATTATATAGGTTGGGGTTCTGGTCTCACTGAAGTCAACTAGTGTGAGTGTTTGTTTGTTCAGTTGGTTGACATTCAAGAGACCATTTTACATCTGCATATGGGACATGGCTATTACTATTATCTTCTCACCAGACACTGCTGATGTCATCACTTATAAAGTGTTGTCTGACACTCTCCACATCAGACTTGTGCTGTGGTGCGTGTGTTAAGTATTGTATTAAATACTGAGTTCTCTAGTCTGTCTACTTAGTGGTTTTGTTCTCACTGCAGTCAAATGGAGTGTGTGTGTGTGTGTGTGTGTGTGTGTGTGTGTGTGTGTGTGTGTGTGTGTGTTTGTGTGTGTGTGCGTGAGTGTGTGTGTGTGTGTGTGTGTGTGTGTGTGTGTGTGTGTGTGTGTGTTCATTCAGTTGGTGGACATTCAAGAGACCATTTTACACCTGCATGTGGGACACTGCTATTCCCATCTGTTTCTCACCAGACTCTGTTGATGTCACCAGCTATGAAGCATTCTCCAACACTATAAAAAACAAAATTGTGCTGTGGCGCTTCTGTTAAATTCTGTGCTCAGTAAATAGTTAAGTAGGGGTTTTGTTCTCAATACAGTCAACTGTGTGTGCATTTAAAAATCACTAGGATGTTGACAATTTTAGAACGATATGTGAGTCCACAGCTATGTCTAACCCTCCTCCAAACATTTTGTAGCATACAATGATTATTTCATCCTGTGTGACATGCACTCTGACAGTATTCAAGACAAATCTTTGCTGTGGGAGTAACATTAACTACTAAGTTTGCAAACTACATTAACTATATATATTATGTGTTCTAATCTGACAGCAGACATCTTGCATGTCAATACATACAACTATCACTTTTGAGATAATTTTACACAGGGATGTGACTGCACATCTACGAAGGCTGCCAGCCCAGCTAGCTAGAATTTTGTAAATAATTCTATGTCATTTGTGAATATTAATACAATCTATAGGCTTGTCTTACAAATATAAGAGAACTATATGTTATGTGTGTATTAAACTGCTGGTGCAGAACTGTGTGTTAAACTGTATATTATGTGCTGAACTTCAAGAATGTAACCACAGTGTACCCTACTAGAAAAGAACAGAGTTAACTTGAAAACTCTAAGACAATAAGTGAATTGTTTACAATGGTATTTATCTCAGCTAGGAAACAGAATGTCTGCAGTTAGAAATTCTTACTATGGTCTGGAAACATAAATAATTACAGATTTCAAAAGTAAAAGTGTTCAAATGTTTTACAACTTCCAGTTCCAGGCAAACTTCTGAAAAATAAGTATTTCTGACACAGAGTTGACAAAGAATGATGTAATCTGAGATAACCCAGCAGAAATGTTTGATAGTAATTTAAGAACTATCTCAGAGAGTGAGTTTGTGCATTTTGTATTTGTCTTTGGCTCTGGCAACATCCTCTCATCAGCACTTGTCTAGCTCTGTAAGACTTAGATTAGAGTGATTTCTCTTAGAAATAGATAGGAACTTAGTAAGATTAGTTTAGATGTTTTCTGTATTTATGTGAGACTGCCCTGCAATGTTGTTTTGAAATATTTCCTGTCATTCTGAACTCTATTATCACTGTGTTGAGTTATTGAGTACTGTCTTGTGCTTTTATTATTTATTATTAAATATGTTTAAACATTTTAATTGTGGCTGGTTTGTTTAGAGATATTTAAGCTCTTTGAGTACTTGCATATATATTTGGTGACAGTGTACAGGCAACTCTTAAATAGCCTTAGTCTTGGACACACTTACCATTTGGATAATAGTAACATTACACAGTAGAATTGGTCACCCTTTGGGAAGGGCCTTATAGTAGCTCATAAGAGTGGTTGGTGGCAGCTGGTACTACCTTTTAGTCTGGACAGAAGGGGGCATAGCTAGTGAACCTTGCCAGCCTTCCCCAGGAGTGTCTGTGTGTCTGTATATAAATCAAATCTCAAAGTCTGTGTGTGTGTGTGTGTGTGTGTGTGTGTGTGTGTGTGTGTGTGTGTGTGTGTGTGTGTGTGTGTGTGTGTGTGTGTGAGCTAATTGGGCAGGGACATGAAGCACTGGTTGGACAGAGAGGGTACTGGAGATTTTGGCTTGACCACCCGGCTGAGATCTTAACCCTATATTTGTGCAAGTGGGGAGTCTTATTGGGGATCTGGAGAGAGAGGGAGAAACCAGCCCCAGACTGACTGTGATCTCTGTGTGCTCTTAAGGGAAATTGTACTTTACTGTGCATGTACTTCTCATCCTCCCAATGTGCATGTCCCCCAGTGGTGCTAGCAGTGAGGACTGAGGCTCCTTGATTACTAGGCCAGTGCAGGGACTTCACAACATCCATGACCTACACTCCTCCCAACTTGTTCTCCACAGCATACAATGATGCTAGCATACTCCATAAAGTGCAACATGACAATGTTGTAGTCAGACATTGGATTGGGAGGGTGGCCTAATGGTTAAGGTGTTTTCCTTACAAACACAAGGTGCAGGGTTTGAGCCTCACAAAGGATAACTGGCTAGGCTTAAAATGGCTCGCAAGAGCAGTAAGCTTAGTACTAACCTATGAACCTATGAATCTATGTGGTACTGCTACTGTGACATTGCATGGTATTCATATTCTATGCTTACACATGTGTAATGTTTAAATCAGGCCCAGTCTACTGCAATGTGTGTGGTTGTTGGTACATTATGGTCATTCTATGATCTTTGGAATAGCTCTTCATTTCACTACTTCTTGGGCTACCTTCCACTTAGCTCCATGCATCCTCCTATTTCCTCTGGCCACATGACATCCTTCCTGCAGATGAGTGGAGGATGTCCTCATGTCAAATATGCATGTAAACATAGTGAAGCAGACTACTTCCCTGAGCCTTTGAAAGTCATCTTCTGACCACTCCATGTGTGATTGCTAATTCTGTCATACTCTGGTGCACATGACCCATATGGGCAGTGGCAGAATGTAATGCAATCCAACAAATATACACATATGCACAACCGTCTTACTATCTTCCATAATACAGATATAGGTATGTTTATTTACATGGTATAATAATGGATCGGATTTCATGTGATGTGGGTTATTAGCCTGATAATGTCCTAGGACCCTATGGGCAGTTGACATGTCAGTGTTGCTGTCAGAGATGTGCTATATTGAGGGGTGGATGTACGGCTACAAAACAGTATTACAATCTGTGATGTGAGCTAATGTATTGATAGCCATTGATACCATTGCATTACATGCTCCTTCTACAACAGCTGTATGAGAACTGTTGACATGGTACAACACACTTGTAGATTACAAGCAACAGAATACCAAAATTGCTCAACAAAGGGTGTGGTGTACATTGCATATTGCACATCCTGTTGGGCATTTTATATAAGTAAGACAGAAAGGAGTTTGAAATAAAGACTCTATGAGCATATGTCTGTGATAACAAGAAATAAGAAACTAATGCTTTGTACTGACACGTGGTTAAATGCACCAGGGCAGATTTTAAATTTTGGATTATAGAAAGGGTAATACCGCAAGATAGGGGTGAGGACTGGGAATCCAGGATGGAATTTAGAGAATTAATATGGCAATTATGCCTAGATGCTTGTGTTTACCCAGGGTTAAACGATCATAATTCCCTTACCTCAACCCTAAAATTTAGGGCAAACAACTTGTAACATTTGTTTAAGTTGGATGGAGGATTATTGTGTATGTGTAGATATATATATATATATATATATATATATATATATATATATATGGATTCACTTTATAATTTCGAAATACTGAAATACCGAAGTTCAGTATTTCAAATTCATTAAGACAAAAACTCAAAATTGCGAAAGTGCATAATTGTGAATTCAAACATCTCAAATTCATGGTTATGGCTTATGGTACGAGGCGTGCAGTGTTGGGAGTGTATTGTGTATGGATGTAGGTGCAATTGAAGGTGAGTGAGTGTTTTATAAGGGTTGTGTGTGGAAGTTTGAGTGTGCCTGAATGTGTGTAAGTGTTGGATGTGTTGATGTATGTATATGTGTGATGTTTGTGTGTGTGTGAAGGACTGTAAAATGTGTGGGTGTGTGTTTCCTTTTTGTTTCTGTGCAATTTCAGAGTTAGTATATATAAGTAGGGGGAGTGGGGGGCTGCAAGGGGGCTTGCCCCCCTGCTTACATGTAGTGTAGGTTTGTTTGTGTTTTTGTGTTTGTGTGTGTTTTGTTTGTTGTAGTGTGGGTTGGATGATGTATGCATTGTGTGGTGTATGGTGTGTATGTGTTTCGTGACTGTGTGCTGTTGGGATTATGGACGTTTGACTTTAAAATACTGAAATACTGAAATTCAGAATTTTGAAATTATAAAGTGAATCCATATATATATATATATATATATATATGTGTGTGTGTGTGTGTGTGTGTGTGTGTGTGTGTGTGTGTGTGTGTGTGTGTGTGTGTGTGTGTGTGTGCATGTGTAGAAATCAAAATAGGAGGGGATTAAATATATATCTTTGGTTTATTATACATATATACAGATATTTTTAATACACCCATTTTTTAGATAAATATTTTTTATATTTTACTACATATATGGGGTTGCACATTTATAATATGGCAGTGTGTAAATATTAGGATCAATTGTATTTATTAAATGTATATATGTTTAACATTTTTAATTTTATGTGGACCAATGGAAAATTGGTTGTGACTTTATAAGTGGGACAGAAAGTGTTGTCAAACTGATTCTGATGAAGTTACCTGTTTTGAATATGAAAGCTTTTAATCCTTGTTTGTTGGAAGTGTGAATAAAATGGTGTGTAACATAAAGTATATTAGTTTTGGACATTTAGTGTTACTTGGATTTAATATTCATTGTCCTTGGCTCTGCCCCTTTGGCATTGCCTTTATTGGCGCCATGGTGTTTCCAGCTGGAGGTGGTGCTATGGTTCACGATACACTTGTATGTATATTGTTGGCGTATTAGGATGTGTTGTTGTAGTGGAGCAGATCAAATGTCTACACACTTCACATTCCACCATCACAGTGAGACTTGTAGTATGGCATAGGTGTGCATGTGTCGACATACCATCATTATTTATTTATTTTTATTATTTATTTGACATTTGTTAACCAGATTAGTCTGACTGAGCCATGTGGCCTATTTTCAGTGGAGACCCAAGGAGAAAAGCTCCAGGATACAGAATTTAACATAAGTATTACAATACAGTAAAATATAAGAAATTAACAATGCACATATAGATAAAATAAATGAGATAATATAAATAACAGAGCAACATAGAATATAACATCATTAAAGAAAATGTAGATGGAAGTAGTAGTGCAAAAAATCCATGAATATGCAAAATGAAGATTAACAACTCCATTCAAATGTTATACTCAAAACTGAATAAGAATATAAATGAAGAAAATGATGAGGCAGACATTAAATGAGTGTATTCTTCACATGAAGCATGTATGTGACACACATCAATATAAATTAATATTTATTACATATTCACATGAGTCTTGTCTCATACACATGTTGTTATGATGTGATATACACAACTAGTGTATTACATGTTTTGATACAATTGCAACGTTGTGGAATTCATTGTTCATAGGTTGGTACTAGGATATCGGCCCTATGGCCTATACAAGCCTAGCAATAACAATTCCCTGGATATTTCTTCCCACAATATTTACTTCCCTGGACCCCTGTCTAGCAGGGCGACTGACGTGATCTTTGGGGTGAACTTCCTATCTCCCATCCAGTCGTCAAGGTTCCTATTGAAGAGGGCCAAGGAGGCGCTCTGCTTGACATGTATGGGCAGTCTATTCTAGAGTATGGGGAGTCTCTGGGTCTGGAACCTATTCCTCCAGCGTGTTTTGTTCATTGTGATGACAAGGTTTTGATCCCTGGAGCATGTGGCTCTAAGGGATTGGGATTTCTTTAAGTGGAGCATGTCCAACAGCTCAGGGTTTGACGTGGCCTTGTATGTTAAGCAGAGATCATCTCTGAGCAGACGATATGCCACAGAGTATAGCTGGAGGTTTTTTAGATGGTCAGCATAGGGCATCTGCTTTAGGCCTGTGATTCTTTTAGTGAAGTATTTCTGTGGCCTTTCCAGTTGTTGCAGATGTCTTGAGAGGTACATACCAAATAGGGTATTGTACTCTATAATGGGTCTAATGAGGGATGAGTACAGTGGGACAATGACCTCCTTTTTTCTGGATGAAAAGCCCTTATTGATGAGGTGTGCCACATAGAAGGATTTCCTGACTGTTGTGGCAATGTGGTTATCGAAGGTGAGACCACTGTCCACCTGTGTCCCTAAGTATCGCATCACACTTTTGGTGTTTAGTGTACTGCCACCTATGTGGTAATTCATTGGTACATGTTTTTTCTCAAAGGGGATAACTATACATTTCTTGGCATTAAGCTTGAGCCCATGGCTCAGGCACCAAGCACCTGTTTCTGTAAGGCCCTTTTGTAGAATATCCACATAATTTGGGGATTCAATAATGGCTCCCAATTTGCAGTCATCTGCGAAATTTGTTAGCCAGAGTCCCTTAGTGTTGACCTATAGTTCAGTGAAGTAAATGCCAAACAAGAGCGATTCCAGGACTGAACCCTGAGATACTCCACTTGTCACTTGTCTGGAGCTGGATTTGGAGTTGGCTAGTATTACAGTCTGGGCTCTGTCAGTAAGCCAGTTGGCAACCCATTGAGTGACGTAGGGATTTATGCTCAGCTTAGTAAGTTTATCTATGATTCCAGAGTGGGGGATGGTGTCGAAGGCCTTGGTGAGGTCCAAATGGGCTGTGTGGACCACCTTACCCTCGTCCGCAGCTCTGGGGACTGATTGGAAGAAGTCAATCAGGTTCAAGAGACAAGATCAGCCCTTCACGAAACCAAACTGGGTGGGACCCAGTGCTTAAAGGTTGTCAGTGTCTTTGTTTATACGTTCCATGATAATGCATTCCATGCCCTTGCAGATCAGGCTCATCAGACTGATGGGACAGAAGTTCCCGAGATCCAAAGTGGATCCCCCCTTGTGGAGTGGGATAACTGTAGCTGTGCGCCACTCAGTGGGAACAAAGCCTGAGGTGAGGCTATGATTAAACATGACACTGAGGTGCCAGTTCATTTTGTAGTTCATATAGTACACAGCCCGGTATGTCATCTGGTCCCATGGATGCTGTTTTCATAGCTTTGCAGAGTACGGTTTCTACTTGTGTGGTCACGATTACTGGAATTTGGTAATCGTTTGGTATTGAGATGGGCCCTTTAGGGGGTGAGAGGCGGGTGAAGTTGGCACTAAATTGATCTGCCAGGATATTGCCAATATCCTTGGGATCAGTATATGTAATGCCATTGTGTTTGCTCAGAGCATATCTGAGCATTGCCATTTAGATTCTTGACATAACTATAGAATGCCTTGTGGTTGTCTTTGGAATCTTTGGCAATTTTATTTTCATAACTAGCTTTAGAGGATTTTATGAGGGATCTCAGCATCTTACTGAGGCTGGTAAAGGGGGTTTTTGCATCCTGGGGTTTTCCTCTTTTCTGCAACAGTTTCTTTCTTCTCTTGCATAGTTTTTTTATGCCAGGGGACCACCAGACTGGTTTCCTTTTTTTGGCGGAGAGCATCTTGGTTCTATTTGGGATGGCACGATTCATGCATGACTGGATGTGCTCATACAGTGTCTTAGTGTAGGATTCAGCAGGTCACTTCTGACTTGAGTAGCATGAAGTTGGCTTTGGAGAAGTTTTTTACAGAGGTTTCCTTACTGGGGGGTGGGGGTGGGGGTGGGATGTGAATGTCAAGGGTGATTTGCTTATGGTCAGACCTAACCAATGAGGGGGTGACCACTGGTCTAGAGCATCTATCTCCCATGTTGGTAATGACCAGGTCTAGGATATTGGAGCCCCTGGTGGAACAATGGATTAGTTGATCCAGGGCATTGGAATTTATGAATTCCAAGAACCGTTAGGAAAAGGTGTTGGTACCTGAATAGTTTTCCCAGTTAATGGCAGGGTAGTTGAAATCACCCAGTATTAGGGTGTTTGGTTGCATCTTAATATTTTCCAGTATGTCTAGAAAGGTATAGTGAGAATCTTGGGGCATGATGGGGGATCTGTAACAAGCTGCAATTTGGATTGCAGTATTAACTAGTGTTAGTTGCACCTGGAGAATTTCAGATGCATTGTGTTGGGCAACTAGCCTGGAGGTGTGAATATCCTTGGTGAATATGGACACTCTTCCACATTTAGTGTTTCTGTCTTTGTTTGGTGGCCAAAAAGTGTGGTAAGGGTTGTAGCGTGGTATTGCAGGGGTGCTCTATGGAGCCTTGAACCAGGTCTCTGTTACTGCACAGATACCAATGTTCTCCATTTTTAGTAGTCCCTTCAAAAGAGTGCATTTTGAGGTTTAGACTTCTAGCATTGAATAGCATTATCTTCAGATTTTGCATGCTTGTATCTGTTATGGTGATGGTTTTGTCCTTTGAACCTTGCCTAAAAAAGGCACTGTAGGAGTGGCAAGAGCTTTAGCCAGTAACCTGAATCCCAGGGGTGACAGGTACAGACCATCTCTGGCAAAGCATCGTGGTTTGTCGATCATGTCATCCCAGGCAGACAGATACTGGATCCCCTTTGAATGTCAACAGAAGCTTAGCCAATTGTTGAAGTTAATCATTTTGTCCTTATACTGTGGTATCATTCTGGGTGAAGGCAGGATGCTACTCAGGGCTACCATCATACCTGCCTGGGCCACATGATCTGAGAGCTCTTCCATGTCTCTTTTCATGTAGTCCAGGGCAGTACATCTCAAGTCATTCACTCCAACATGGACAATGACAGCGTCGTATTTGTACTTGTTTTGGAGTGACTTGAGTGCATGCGTTATGTGGTAGATCCTGGCACCCGACAGGGAGCTGACTGTAATTTTCTCCTTGTATGTGCAGTTGTGTTGCTATACTTACAGATTATTGAGTTGGTCAGCAGCATTGTGTGTGATTTGTGTCAGGAAATGTTCTGCATGAGCCACAAACAACTGATCTGTAATGTGTCCTTATATGGCATCAGGCTAGCCCATGAAACACATATAGGCATACGTTGTGCAATTGATGTAAGTACATGACATTGGTACTGTTATACAACTGTGTGCATAGTACTGGTGTGTGAAATGTGATGAATGACCAAGGATGTATTTGTAGGTCTTTTCAGAAATCATTTATTCCAATAAATTTAACATGTCAAGTGAAATACACAACTAAGCACAGATCTGCATGTAGATGCCACCAGACATACCTAACTGGAGGAAATAGACAATCTACTAGCTGACAATTTGTCTCAAACATCACCACCTTGTCACCACTGGCCATCCATCTGCCACAGCATACATGCTAGTATTACACAGTTTATATTCTAAGGAGGGCAGCACATTTGTGTGCTCTGTTCGGCTAATAACACAGACTCAATGGGTCCTGACAACATCACAGGGTGCCTATAGAATAACTCAAAACATGGACCTACCAGACACGGTTGGATCCATATATCAACACAGCCTCCAGATGGAATATGTTCCTCAGAAAGGGTGCACATCAACAAGTATCCTTCTGTCTGGGGGGACATCACTTGCCACATGCATGTATAAAACCATCCTGACTCTCCTCCTCTGTGAGGTAGACCAACAAGTAATCATGGACCTTTTTTAGAAGGACATAGGTAATATCCTGACTGTGTGCTAAAGGTGTATGATTTGTTCAGGCTATATCATGTGCGTTACATCTGTTCGATGTCCTCAAGAAGATCAGCAAGGGCATGCATGATGACAACACTATCATCCTATGTAACTTGACCTAGCCAAGGCATTTCTCACAAAGACACAATGAAGTATTACTGAGACACTGTCACAAGTGGTCATAAAAACATATATCACCAAATGGGTAGACCACTGGATCATATGCATGACATAAGTATGTTGAAGTGTGAGAAGTGACCTATATTGGCAGTCCAGTGATCAGGTCCGTACCACAGGGCTCTGTGCTAGGCCCTTTCCCATTCATTATTTAAGTATCAGACATCAATAATGACTTAAACATCCTTTATCCAAACAGCTTTGTGAAGGAGTGCAGTTTCTGGACAATCATTGAATCTAAGTACCTATGCAGACTGCCTGAAGGCTTTATCCCTGTATTCTTTTGAGGGGAGAGCTATGCTTGGCATACAAGGCATTGTCAGGCCCCCACTCTGATGAACCTCCTGCATATCCACAAAACAAACAGCACCAGAATTACCCATTCTAAAGACTTAAACCTTGCATGTGATATAAATAGGACCTGCTAGAGAGACAGGTATGTACCCAGTGATTACCCCATCTCTGGAACAGGTTCCCCATTCATGTGAAGCAGAGTTCCTCCCTAAATCAATTCAAGTGCAACTTGGATAATTGGATGGGGAGCAGGAAATTCATCTCTGGTTTGGCATTTATGTCTCTAATGGACACAGGCAGCCTGTAAATGGTTCATCTCCCAGGTCCCTTCTTGTAAATGTTTCATCTCCCAAGCCCCTGTTTACACTTATCAAGGGTATTAGAACTTGTCAGAGATTTGTGATGCATGGCTAGGCTTAAAAAGCCCTTGTGGTCATTAGCGTAATAAACACCTATGAACCTATGAAGTGTGATATTAGTATAATCCAGACAGTAATACAGCCATGGAGACAGAGATGAGCAAAAATACACAACCCAGTTATAATATAGACAGCACACCCTCATGAGTAGACAAATTGGTATTTGACCTGTGTACTCAAGTAGATGGTATGCGCAATATCAACATGAGACCACAGTGGTGACTGCTCCCTTGTATGTAACACAACTCATGAGTATTTGTGGGATAGCCACATCAAAGGGGATTATAGTTCCATATTTCTCAGCCCTCATCACACCAATAGCTAAGTACAAGCCACCCTTTTTCATGTACCTTACAAAACATCTTCCAAGGATGAGTTACTCAAGTGTACCACATTTGACAGAATGACTTCTCATACATCTTATTGGCCATACCAACGTATTCTTTTTGTTGCATAAACATTACTGGTTGATGGTGTGGAACCCCCATTAAGGTGTTATACAAGATGCTTGTGTGATACATGTTCCTGTGATGCAAACAGTAAATACATAGCTGATTGACAACGTTGATTGGCTGGCTTACATTCGTAACATTGTGGATTATGCCATATATATGGCATGCACATCTATCAACTAGCTAGGATTGCTTGTAATTCCAAATGCAGGTGTGACAGTGTCCCTCCTAAAACCTCCGGCAGATGTTAAATTTTGAAGAATGTATGCTTGATTCCCCACAGAGATTGCTGACAATTTATTAGTTGTACAAGTGTGTTCTTGCAGAACCGTCTATGATCACTTACAATCACAGATGTTATGTCAAAGATATGGGATTACTGGTGATATTCTGATATTGTTCATGACTGTGTGGCTTCAGTCTACTGTTGTCCATTAGACTGTTACTATGTGTCCCACTTTGTTGAAACTTGTGCTGACATTACATCCATATTCAGAGAATTCATTTTGCACAGCTTCACAATATGAACCCAACCCCTATTGTATATACCATCCCTGATAAATGTCCCCTCCATTGTTTATGTCAGGATGCTTATATCACAAAGAATCTTCTCTGTTGATATGTCACCTTGTGTGACAGTCGCATAATATACAATAATTGTGTAGTTCATACTGTATTATGTCGAAATGTGATTAGTGTTTATGCTACCACTTTCTTCATTCACATGCCCTCATCTGCTGTATATTACCATGTTTCACCTGTCCTCTTCCCCTGTATTCATTCCTTCAATTCATCTGTGTGTCTCTTTTCAATACACATACTCCCCCTGACTATTTATAATGCACTCTATGTACCCTGACTGTTCATTTGCACAACTTTTATTCAGTATGCCTGAAACAGGTTTACACAATACTCTGTACAGTATGCATTTTCATATAATGTGTTAGAACTGTTTAGATTTCTTTATTAATAACTGTGGTAATCATTGTGGCATTCCATGCAATCCTGCAGACCTAGTTTACCTGTAGCTAAACAGGTTAATATGTCTGCTGCTGTCTGTGTTGCTTTACACGGTTTCCTGGACAGCAACACTGTTGCTGGTCATGAAACCACACTTGTTTACATTTAAATGCAGTGAGTGGCATGTGTATGTAATTAGCGCTGCTGCTCACCACACAAACATGTAAACTCCAGGTAGGCTTCACGTTAAGCCTACATGGAGTTTATTGAACTCAAGCATGTCTTTATACATATAATATTCTAACCCATCCAGTCCAGTTGCTGATTCCATGTTTACTATTTTTAACACATTATTATCTTCTTCCAGTGTTATTTCTTTTTCAATAACCACAACAATAGAGAGAAACCTCAAATATTTAAACAATGTAAAACCAGATCAACCCAAGGTATCCAACTCAGTCAACAAGAAAAGAATAGAACAGTGTTATTCTTGAAGTGACTTTTCAGTTTAGTAGTTAAGCACTTTAATCCTTAAAAACAACCTGGATTTCATCAGAACTATTAACAAACATATAACAGGCAACATTTATATCCAAATAACAGGAAATCATGTGATATTCTTAACCAATCGATTAAATTCACTAATTAATTATTAATATGCATGAATTATAAAAATATAAAACATCTGGACAAAAAACACAATACTTAGTAACAAGCTTGTACAGATAAAATTTTATACCAATTAAAAACATTCCCCTGGATTCTGCAAGCCCTGCATGGCATGCAGGACTAGTGCAGGAGCTCCAGCAGGCAATATGTCTGCTGTGCGGTCCAAGAATAACCTGTAGGGGCGTGCATGAGTGCTCCTGCACTAGTCCTGCATGGACTCAGCCCCTGTATGCAAATTACCCCATTTGCAGGAGAAATCCATGCAAATGAGGTGAATTTGCAATCCAGGAAGCTGGAAACCGGCTGTGCAGGACTAGTGTAATCTACAGAAATGTACTCTGCCAGTAACAGAGTAAATTTCTGTAAATTACAAAACAGAGCCATGACAGCTCCAAATAAAGGGTGGATATCATGTAGAAAGCATGCCAATTGCCAACTATAAGGCCATTGGCATGGAAAACAATTTCAAAATTTAAACAAATCAACTTTTATTTTTTTAGCCAATCTCGGCTGTTTAAGCATAGGGCAGTGGTGCTCAAATGGGATCGGGTGGAAAAATAAGAAAAAATCCTAAAATAAGCATTCTAACCAAAATCACTATTTTGCCATTTTATTCAATGGCAGGCAGAAGACAACATGGCCAGTGAATAGTTGTTGCTAAGGGGGTAGGGCTCAGTGTGGGACATGTAACTATGCATTAGCAGTCAGTCCTATACAAATGAGGGGAATGATACTGAAACCCAGATTTCCCCTGCATGTTAGTCGGCACCCAACAGTGTAAGAGCAGGAATAGCTTGGTGCAAGCCTAGGAGTTAGCTGACATCATGGGGGGGGGGGTGTCAGGCATATTGTAAGTGGATTGGAGCCCTGTGTCTTGGGTTTGCTCCTAGCTTAGCAGAGCTAAGCAAGGGGGTGTGTCTGAGACTGCCTAGCACTCTTTATATTGCCTAAGCAGGTGTGTGTGCCGCGCACTGGGTTTTAAAGGAAAAAAAATGTAAGCCAGGAAATAGCAGCTCTGTGCACATTTGAGCACTGTGTTTGCATAGTGCACCCCCAGGCTTAAACAGGAAGGCAATGGGAAGGGAAAACAGCAGTAGAAAGGTAATCTAGGAGAACTAGCATAGCTGGCACGTGAAAGGTATCAGAATCAGCTAATTACACAGGTAGCAGACCAGCCCAGCCCAGAACACTACTATAAACTATGCAAACACCTTTCCCTCTGTTTTTTCCCATATTCTACACCAACGGTATATACAAGCGGGGAACTTTTAACAAACAAAACAACAAAATGATAGGGGCTGCAGCAGCTATCATACAGCAACATGGTGAAGAGGCTGAGGGTGGTGAGTATGAGAATGCTGTTGACCAACCCACAGTGAGGAGACAGAGAAGAGTGCACAGACCCAGGGTAACCTACCAGGGGCTACATGAGCTGGAGATAGTGGAGCACTATAGGGTGGACAGAGACCTCCTACTGCAAATTGTTGAGCTCTGCCGGCCACGCCTGACACACAGAACTAACAGAGGGGAATCCATCCCAGTGGATACCAAGGTATGTGTAGGCCTAGGAATACTAGCCACAGGTACCTCCCAAAGCCCAACTGGGGATATCATGTGGATCTCACAGGCATCAGCATCCAGAGTATTCCACCAGTTCCTGGATGCCATGTCAGCACATGCTGGTGAGTACGTATATTTCCTCAACACTCGTGAGGTGTTGGCCAGCAATATGTGTCTCTTCCACCAAATAGCAGAATACTCTAAGGTGGTGGGTGCTATAGACTGCATGCACATACACATCAAAGCACCACCCGATGAGTAGGGTAGGGTCTACATCAACTGCAAGGGCTTCCCCTCCATCAACTGCCAGGTCATGTGCAATGCCCAGGTCATTATAATGAATGTGTGTGCTGGCTGCCCTGGAAGCTGTCATGATTCCCCCATCTGGCATCTGAGGCAGCTGTACCAGAGATTTGCCAGTGGGGACATCCTTTACAGTCACCTTGTGGGGGATGCTGGTTATGCACTGAAGCTTTAGGCACCCATCAGAAATGCACACACACCCGAACAAGAACGCCATAATGAGGCACACGCACAGACCAGATTCATAATAGAGCATGTGTTTGGGATGCTCAAGTCATGGTTCCGGTGCCTGGACACATCCAGTGGAGCCTTGCATTACTCACCAGCTACATGTACCCAAATTGTTATCGTATGAACCATGATACACAATATGATCCTGTGGAAACAGCTGCAGCAGGAACAGCACGGGGCAGGGCCACACAGCCCCCCACCAATGCCAAGGCCTGCACAGGCACAGAGTGACTCAGAGGAGGAGGAACAATCTGAGCCTGCCCCAGTAGGCAGATGGAGGCGTGCCTAATATGCCATGGCCTTGGCAAAGAGGCAATGCATAGCACATACATTGACACAGTCGGGACCCAGGGAATGACACCTCTCTCTGACTTGCACATACAGTAAAAGGCATGCCAAACATGACACTACCTGTGCTCAGCCATGTATAGGGAGTGTACTATGTGCATCTGACATAGGCAGCCCTCAGCACCATCCTCAATACTGGCACACCCACAAGGTAAGTCACTCCCCTTACCAATTGCTGATTGGAGTAGTATGTGTACTTACTTGTATCTATGGTATGGATATGAGCATGCAAGGGAATCAGGTGGCTGAATAGGATGCCAGCAGATAGTAGACACCTATAGTGGCACCATGAAATCTGTAACAAATACGGGTGTCACCATAGTAGCCAGTACTATACAAGACGACAAAACCCACTACAGGAAATGTGCTGGGCCACATGTGTCCATATGACTCACACAAGCCAGTCAGAGAGGTTCACATACCCAACAACAGTCTCAGCCAGCAGAACAGGTGTAGACAAACACAAACAAAGGCTGCGCTATGGCTTCTGAATGATGCCTATGGGTAACCACCCTCAGGCCTACACAGACAGACTACATCATGTCAGCCAGTGGGATGTTAGTTCTGAAGGGTAGGAAGTCATAAACTAATATGTAAGTCAATCAAACCTAAGACCTGTAGTACACTGATATGCCTCTAGTCATCATGACAGGTTAGAATACACAATGAAATGGAGTACCTGACATACCAGTACAGTCATAGCAAATGTGTACAAGTGTCAGGTGTGCCCCCATCCTATGTAGGAATGTAGAAAGAAACAGTAAGGTGTGTCCCCCAAAATCCTGACTAGAAATGTAGAAACAGTCAGGTGTGCACCCCAATCCTGTGTAGAAATGTAGAAATAGTCAGGTGTGCCCCCCAATTCTGTGTAGAAATGTAGAAACAGTCAGGTGTGCCCCCCATCCCATGTAGTAATGTTGTAACAGTCAGGTGTGCCTCGAATCCTGTGGAGAAATGTAAAAACAGTCAGGTGTGCCCCCCCCCACAACCCTATGTAGAAATGCAGTAACATGTATGTGTAGGCATAATACCAGTGGAGCACAGATTCCCAGAGCTGGTCAAGGTAGCAGGATAGATTGTAGCATTTGCACAGTATGCAGGTTTGTGTGTGTTAGGTTGGTGTGTGTTTCATATTGTGTGAGAGTGGTCAGTATGTATGTATGTTGAGGTAGGACCTGGTGACCATTGCCCAATACTACTGATGACAGGGCCAAGTCCTCACAACTGCAGTGCCAAAGACAATTCCCACTAGTATAACACATGCTAGCAGTAAGCCATTGTAAATGTATGGTGGTAATATGTGTCACCATCTGAAAGACTGTCACAACATAGTTGTTGGGATAGATATAGAAACAGTACACAGGGGAAAGTACCCCAGACATACAGTATATATTGTGTAACTGTGAAATGGACACAACCATGAAATTGTACAAACAGGTATGCATCACATTGTCCTGACCTGTAGTAGGGGATACCGGTGTTGTCTGCACGGACACTTGCAAATCATGAAGGAGGTAGGACTGATGTGTTGGAAAACAGCTGATGTACCTGCACATGCCAGCATAACTGGAATGCCCCACACATATCTGTGTATCAGATGCAAGTAGTGTCCATAGCACACATGAACCCAGCTCACCCAAACACCACCCACAGGTACCTCTCTGGTCGTATCCCTGCTGTGGGGAATGGGTACAATATGACCCCACCTATATATGGCAATAGTGAAAGAATGTAGCGTGCAGTGCAGGTGTCCCATGCAGATATGTCCCTAGCCATAGGTAGCACCCTGCCAGCATCCACACCACCTGATCAAGACTGATAGAAGGTATTGGCATGAACACCTAGCACACCTACCCTGTCACCCCAGGGGAATATACTGTATGGAGATCTGAGATTGTACGACAGAATGCAACAGCCTGCCACATCTGGGCCTGCATCAACACCAAATGGCCCACAGGCTTCTGCAAAGGCCTGTGTCTCACACATACTGCCAATGCATGTTATGTCATGGACATCCAAATAACAACATAACACACATATGCAAGGTCATGTGGACAACGACAGTAACATGTCCACCATGTCCCACTGAATGAATTGTGGACCAACACCAAAACACAGCTGTGATGGGGTGATAACCTTAGGGAAAGTATCAGAGAATGTATGCATAATGTATGTAAGAGGATAGAATAACAGAGGGGGTGGGAGCATGGGCAGCATGGAATGTGCAAGGTCCAACACACAGCTGTGAGCACACACTATCCTTGGCTGCAAACACATAAATGGGTGGCTACATACTTGCCCGTACACCACAATAGGGGTAATGTCCTGACTCATGGCCCCTGCTTCTGGGTAACCTGTGTGAATCTGTACAGCTGTAAGGTATTGACACAGCAAGATAAGGCAATACTGTCATGTCAATGGATGTACAAGTATGAGATCCTCTGCCAGCACTGTACCAAGGTGCTGAACTGGATACACAGACTCAGCAGCAAGTGTCTGCAGCTCTCGCTCCAAAATGGCATAACTTACCATGAATATGTAGGCATCTGCCCACAATACCGGACACAGTTGCAGTCACCCTTGTCCCCCAGGACATCACTGTGAGCAAGAATGTCAACCTGACAGTACATGAGGACAGAAACCATCACAGTGTATAACAACACACATCTCTCAATATCTCTGCTAACAGCAGTATCATGTAGCTGAAGCAGCACAGACACAATCATCTATAGTACACACTATCCCCTGCACAGTTTGTCCCCATATTGCCAAATGATCAATGGATACCCTGCATAAATAGTTTGCTACCTGTAGGTATGCAACACAAAGGTCTGTACTGGAGTACAAACTACCTGAAATCGATCCACACATTCAATACAGAAGGGCATACTGGGCATTGCTCACACACTTAGAGAAATGAAGGCAATGTCAGACAACAACATACTGAAAGGTCATACTGGGCATGCTCACACACAAACAAATGAAGCCCATGTCTGCAAAGAATAGTGGACCATACATATCAGGCAGTTGCAGATGTTAGTGCATACACTCCTTACTATGCACCAGTCATGCTATATACACACAGTGGATAGGAATACAGACATAAAGCCAAGGACAACACACTATAATAAGCCAAAAGTAGATGTACATGGCTGTGTGGAAGAGAGTGACTGTGACAAGGAGCCATCCATTATGAGGCCTGTCCCACCCAGCACACAGCCAAATGGCTACAACCACATGAGGTGTAAATGCCACTCACTGTAGACATTAGCCACTTGTATCTGTCAGCATTACAGACTATGTGGTGCAAGTGCTAGCTGTGCAACATGATTGTACAAGGAAGTAGTCCTCTAGCAGTTGTATACAAGTACCTGTGGAATATAATCCTGCATGTGCCTGCATGTGGTGTATCAGCCTCTAGATGAATGGGTTATGGCCCATGCACACAAACTGCCCTCCCCATAGCCCTACTATGATAAGCCTGGTGAGGGCATCCACTTTGAAATAAAACTTTGGGAAAGGTGTAGCCCAGTAATCTCTGTGGCATGCTCTATAACTGCATACTGCTGTAGTGTGATAAACTAGTTAGGCAGGAGTTCTAATCCCAGACATGGCAACTGTTTGTGTGTGTCTCTGTATTGAGAACAATGCTTTTTAGGCTAGTCACACTCACTACAATTCAAATGCCCTACTCTGGCAAGGCTGCTGATGTCATTCACTGTGAAATAAACCTTTGGGAATGGTGTCACCCAGTAATCTCTGTGGCACTTCCTATAACTGTGTACTGCTGTAGTGTTATAAACTAGTTAGGTAGGAGTTCTAATCCCAGACATGGCAAGTGTGTGTGTCTCTGTCTGTGTAGAGCACAGTGCTTTTTAGGCTAGTCACACTCACTACAATTCAAATGCCATATTTTGGCAAGGCTGGTGATGTCATTCACTGTGAAATACACCTTTGGGAAAGGTGTAGCCCAGAAATCTCTGTGGCACCTCCTATAAATGTGTACAGCTGTAGTGTGATAAACTAGTTAGGAAGCAGGTCTAATTCCAGAAATGGCAACTGTGTGTGTGTGTGTGTGTGTATGTGTGTGTGTGTGTGTGTGTGTGTGTGTGTGTGTGTGTGTGTGTGTGTGTGTGTGTGTGTGTATGGCTGGAATACAGCTATGTATGCTCACTACAATTCAAATGACCTACTTTGGCAAGGCTGCTGATGTTTTTCACTGTGAAATACACTTTTGGGAAAGGAGTACTTCAGTAATCTCCGTGGCATGTCCTATGACAGCATGATGCTGTAGTGTGATATAGAACTCTGGTAGGAGTTCTATTCCCACACATGGCAGGTGTGGATGTTTGTGTGTGTGTTTCTATGTCTGTGTAGGGAGAAATGCTTTTTAGGCTAGTCACACTCACTACAATTCAAATGCCCTACTTTGGCAAGCCTGCTGATATCATTCACTGTGAAATACACCTTTGGGAAAGGAACACTCCAGTGATCTCTGTGGTGCGTCCTATAACAGTGCAATGCTGATAACTCAGGTAGGGGTGCTATTCTCACACATGGCAGGTGTGAATGTTTGTGTGTGTATTTTTATGTCTGTGTAGGGAGCAATGCCTTTTTAGGTTAGTCACACTCACTACAATTCAAATGCCCTACTTTGGCAAGCCTGCTGATGTCATTCACTGTGAAATACATCTTTGGTGAAGAAGTACTCCAGTAATCTCTGTGGCGCGTCCTACAACTGTGTAGTGCTGTAGTGTAATAAACTAATTAGGTAGGAGTTCTAATCCCAGACATGGCAAGTGTGTGTGTGTGTGTCTGTGTTTGTCATTCGTATCCTGTATGGAGGTGGCTGTGAATGTGTAACAACTGGACTCATTGTAGAGTGAGTTTTGCAAATGTCTTATATGGTGGCCTTAGTATATGTTACAATGTCCACCTTACAGGGATAATAGATGTGAAATAGCCGAGAGGCTGGGGTGCAAATCCATACCCCTACATGTGACATCAAGGCCTGGTGAACAAAGTAAGAAACTCTTGTATTACCCAGAGAACACTCTCAACCCATGTCTCATACACACACACACACACACACACACACACACACACACACACACACACACACACACACACGTGCACACTTGCCTAGGCAACAACTGCTGTGTTGTAGTAACCTGCATATTGCCTACTGATAGTAACCATGGTATGAATGCAGTGGGCTACAGAGGGCATGGCATCCAGTCCATCAGTCCAACAGGCATGTACATGCAGACAGTGCACCTTCTCTATGTTCCCCACTGGACATCTGAACACCTGTGGTGCCATCAAATGTAACCCACAAAGGACATACCATGCCTTAAACACATGCCATGTATGGACAGATGCCAATGACACCAAGAAATACCTGTATCAAGCTATCAGTGTAGGTGCATGTCAACCTGCTGTCCATTACAATTTCCCGCCACATGAGGCCAGGACAGGCACATCTGATGATTACAATCCTTATACACAACATGGGCCAGACACCCCAGGTACAGTTCCACATGTCACTATACATGCATGTGGGACATGTGCACATCCCAGACACTGTCCATGTCATGGACTAAGGGACACATACATGGCAAGCAATGCACAGCAATGGCCACACACATTAGTTACCCAGGTGACTGGATGGTGAATACAATACCCACCTGTGTGGGCCAATCCAGACACTATAGCCCTGAGCCACACTGCAGACAATTGTCATGTGGCCTGATGCCAAGGTATACCCATCACCTAGCCTTGTATGGCCATCTGGAACAGTCGAGCACTACACACCCGTGAAGCAATGCACCCATGCATGTCAGTACTGGCACCCTATGTCTGTGTGTGTGTGGTGTATGATGCCTATGACCACGTTAACACTCACTACAACTCCCATTGGCATACTGAAGCATGCTGTCTGATGTCAGACACCTCCACATAATCTTTGCCCATATAACCTTTGGATAACCCCTGTGGTGCATGTGATATCTGCACAGTACTGGGGTCTATATTAAAAGCCCGAAAGGACTAAAGCCAAGTCTATGTACATCGACACATAAAGGTTGATGTACATAAACAGCGAAACAATAAAACAGTGAAATTCAAAACGCCGAATGTGTTTACTGGTCAGCAGCACGATGGTGGGGATAAGGAAATTTATCCTTTTTCCCACTGTAGTGCAGTCTCAGAGTTGGTATATTTAGATAGGGGGTGTCGTGGGCAAAGCCCCCCACTTGGGGGGGTGCAGGGGCATGTTAAATTAATTATTTAGTGTTATTTTTACTTACCTTTGTGGCTCATTCTGATGATAGAATTTGTTCGGCGTTTTGGATTTTGCTGTTTTAGTGTTTCACTGTTTATGTACATCGACATTTATGTGTCGATGTATATAGACTCGATCTTTAGTCCTTTTGGGCTTTTAATATAGACCCCAGTGCTGTATTTTGGCAATCTAACTAGTGAGGAGTTGTATTCCTAGCCCTGCCAAGTGTGTCAATGTGTGTGGATTCCTGAGAGAGTGTGGCTATGTTGACGTTGACACCTGTTCATGCGGACAGGCATGTGTACTACACCTACTGTATAGCTACCATATCACTGTTGCAGATGTCACTCACCATCACATATATGTTTGGAGGGCTCCTTAACATGTAACCTATGTAGTCCATCCAATAACTGCATAGACATATGATAGCAATACATAGTTGGTCAGGGGTTTGATACCCGTTACTGGTAGGTGTGTGTCGCAAACATGATTAAGATTTACTCTCCCACCCATCCCTGACATATCTTTGCCTCTGTCTGCCTCTCTCACTATCTCTCTGGTGGATGTGGAGACTTACACCTGCTTTGCTTAGCCAGCAGCATGTGTATTGTAAGTGATACTCATGATCAGCTGATGGCCTCTGCACAAATTGCAGCTCTACTCTAGCTGATTGCATGGGGAACAGCTGTGGTAACATTCACATAGCCAATTGCATGGAAACGCACTGCAATATCTAGGAACATCATGTTGGTGTTGGGCCTTTTCATTCACCTTGAGCAGGACCTAGATCTGATGTTTGGCAAAGAGCATCATGGATGGATTGGAAATTTACCTCTAACAACATACACTGTGGAAATAGGCCAACACACAGGAGGGGGATGTGCCTGACATGACTACAAAATGTAAGTGCTGCTATACTGCATTTGGAGTAATGTTGGTTTAACAGGGTATGTGTGGATATGGCTGTCCTGCATGTTTCAATACCTGTCATGTCAGTGCTATGTTTATGAGGAAACCCCCATCTGTAGGGTCATCTATAGACTGGGCAGTGTGTGGTGCCTTTTCTTTCTTGTGTTACCCAAAGAGAACCAATCTGTGAACTGCAGAAGCATAGTGTGATAATTGCATTCAGTACATGGTGACAGCCATGAGAGTTACTGACTTCATATCCCTCATAGGACATATGTTGCAACAAACCCTATTACAACAGTAAATGTATGAGGTTATCACAGCAACAAGTCAATATTGGCCCTGTGTTTGTGCCTCCAGTCACAGCTCTGTCAACCTTTGCTATTATGTCATGCAGTAAGAGATGCATATGTTCTGTGCACCATATTTATTGACATCATATCTGATAACAAGCCAGTGAGATATCAGACTGCTGCACATGTTATGTATAGTAGGGGTTATATTTGAGGACATAACCTGGGCCATTCTGTGGTTGTATGCACAGTACTGGGATCTGTGTACTTATGGTGATTGTCGACAGTGTGTGTATTGTGAAAATGTACCTTGGCCTGGGTGCAGACTGTGGTAGATGTCATTGTTCTTGATCGTGTTCTATCTGATGTTACATGCTGCTCCACTGTATGTTACCCTATTGGCTTACATGTTTGTAGGGCCAAACACACGCATATCCCATGCCACAGACAGGCATTGGACCACACTGTGTAGTGGCCCAGTATATGTAGGGTCAGTGTGTGAGTGGCACATATGAGAATGGTGTTAATCAGATAGTCCATATACTGTAATATTACACTAGCTTGCCATATGTGGCTGTGGCTATGTTCACATTGGTTGTGGTAATGCACTTTCACACAGGTGTCTGTTACTCTGTGCTGTGACATGCCTGTAGAGCCTGCTGTATATGCAGGTACATGTGCATTCCCCTATAGGAACTGTAGGCCAGTGCTATGGCAGTCTGCTTGTAGCCTGCACAACAGTGCTTTGTTACATGCCTAGCAGCTTAGTGTACTTACCCAGTGAGATGTTATGTCCAGATAATTGCCAGATGTACTTCTGCCAGGCCACCATATCAGTCATGTATGTCAGACAAAGCAGTGGGATGCTGTACAGATGTATGTCACTAACTAGTGGGTAGTATGTGGCCATGGCACCTCTGTACCAGCGGTTATTATGTATCAGGACAGACAGAGGTGTGTGAATGCATAACCTATGGTGGAAAATGTATACCAGTATTTATGTGATATACCCATCTACATGGCTGTTAACATTCACATTGTCAGGCTTGGTCCACATGTTTTGCACTAAGGGGTTCTGTGTATACCTCCGGACTGACCAGAGTGTGTCAGACTGTCCACATATATTGGTCATATCTCTGCTGTAGTCCAGAGGATCATTACTGTGCTAGTAGTGGTACTGTACTATGATGTCCTTAGGATGTGGCCTCCCACACATAACATGTCTGCAAAGACAATCCCTATTACAGTAGCAATAGTTTACAAATATACATTGCAATACATACCTGACATCCCCTTACACTAAGAAGTTGGGACTATTGGGGCTGATTTAGGGCTCCACTCCATGTTCAGGACATATGGTGAACATATATGTATATATAATTGTCCATATATCTATATAGATACATACACATATACATATCGACATACATAGATGGATATGCATATGTACATATATATATATATATATATATATATATATATATATATATATATATATATATATATATATATATATATATATATACATACATATATATATATATATATATATATATATATATATATATATATAAACACTCAGATAAATACATATACAGAGCAATATATGTCTACCCATATACAGAAAGAGATACATATGCACATATACGTATGGATATCTACATATATATTGACAGTAATAGATATATCAGAATAGATATGTATGCACATATAGTTATAGATATCTACGTATATATCCACATAAATAGGCATATCTGTACACACAAGATGTGCATACATATAAATAGCTATATATATATATATATATATATATATATATATATATATATATATATATATATATATATATATATATATATATATATATATATCTACATATATGTGTGTATATATATATATATATATATATATATATATATATATATATATATATTATATATATATATATATATATATATATATATATATATATATATATATATATATATATATATATATATATATATATATATATATATATATATATATATATATATATATATATATATATATATATATATATAAATATATATGTACATATGAAGAGATGTACACATGGCCATATATATGTTACACTATACATATGTGTATACAGACATATGTATGAGTATACATGTGTATCTACATGTAGACATATATTGACCTATTATATGTATATAGCCATATTCCTGTCATGTATAAACCTCATGGTTGTGTATACCCTCCCAGATGTATCTCACCATATGTATCTACTATGTGTACATTATGATAAAACAACATTTGTGATGTAGCAGTCATATTAATAACAAGTACTACACAACTGTGGAAGTAAAGGCAATTGTTCAATACTACTCAATATGTGTATTGACAGATATATTGGTAAAACAACAGCTGTCTTTGCAGTGGTCATGGTGTAGTGGTTAATTGTTGTGATTGTAGTGTACAGGGTCCTGGGTTCAAGACCTGCAAGGGCTGTTCATTTTGTTGCTGGGAAGAACGAGGGTTGTTGGATACAGAGTGGTTAAGGCAGTTTTGAGCAGCTTTAAGTGGGTTTGCGCAGGTTTATGTGAAGCTAAGCAGTGCTAAGCTATTGGAAAACGTATGAGCGCTTACACAGTGTAGGCTTCGTTTACCAGTGCGCAAATCAGCTCAGCTGTTACATTGCAACAATGTTGATTAGATCTGGTAACCAGTTCACACCACCCAGTCTGATAACATAGCAGGGTAATGACATCTGTAATACATGTATGTAATGCCATGTACAATACATGCACGTTTGTGCTGTCATTACAGTAGCAAGGGGTGTGAGTGTCATGTGTGGGACACAGACATATATGAGGCCTGTACAGCTCTGTTGACTGTGTGAATGTGTTACAGGGGTAGTAGCCCAGGGTACGTGCTGTCACACTGGAATGTAGTGTATCATGGTGGTACTACTGTTGACAGTGCTTACCCAGGTAAGAGCAAAGTGCTAAATGTAGTACTGACAACAGGCACACCTGCAGGCATAGCTGGACTCTGAGATCTCCTTGTTGTATCCCTGGTGTGTGAGCTGTGTCACAGTATATAACTCCTACTGGGTAATGATCCAACATGTGGAATGTAACTGTAGACTACCGTCTGTACAGCACATGTGAGTGAGGGCTTCTGACATGTAGTTATGGCATATGTATTGTTGTCAAATGTCTATATGTCAACACACTCACCCTACTGCATAGCTACTTGCCAAGCTGATGACTGTCAGTCCCTGTACAGATGTGCAGATGGCAGGTATCCAGCTGGGATATGTACAGACAACCTAAGCTTGATTGACACTGACATGTCTGCCCAGCTGTGTAAGAACTGGCACATATAGGAGATGACACCCTGTATGTACCACATGCCACGGGTACCTCCACTACACTACCACAGTCAACAGAACATGTTTGGGTACAGGTCTCCATCACACACACTAACCATGTTTTAATGCATGTTGCATACATGTCAACTTGATGACCTCAATGGCCATGTGCAAGAGGCACCCAGAGGATTGGCTGCTGCATGTCATTCTCACCCTGGGGGTCACCACAGTAGTGTCTGTCGACAGATTGCCTGCTGCCACTTGGCAGGTGGCAGGATACCACTGTACACACAACCCCTACACAACCCATCTCTCCTTCAACAATAGCTAGGTACACAGCTATGACCACCTGCAGTGATGCACCCCTGTACTGAGACATGTGTACATGTGCATGACTGAGTATAGCAGTGTCTGTGTGTTAGCACACCTGTACTTGGGAATTCTATGAGGGCCTTCACAATCAACACAACACCCATTGCCATAGTCAGTTGTGGCTGCTGCTGTATGGGACATTACATGTACCCTGTTAAGCTCCTCCCCATACCAGGTACAAGAGCCTTGCAGTACCAGCACAACAGTGTTGTACAAATGGGTTGAAAGGCATGGGATACCCCTTGTGTTCTGGCAAGTGTGTGTATGTGTGCATGTCCATATATCTGTAAGGTACAGCATTCCAAGGCCACATACTCCTATTACAATACCCATTGCCACACAGTAGTACAGATAGTGCTGTTGCCGCCCATAAGTGAGGCATGACATTGCAAGCCCTACTATGTGTGTGGCATGTGCATTAGATGCATATCCCTGTAGTACCACTGTTGGGGTATACTATGGGTTGTATCACAGTTGTGGCCAATGTGTGATGGTGGATATGGCAGAGTGTCATCATGGGCTTCAGGGAGTATAATATCCACTAGGGGATGTGGTTGCTGTGTACACTTTTATTACATCAAGGTACACCCGGTATATGCCCCATGTACCACGTTATGGTTGACTCTGTCACCATCAACTGTACAGGTAACTGATACCACAATCCAGGCCAGTTATGCATGTGCTGTGTGCAGCCTACCTGTAACACACTGAACACACAGTCAAGTTAGTTAGCAGCGATAGTCCCTGGTCTCTCAGATGTGGGTCTGCCTGTTATTTGTCTGTTAATGTGTATATGAAGGTATATCACACAATGTATTGTCCATATACACCCATTGCATCCCCCATTAGCATACTGTACATGCCTGGGGATGTTCTGCATGTAACATGTAACCTGGGATACACCTCACCCTGAATGTTGTGTGGTGTGTGCAATGTAATCCACACACTTCAGTATCACTACATACCTAGGTAGGGGTCTAGTCCCAGTGTTGCCAAGTAACACTGTGCATGTATGTGGCTGGGTCTACATCAGGTTGCAGGTTATATACACCCCAGTGGGTCACCTGTCCATGTGGCACAGGCAATAACTGTTATACTAACCTGTGACATGTGTTCAACTGTACCCCAGATATGACACAGCCATGGTGTCACCATAGTGCCATACCCCTTTGTGGAATATGACTGCAGACCATCCTCATGCTGACACATGCACACCTACAACACCAATGGATATCATTACAGAGACCACAATCAACCAGTGTTACTAACAGGTATAATGCATCATTGCTGGATGGCTACACTGCCTGACATATATGCATTATACTTTACTCCTTACAACATGTTACACTGCAGTACTGCGGTACACTGTAGTACAGTCACCGTGTGCATCAAAACCATATTAGCCTATCCCTGCATTGATGGTATGGATGACGGGGTGTGGCACAGGTATCATCATATGCACAGGGCATCCTCGTGCTGACACATGTACACCTACAACACCAATGGATCACATTATAGACACCACAATCAACCAGTGTTACTAACACCTATAATGCACCATTGCTGGATGGCTACACTACCTGACATATATGCATTACACTTTACTCCTTACAACATGTTACACTGCAGTACTGTGGTACACGGATGTACAGTCACCATGTAGATCAGAACCATATTAGCCTGTCTCTGCATTGATCGTATGGATGACAGGGATGTAGCACAGGTATCATCATATGCACAGGGTGTGTTGTTGGTTTGCCAGAGGCAGAGGGTGGGCCATACATTTGATACCATGTGTGTGGGTGAGGGGTGTACTAAGGTGAGCTGGGCATGGTGAAGTGGTGTGTGTAGGTATGGGGTTGCCCTAGGTGTGTTTGTATAGTGTGTAGGTATGCATGCACACAGTTCTGCCATGTGGCTGGCCTACACAGATGTTTATGGACAGCTGCAGACCATACCTGGCAGGATGTGCAGTTCACTGCCTCTGGCCACAGACACATGGACTGTGCTTTCCAGGGGTTCCATGGGCACATCCAGGTACAGGCCTCGATGTTTTACTCTCACCTGCTGATCACAAATGTCCGCTGGTACCAGGTCCCTCCTGGGACTGGCCAGGATCATGTGCACATGGCCTGCTGTGGTGTGGTGTGGACAGTGACCCCCCACACTGCTGGGGCTGATACTGCCACAATGGGAGCTCCTTAGTGTCCTAGCACGTCCACGTTGACTGCCAGCTGTTGGTGTTGCTGGCCTACATCTGCACGGAAGTCACCGCACCACATGTTCAAGCAAGGACATACCATGGGTGATGAAGGCCATCATCTCACCATGCCATCTATCAATGAGCTCATTATAAGCACAGATGGCACAAGACAGTTCACGGACGTTGTCACTTACAGATGTGAGAGCATCCCTCTGCAGCCTCAGGCCTTGTCTGGTGTAACGTTCCATACGTGCTTGCGCTGCCATAACAGCCTGGAACATGTGCCTGCTGGTATCAGCTATGTCGCCTCTGCAGGGGCATGATGTCCAGCGGCCCTACCACGAGCACCCTGGGATATCTGCCTATGTGGTTCCCTGCCAGACATGTGGCTATGCCTGCTGTGACCAGACACAGTAGGCATGGTTACCACACTTTCCTGTGCACTGCCACCAAATGCCAGCTGTCCCTCCGCTGTGGCCACTGGTGATGGGGTATGTATAGGCAGTGAAACTGTGTGCAGGGTTGGGGTGGCTAAAAGGGGGATGTCAAATGATGGCCCAGTGTCAGCCCCTGACAATCCCACCTGTGCCTCAACAGTACTATTATCATCTTCAGTGTCTGTGTGGACATCAACATCAGATTACATGCAGAAGGGACCCTGACCCATCTCGCCACCTGTGGGGGAAAACAATAAATGCACTTTAAAACCTGTACAACATTGCCTAACAGTACACACACACACACACATGCACACACACACACACACACACACACACACACACACACACACACACACACACACACACACACACACACACCTGTCCGTGACTTTACAGACAGTCCCATGTATATGTCCACTATCCTACATTACACTTGGTAACATACACACATTGATACCACTCATTAAAATATCAGTCCTCTAAATGCCTACACAAGCGATCACAACACAAGACCTGTTACTACATTACCTGCCTGACCTGTGTGTAGTGGTTTTAGATGGCCTCACTGCTGTCATTCGGTGTTCACCTGTGTATGTCCGGACATCATGAGCATGGCCCCTATATGTGTGGGCTACTATGTTCAATCCATAATATCACACACTGGTGTTTCATGTGTATGTAATGCTCAGTACATGCCAGATATGCTGCTCAATTAGCCTATCATGTGACAACTGTAATATATGGATACACTCCCTGGTGTTGACTAGTACTTCCCCAATGCATCTGTAGTGCTGCATAAGTGAGTTGCATGTGACCTTTCTGCCGAATGCGATATTAAGGGTGTACCTGGTGTCTACCTTCCCTCTCAATGCCTGTTCCATGCTATAGACCATATTATACTATCAACTGTCCTGTGATTACATACATGACAAGTATTCCTGGTATGTAATGTGGCAGTCCATGTCCATGTACTGCATGATGAACCAAAAACAGTACAGCTCCAGTAACAATAAAGGCTGTCTTCTCAATCCCAATATATGATCCACAAACGCAGAAGGAATAGTCCAATAGGGTAAAAAAACAGGTTTAATAAATCCACCAGATAAAACAAAGCTTAATACATCCAATGATTGAGCACTTTCGTCTCCATCCGGAGACTTCTTCAGAATCAATTAACAAACGGATCTTGTGTCTTATATACATACAAAATGGGCTGGCAATCAAGATTGATTAATCAATAAATTATTTTTTAAAGAACCATCTTGCATATTAACTGCCAAAATATATATATATATATATATATATATATATATATATATATATAATATATAGTGTATAATATGTAGTGTTTTGATACATATACAGGAACAGTAAATTAGTACTACCCAGGAACTTTGTACCACCACAGCTTAATAAAATATTTTATTTATTTTACATTTGTTGACCGGGCTAGTCCAACTGGATATATTTCCATTTTCAGCAGAGGCCCGGAGAGAAAAGCTCCACATTTAAACAAAGAGGAAATACATTTTAAGCACAAACAAAATAAATCATAATACACATTATTACACATTATTACCTATTTCTAAAACAAGAATAGTAAGAGTAAGAGCAGGGCAGGAGAAATGAAAGAAAGATGTCAAAAGAAAGAAGAGGAAGTTGACAATCTAGGGAAAAAGTAACATCTAGATGAACAAACTAACATGTTTTAATACCAAGAAGAGAGATCAAAGATCAAGGTGAGAGAAGCAGTGAAAATTGAGAGAGCAAGAATAAAGAGAAATACTAGTGTGGAAGAGATTTGTAGCCATAAGGAGGAAAGATGAAGAGGAGGAGTTTAAAGAGGTAGAGATACAAAGAAAAAGAGAGGAAGCAGGATGGAGAGAAAAGTAGGGAGAGAGAGATGGATTAGATGGAGCAAATTACTTTAGTCAGGATTAGAGCAGGGACACATCCAGTGGCTTTTAAGGTAAATTCTAAGTTTTTGTTTAAACAGAACAGTAGATGCAATGGAAGTAAGTTCAGTAGGTAATTGATTCCAGTGTTTTCCAATAGTGTTAGAGAAAAGGGAATCACCTGCTAGGTTATTGGATTTGGTTAAGGTAACTAGCAGCTTACTTGATGAACGGAGGGAGTTCAGATTAGAGTAGGGGGTTATGAGGTTGGAGAGTATAGGTGTGTTTTGAGGTTGGTAGAATGCTTTTTGGACAAATGTCAGTTGAGACTGTAGCAACATGTTTGACAATTCAAGCCAGTTAAGTTGCTGCAGATTCAGACAGTGGTGAGTTCTGAAGGGTTGACCAGTGACAAATCTAGTTATATTATTGTACGTGGAACATAATTTGGAGAAATTATTTTTCTTAAGGTTCGTATAGATTGGTGAGGCGTAGAGAAGAGTTGAGATAAGATGAGAGTGGGCAAGAGTAGCTTTGGCTTGGGAGGTTAAGAAAGTTTTAATTCTATAAAGAGAGCCGAGTTTCCTGTTTACAGATTTAATGGTGTTGTTGATATGACAATCAAAGGTAAGGTTGTTGTCAATCGTGACACCTAGCAGTTTGGTATCGGGGTCAGGTGATATAATGGTTCCATTGTTAGATAGGATAGTAAAGTCTAATAGAGGGGATCTGGTACTGGGCTTAAAGAGTAGGAGTTTGGTTTTTTTAGCGTTTAGGAGTAGGCAGCGTTTTGAGAACCAAGTTTCAACTTTAGAGAAAACATCTTGAGTAATAGTTTGAAGTTCAGAGATGGATTTAGCAGAGCAAATTAATGTGGAATCATCCGCATATTGTATACAAGTAGCCTGGGATAGCTGTTTGTAAGTCATTTATAAAGAGGAGAAAAAGTGGTCCAAGAATGGAGCCTTGGGGGACCCCGAGAGAAATTGGGAGAAGGGATGAGAGTTTATTATCCCAGAGAACAGCTTGTTTCCTGTTTGTAAGATAGGAACAAAACCATTGGACAGTCTTAGATTCTTTTAAAAAAGGGGGGGAAAAAAGGGAAGGAAAAAATTCAAAAGGGAAAATTTTAATAACGGGAAACCCAAACTTGTTGGGGTACAGGTCTCCCACAAGAACTCCATTGGAATGCATGTTGCCATACCAGGCCCCAATTTAATCCACCCAGTCCAACGGGAACAGGGGTTTTGGGTACAGGTCCCATTCCCCAAAACCAGTTTTTGCATGTTCCCTGTCCAATTTGGGAATCCAGGAAAATGTCAAACCCACCCCCCATTTAAAATTGGCTAGGTAAAACCAAACCCCCATTCACCCTTACTAGCTTTTAAAAATTCCCTGCGGGAATGGCGGGTTTTGGTGTTGCCCCCTGACAACCAATAACACAAACCCATTGCCTTGGCACTGCTGTAACAACTTTTTAACCCTCCCCAAAATGGTTGCACAACAGTGTTGTACAAATGGGTTGATAGGCATGGGATCCCCCTTGTGTTCTGGCAAGTGTGTGTATGTGTGCCTTTCCCGTAAGGAAAGCATTCCCCACATACCCTATTACAATACCCATTGCCACACAGTAGTACAGTGGTTTGGCTGCCAAGGGGAAAATTGCCCCCTATGTTGTGGCAGGGCATTAGATGCATACCCCTGTAGTACCACTGTTGGGGTATCCCAGGGGTTGTATTTGGCCAATGTGATGGGGGGTACAGAGTGTCATCATGGGTTTCAGGAGTAATATCCACTGGGGATGGGGGTTGGGGTTGTACATTTTCATTACACCAAGGTACCCCTATGCCCATGTAAGTTATGGTTAACTTCACCATAAACCCAAACAGGTAACTGATACCACAATCCAGGCCAGTTATGCATGTGCTGTGTGCAGCCTACCTGTAACACATTTGGACACACAGTCAAGTTAGTTAGCAGCATAGTCCCTGGTTTTAGATGGGTCTGCCTGTTATTTGTCTGTTAATGTGTATATGAAGGTATTCACACAATGTATTGTCCATATACCCCCTTCATTTAGCATACTGTACATGGATGTTCTGCATGTAACATGTAACCTGGGATACACCTCACCCTGAATGTTGTGTGGTGGGGCAATGTAACCAAACCACTTCAGTATCACTACATCCCAGGTATCAGTCCCATTTGGCAACACTGTGCATGTATGGGATGGGTCTACATCAGGTTGCAGGTTATATACCCCCGTGGGTCACCTGTCCATGTACAGGCAAACTGTTATACTAACCTGTGACATGTTTTCAACTGTCCCCAGATATACAGCCATGGTGTCCCCAAGTGCCATACCCTTTGTGGAATATGACTGCAGACCATCCTGCTGACACATCACCTACAACCCCAATGGATAACATTAAGAGCCCACAATCAACCAGTGAAAAAGGTATAATGCATCATTGCTGGATGGCTACATTACATTTTGCATTATACACCCCTTTACAACATGTTACACTGCAGTACGGGGTTACACTGTAGTAAAACACCATGCATCAAAACCATATTAGCCTATCCCTGCATTGATGGTTTGGATGACTGGGGCACAGGTATCATCATATGCACGGGGCACCCTTTGTTGACACATGTACACCTACAACCCCAAATGGATAACATTATAGACCCACAATCAACCAGTGTTACTAACACCTATAATGCACCATTGCTGGATGGCTACACTACCTGACATTTTGCATTACATTTTACCCTTACAACATGTTACACTGCAGTACTGTGGTACACGGTGTACAGTCACCATGTGATCAGAACCATATTAGCCTGTCCCTGCATTGATGGTATGGATGACAGGGATGTGCACAGGTATCATCATATGCACGGGGTGTGTTGTTTTTGCCAGGGGCCCAAGGGGGGCCATACATTTGAACCATGTGGGGGTGGGGTAAAAGGGAGCTGGGCAGGTGAAGTGGTGTTTTAGGTATGGGGTTGCCCTAGGTGTGTTTGTATAGTGTGGGGTATGCATGCAAAAGTTCTGCCATGTGGCGGGCCCACGGGTGTTTATGGACAGCTGCAGACCATACCTGGCGGGGTTGCAGTTCACTGCCCCCCAGACACATGGACTGTGCCCCAGGGTTCCATGGGAAATTCCAGGTACAGGCCTAATGTTTACTCTCACCTGTGAAAAATGTGCTGGTACCAGGTCCCTCCTGGGACTGGCCAGGATCTGCACATGGCCTGCTGGGTGTGGTGTGGACGGGACCCCCCTGCTGGGGCGGGTACTGCCACAAGGGGTTTGGGTGTCCTAGCTTTCCACGTTGACTGCCAGCTGTTGGCTGGCCCCACGGAAAGTCACCGCACCA
>NC_056743.1:1783194465-1783239465 GCF_019279795.1 Protopterus annectens | reverse complement strand
TTGCCTTCCTACTTCTGTTTTCCTTTCCCGTTACCTTCCCATTTAACCCTTGAGGCACGCCATGCATACCCACTGCTCAGATGTGAACAGTGCTGCTATTTCCTGTTTTTTTTTTTTTTTTTTGTTTAAAACCTGGTGAGCACACCTGTTTAAGCAGGGAAAACAGTGCTCAACAATGTGAGACACATCCCCTTCCTTAGCTTTGCTTAGCTAAGGGCAAGCATGGGCGACAGAGCTCCAATATGCTTATAGCATGCATGACACACCCCCTTATGAGGTCATCCACCTGTTATACAATGGTGTTGCTGCACCTACATGGTTGGTTGCAAGCTAACACTGAGAGGAGATCTGTGATTCAGTATCAGTCAACTCATTTACATAAACCAGAATGCTAATTCTTAGTTACCACACTCACACTAAGCCTTCCCCCTTAGCAGCCACTATTCCCTGGTGTTGTTGTCTTATGCATGTCATTGACTATTATGGCAAAATGCTGATTTGGGTATAAAAGCTTATTTCCCCCTTTTTTTCTTATTTTCGTGGTGATTCTGTTTGTGCACCACTGCCGTATGTTTAAACGGTCAAGATCTGCCAAAAAAAAAAAAAAAAAAAAAAAACTTGTTTCTTATAAAATTGCAACTACTTTTCATGCCAATAGCCATATATTTGGCCATTGACATGCCTACTACATTGACTATATGCTTTATTTCAAACTGTCATACCTCCATTTTGTAATTTGCAGAAATGTATTCGGTTAGTAACCGAATACATTTCTGCAAGTTACACTATTTCTGCACAGACACTTGCCTGCTTCCTGGATAACTGATTCACCTCATTTCCATGGTTTTCACCAGCATGTGAGGTAATTAACATATAGCAGTGGTGTCTGTGCAGGAATAGTGTAGGAGCGCTCGTGCATGTCTCAGGAGCTCGATCCTGGATCACTCGTTGGGCATATTGCGTGCAGCAGGTTTTGCACTAATCCTGCACTCCATGCAGTGCTTGCTGAATCTGGGAGAAGGTCTTTGTATCAAATAATATATACTCAAAAATAAGTGATATATCTATAATGACTTGTCCACTTTCAGACCATAATGCTATAAACTTTACATTAACTATGCGTACAAATGACTTAAAATTTCTACAGAGAATTCCTGCTTACATAACTAAGTTAAAAGACTTTAGGGAATGGATAATGAAAGAAATAGACATTTTTATGGAAACAAATGATAATGGTGAAGTGACTGATACTATACTATGGGGCACCTTTAAAGTTTATATATATATATATATATATATATATATATATATATATATATATATATATGGTAGAATAAAATATTGGTACCTTAAAAAAGGAGAGAGTGGGACAAAGAACTTTTAGACTTACAAAAAAACTAGACAAGATAAAAATGGAAGCAAAACCAAATAAAGTAGCACATAATGAAATTACTAAGTTAAATCAAAAATACTTAGAAGTTCTGAATCATACGTTAGCCATAAACCTGGAAAAATTGAAATTACAATATTATGCTGTAAATCCTAAATATCTACATAAAATAGCAGTAAGATCCAAAAAAATAAACAGCCAAAATCTTATTAATGAGATTAAATATAAAAGTGATGGTTCAGTTATAAGTATATCTAACTTAATGGGCATATTGAAGTTTTCAAAAACTGCTATAAAGACATAAATAATAATACACCACTTTTGGAGACAGATAATGTAATAAATACTTTTATTCAAGAAAATATAACTACTAAGGTGTGAATGCAACAAAATAACATATTAAATAAACACATAACACTAACAAAAGTGAAAGAACAAATAAAAAATTTAAAAGATAATAAAGCTCCAGGACTGGATGGAATAATTCCTGAACTATATAAGATTTTTCCTGAATATATAATAAAGAAAATGATGATTGCCTTTACTATGGTTAAGCAAAAATGTATAACACCCCCATTGTGAAAATATTCAATTATCTCCCCCATTTTAAAACAAGGTAAGGACCCCAAATCTTCTGATTCATATCGGCCAATTTCATTACTAAACACTGATTATACATTTTTCATGGCAATATTAGCTAATAGGATAAAGAAAATATTACCTAATCTAATATATAATGATCAGACAGGGTTCATTCTTCATAGAAAAGTGCAAGATAACATTATTAAATTACTATAATTAATATGCATAGCATGCAAATATAAACAACTAACTATTATCAGCCTAGACATAGAAAAGGCGTTTTGTTCTATTAGTTGGTCTTATCTACAAAGAATTCTGATTGGTTTTGAATTCTTCTCATATTTTGTCACCTTATTAATGAAAATTTATAGTGGGGCACAAGCTTATGTGAAAATTGGATCATGTTTATCCTTACTACTAGAAATCCTCAAGGGAACTAGAAAAGGTTGTCTTTTGTTACCATTATTATTTGCTCTTTCAATGGAACCTTTTGCTACATATATCAGAAACAAGCAAAATATAAAAGGATTTCAAGTTAATAAGGATTATTGTCCTAAGATACAATTATTTGCTGATGATATGTTGTTAACGTTGGGTGATATTGATGGTTCTTTGCATTATGCTATAAATACCTTAAGCAAGTTTTAAAGAATTTCAGGTCTTAAATTTAATCATCATAAATCCAAAACATTACTAATTAATAAAAGATCAACAAAAACCTAAGAGAGAATAGCCTGTTTAATTGGGAGAATTATGTATTAGAATATTTGGGGGTTAGTATAAAGAGTAAATGGAAAGAGTCTGTTAAACTAAACTACAATAATTTAATGACTACCATTAGTGAAGTAATCAAAAGATGGAAGAAAATGTTCTCACAATGGAGGATAGGTTCTCTTTAATTAGAATGATAATTTTACCTAAAATTTTGTTTTATATGCAGTCATTGATAATACCCCCTCCCAAAAACTTTTTTAAAAAATTAGATTCCATGCTACTTAAATTTTTATGGTTCCCCTTAAAACCTAGAATTGCATATAAGTGGCACATTAGAGCTTGGAACAGTAATGGGATAGCATTCCCTTGCTTAGATCTTTATTCCAAATCAGTTATAATTAATGTAATATTACATTGGCTCTCACATACCTATATATCTGGCTGGAAAATAATACATGAGATTCATATAACTGATGTCAGAACTATAGAAAATCAAATTAAGGAACAATATGGAATAAGTAGAGGTCAGTGGCGTTTATGTGAATTTTGTTTATTTAATAAGAAGGTTGATCATTTTTCTCATGGCATTAATTAAATATTTAATAACTTTAAAAATATGACTGACTGTAATTACAACATTAAGCAATTCTTATTTCTTATATTCCCTACAGCATACTTCTCTGATTGCCTAGATTCTTTCAACATCAATGCGATGCAAAAATTAAAGGAAAATAACTTGTTATTCTAGCATCAGTTTAAAAATTTTGAAAATAAGAGTATTAAACCATTAAACTCTCTTCTAAGTAGTTTTGATAATAGTCACAACAGTTGGTTGTTTATATACTCAATACGGCAGTTTATAGAAAACAAAATGAGAGTATCAATCAACCTAGAGACTGAATCTATACCTAGTTTGATCCAGATTTTATTAGGTGTCTTGAAAAGACAGATGATCAAAAATTAAGTATCTCACCTATCTATAAGATACTAAGAGAAGAAACTAAACTTTGACTCAGATTTTTGGAATTACTATGTAAAGATTAATGGAGAACAAATATCTGATGAATCTAAAAAAACTGTTATTGAAATCTACTTATGGTACCTCCTCTACATTAGATTGGAGACTGTATGCATGTAATGTATAAATCGGAGTTTCTATACTCCGCATAAAATAAATCTTATACTCAAAAACAGTGAAAGTAAATGTTGGAAATGTGATGAATTACTAGAGGCCAACTGGGTTCACATGTTCATTGAATGTAGAAATGTTCAATACTGGAAAGACTTCAAATATTTTGTAAAGGCTTTATGGTCTGATAACTGTCATATTTCTAACTCACTAATCCTATTCAATCTTCCTATACATAATGTAATACCTAAATCTCAGATTCAGTTAGTCTGGTCAATTCTTGCAATTGCCAGAAAAGTTATTACTTTGAAATGGAAAAGTAAACAAGATTTGATGTTTAACGAATTAATTAATTTAGCAAAAGTTGTTTGTAAAAAAAGAACTGCAGACCATTTGTTATAGAACTCATAACATTACTCATAAAAAATAGCATGTCAAAAACTGGAAAACCTTTTGAACAAATACTGATAACTTCTCATAGATAAAATGATTGCTTATCATGGATGAATGTAAATATTGTAAATAGTTTTGTAATTGTTTTATTGTATTTGTTATATGTACATTTGCGTATGTATATAATGAAAACAAAATAAAAATGTTTTTGGAAAAAAAAAATGAGGTTAAGTAATTTTAACTTGTAAACAGATTAGCTATCATGTATATATTTATATGCACACACAGATCTTGGGAATGCTTCTTAAAGGTACAACACACCTGTTATTCTACAAGGAGTGACAGGTACTTTAGTGACATTTAGGTCAGGAGTTTAATAATATCTGTGCATTGTAAAGTACAGCTGATCTGCAAAATCTGTGTGTCTTCCTTTCCCAGTGGTATTGCAACCTTGCAGTTGCTTATCTTACATGCAGGGTAGTGCACCTACATGACAAAGAACTGTTATCTTCTGGAATCTGCTACACCTTTCAGGAAAGAAAATCATACCTTTCAACAAATAAATTCTGTTACACTATGCAAACCCCAGATTTCAGATTAAAAAATGCTCATAAAACAAAGATATTGAGCCTGATTTTGAAATGACTAAGAATAATTTAAGTAGTAGACATTGTGAACACATCATTGTTGGTCTTTTAACACTGGGCGGTGGAGTAGTGCAGCAGTTAGTGCTGTTGCCTCACAGCAAGAAATTTTCTGGTTTGATTCTCAACCGGGGTACCTTCTGTGTAGAGTCTGCATGTCTTCCCTGCACTGGCATGGGTTTTCTCTAGGTGCTATGGTTTCCTCCCACATTCCAAAGACATGCATCTGGAGCATTTCTCCCTAAGCCTCCACTGAAAATGGGTTCTGTACCAGTCAGACTTTCCCAGTAAACAAATGTTAAATAAATAAAATAAATCAATTTTCATAGCCTGTATGCATCATTTGGTACAGATAAGACATATTTTATCTGTTCTTGACTAGGTGATTTTGAAATGACTAAGAATAATTCAAGAAGTAGACATTGTGAACATGTGGCCTATTGGTCTTTAACATTTTCATAACCTGTATGCATCATTTGGTACAGGTAAGGCAGGTCTTCTCTGTTCCTGAGTAGGTGATCTTTCTTGCTGTTACACAGCTGATACAAAATATTGGGGGCAAGCTGCCATAATTTGGAAAAAATGGTAACTCTAGTGCCACAACAGTCCATAACTCCAAATGGAAACAAAGACAGCGAATTAATTTGGAACTATAGTAGGAATCATTGTTAGCCTCTCAAAATCTAGGAGCATTCCTGAGAACTAGGATTCATATGATGCTTCAAGCTGTTATTCAACTGAATCTACTAGAAACTAATTTTGCAGAATATATCTGTCTGTGCTTTGTCAGTGGAACCTGCAGCTTATATGCTATATGACAAGGAAGATGAGTCTTACTAAGATGCCTGAAACAGACTTTATGCACATAATTTGTGTAAAATAAATTGCCTCTTGTTTAATTTTCTACATCTTACAGACTAGTATACATAGTTAACTTGTTTTCTTCATATTATTTACTTTATTTAACATTTATTGGAAAGTCTGACTTGGAATGAGCCAATGTTCAACAGAGGCCCAGGGAGAAATGCTCCAGACACATGTCTTTGCAATGTGGGAGGAAACTGCAGCAGCCAGAGGAAACCCACACAAACACAAGGAAGACATGCTGACTCCACACAGAAGGCACCCCAGCCAAAAACTGAACCAGAGAACATCTTGCTGTGAGGCAACAAATCTAACTGCTGCACCATCCATATAGCAAGGTATTATACCCTTGTGGGCTATGGGTGCCTTTACATGGTGCTCTATGGCATTTTGGCCTGTTTTTCAATGTGCTAAAACAATTTAATATTTTATTGAGCAATTTATATATCTCTCATAATGCCTTGAAACACAGCAGTCTATAAATATTTTTACACGTACCATTTTATTTTTCGCGGTCTTTCTGGCTCTGCCTTCTAGGCATATGATCAGAAATTCTTGTTTTCTTGTTTCTACTTTATGTTTTACGTCCAGCCTGATGGTTAAAATGATATTTGTTAATTTAAGATGGATGTTTCAGAACACTTGCTGGCTTTTACTTACAGTATATTGATGAGCTGTAATAATAACAAAGCATGATTTCTAGTGGAGTGTAGACTGTGTTTTTTAGCTATTTTTCTGAAAGTTTTTTTTACTTTCATGGAAGCATTTTTATTGAAAGAAATTAACAAAAACAGATAGCATTTGAATAACAATAGAAATGTATAACAATATATAAAAATGACCAAACTATTAATAAAACATAAGCTCCAGAAAACAACTATTTACAGGGGTGTCTACTAAAGATATATATATATATATATATATATATATATATATATATATATATACATATATATATATACGTATATATATATATATATATATATATATATATATATATATATATATATATATATATATATATATATATGTGTGAGTGTGTGTGTGCGTGTGTGTGTGCACGTGTGTGTATAAGTCTACTTCATAACACTGAGATTTCATAACGCTGAATTTCATAACACTGAGACCATAACATCGAAAATTCAAAACGATGAAAACCCAAAACATTGAAAACTAAGAACATTGAAAATATGCTTCATAACATTGAACATTACATTGCACAAGTAAATGTCACTTCTACCTACAACAACTAATAAACGCACTTTCTACTATGCTTCTGCAGGGGGACAAGCCCCCCTGCACCCCCATCCCTGTAAATAAAATATACCACCTCAAAGAGCATACTACAGTGGAAAAAAGTTGATTTCCTAACCTCAGTGTATACAGTGAGGTTAGGAAATTAACCTTTTCCACTGTAGTGTGATCTTGGATTTGGTATATTTAATTTATGGGGGGGGGGTGCAGAGGGGCTTGTCCCCCTGCAGAAATATAGTAGAAAGTGTGTTTGTTAGTTAGGTGCTGTTGTAGATGGAGAAGATGTTATTTACATATGCACTGTAGTTTTCAGTGTTATAAAGCACGCTTTCAATGTTCTGAATTTTCAATGTTTTGGGTTTTCAATGTTTTAGGATTTAAATGTTTTGTCTCAATGGTATGAAATTCAACATTATGAAATTTCAATATTATGAAGTAGACCTATATATATATATATATATATATATATATATATATATATACATATATATACATATATATATTTATATATATATATATATATATATATATATATATATATATATATATATATATATATATATATATATATATATATATATGTGTGTGTGTGTGTGTGTGTGTGTATACAAAAAAGGAATGCAATGTTTTAGCAATATTTCTAAAGAAAATCAGTCATTATTTGTTTATCAGTTCATCAGTTCTTTTAAATTTTCCCAACTATTATATTATATGTGGAAGTGTTTCTTTGGGTCTTTGATTTAATAGTCATGAGTTCCAAAAGACAAACTTCATTCAAGCTGTTGTAGAACTCATTGAAAGAGGGAGCAATTTCATTCTTCCAATTTCTTATTACTTTTATTGCTACCATTAGTATGCTCCATAATAAAGGATATTTCATTTTCTTTAGACATTTAGGAATAGGAGTATTAAAGAAAACCAGAGATTTAGTCAGGGTAAAATTGTCTGAAAAGAGGGACTGTAAGAATACATTAATTTAATCCCAAAACATTTTGATTATACCACAATCAATAAATGTGTGTTGCCAGTCAGTGTTGATATCTAACTTGCATCTCCAACAAACTATTGTTGTGTTTGAGATTAATTCAATTCTATGTGTTGTATAAAAGGATCTATGCAAAATCTCTATGAAAATAACCTCCATTTAAGTGAGTCTATTTTGAAGAAAATAAAAATATTCTGTTTAGTTCTTTAGGAGGTTATTTTTTATAAGATTAAAATAGTTTCATTACCTTTCTAGTTTGAACTCTAGACAAAAGACCCTTCTCAGAAATTTTCTGATGTACCAGAAAGGATAATAAATCAATGAACTTAGAGACTGAGCCACTTAAACTAGGTTGAATTAAAGTAAACTTATTTTCCATAAATTGTCTACAGTTCTGTAAGTGCAACCATATATCTTTACCCAAAGAATATTTGTTAATAATATAATGAGAAGTATACATTTTATCTTTATCTATTAGTTGAAACCAGTACATTATATTACTTTCCTTAAAAGCATTCATAGCCTGTAAATTTAGAGTAGACATATTATTTTGAGTGAAGGCTATTGGAAAAATAACAACATGCTTTATAGATAGGATGTCTACAAATAAAGTTTCTTAGGAAATCTATTAAGGTATGAATATAAATAAAATTAATTTTCAGATTAGTATTGTTTAGAAAATATTTTTTTAAAAGCCAGAACAAATGGATATTTAGATTTATGTGGAAATTAGTAAGTCTAAAACCCAAGAACTGTATACTTAAACTTTCTTGAAATTCTTTCCATTTAGCAGAGTAATGATTATTAGTCCAGAATACTATTGTTTTGATAATAGAGGCTAGAAAATATAGCTCCAAATCTGGTAAACCTATACCCCTGTTCAACCAGCTTCTATTATGATAATTTAATGCAATTCTGGGCTTCTAAGGAAACCACAAGAACTTTAAAATTAAAGAATTAAATTATTTAATACAACTCTTAGTAGGAGCAAGAGATAAAGACTGAATGATATATAAAATTGTGGGCAAAGTTATCATCTTAATTAGAGAAAGTCTGTCAGCCATAGTAAAAGAAATCTTATTCCATTTATTTATGAGATATTTTATAGAGTTTAAATTATTTTCGCAATTGATATCTATAATCTTAAGACTATCAGAAATTATTGTTCCTAAGTAGTTTAATTTCTTGTCTTAGATAATATATTTTTAAAAGTTTCTCCTATATCTTTTAAACTATAATTTATTAGTAATATTTTTGTTTTGTTTTTATTAAATCTAAGACCTATTTTCTTCTGAAAGGTCTCCATTAGACTAAACAAAGCAGAAAGGGAATCGTTTAAGGATATCAGTATATCAGCTGCAAGCAATTGGATCTTAGATTCTATATTCTTACCTACTTTTAAGCATTTAACCTTCAGACTAGGGAGTCAGTGATTGCTCCCAGCTTGCAGTCATCAGTACACTTGGTCAGCCAAAGGCCATCTACATTTGCCTTGACAACTGAGAAGTATATCCCAAACAGGAAGGGGTCCAGCACTGAGCCCTGTGGTATTCCACTGGTGACTGGTCTCTTGAACGATGTGGAGTTCCCTACTGTAACAGCATGTGCCCTATCAGTGAGCCTTTTGGCTATCCCTCTGATGATGTAGAGGTTTATGCCCAATTTTGTCTATTTATCTATAATACTCGAGTTGGGTATTGTGTCAAATGCCTTGGCCAGGTCAAAGTAGGTGGTATGCACTGTCTTCCCCTCATCTACAGCCTTGGTAACCATCTCAAAGAAGTCCACCAGATTGATCAGGCAGAACCTGCCCTTGATGAAGCTGAATTTAGTTGCATTTAAAGTATGGAGACATCCTATGTCATTGTTGGACACGTACATGATTATCCTTTCCATAGCCTTGTATATGAAGCTAGCTGGTTCTTTCTGCTACTTTTCTTGTCATAGCCAATTGCCTTGTGTATTTGGAAAAAGTGTGAATACATTGGTACTTTGGACACATTAATTGGCCATGCATACAAGTTTGTTTATATGTATTTCTAGTTTTCTCAGTGTTGTCAGAGCTGTTACTTGCTACAGGATGTTATAAGATCAGCGTGACTAAGACTAAAGCCCTGAATATAAATCACCTACCATCATTCTCTTTGGTACAGATATATCCTTACCTGTGGGGTCACAGAGAAAAGTAAGATATATAGGAATATACTTTGCAAATAATTTAAAATATTCTCTATGGTAGTTGTGGAAAGAAACAATAGCTAAAATAATACATAAGCCAAGGAAATGGATGCTATTGGTTACAGATCTGGGTCCAAATTACAGACTGTAAAAATGTTTATTATGCCATTGATAATCTATTGTGGTCAGACATTCTTAGACAGGGTAGATGATGAACCATAACTGATAATAAGAAAAAACTCCCAGGAGTTTCTTTGGAAAGGAAAACAGGCTTGGATGACATGGAATAAAACAATACTGCCTTTGGAAATGGGGAATATATCAACTCCAGATTGGTAAACTTATAGAGTTACACAAGTTATGTGGGCCTATTTAATGTAGTGTGAAAGATACACATCAGATGGAAAGTAATGAAACAGCAGAAGAAATAAGGTGGCAATATATTGTGTAACTTTTGGACCTTAGATAAAATATCCTCAAAGGCCAAAGTCAGCAGTATCAAAAAATGGGAGTGAAGAGAGGGGTAGTTAAAAGGGATTACAAGATATGAAACCTATAGTCTGTAAACATGGGATACTTCTTGTAAGCCAATAACAGTGGGTCTATATCATTTCATCGAACCTTCACTTCAATGAACTGCATTTCATCAAAAATGTTGTTTATTAAATTCCCCTCAAGTGAGGGGCTGCACCACCCACAGCCCCTGCTAATTATAAATACCAAGTCTGATATCGTACTACAGTAGGAAAGGGCAAATTTCCCAATCCTCACTGTACTGCATTCTCAGTATGAACAGTTCAATAAATGGCATGTTTGATGTAATTGCACTAAAAATGCCATTCAATGAACTGATTTTTTGATGAACTGATAGGGACCCAATAGCAGCACACCATTGATAGGAACAGAACAACTAAAAAATGGTTGAAAAAGAAATAGACATACAGTTTGTATTGAGAACAGCTTAGAAAGGGAACAGAGTAAAGCCAAAATCAAATTTAAAACCAATGAAAGAGTACGGTTTAGGTGTTTAACTAAGAAATATAATGAATTACAAAAAGACAGAGAGAGAGAGAGAGAGAGAGAGATAACAAATCGAGTCCAAGAGCTATTGTAATTAGTGTGTGAGCCTCATTCAGAACCAGCCACCATAAAGTCTGAAAAGTAGGATATATAAAACTGGACTGAGCGGCAAGTGAGGGACATCTGATAGAACAAGAAAAGAGTGGGAAATTAAGTTGGGAACAGAAGTCTCTTTGGAAGATGGGCATCTATTTGTATCACACCCAAGTTTACCATTACATCTGGAAAGTTTCATAAATACTTTTACACCCTAGGAGGATTGCATTTCACATAAAGAATTAATGGAAAAAAATGCTGTTATTAAGCTACCCATGGCAGTTAGATACACATATTGCATAACAAAACTTTGATAAATCTCCTATTACTAGTCGCTCAAAATACTGACACCAAAATACTGAGAGCTCATAATATCGACAGATCAAAATGCCAACAGTTCATAATACTGAAACATTAAAATAAAGACCTCACAATACTAACAAAAAGCATCCAAATTCCACAGTAAATAAATTACAAAAACAACTGGACTAAACTAAATTATAGCAATCCTGTAGGATGATGTTTTTCTGAATGGTGGTAGTACTACAGAAAGGGTTTTTCTAAGGTGAGGTGTAGATTGAGGGTTAGATTCAGAGTTCTGATTGGGGGTAGGGTCAGGATTCTGTTTGGGGTTAGGGCTAATAAATATTTTTAAGGAGAGCAGGGGTTTTGAATTGCAACCATGAATACAGCTTCTGTGCACATATTGTTAGTAACTGCTGAATGAAGATGCTCAGAAACAAGCTGTTGATGGACTAAAGCTTCCAAGATTTACAAGATTTACAAGATTTCATAGGATTTAACAGTGATCACCTCCCAAACTGAGCAGGTCTGTATACAATAACTGTGCTGTAAATTTGTGTCTATCCATCCAGTCATAAATACTAGCCTTAAAGGTAGTCAAAATACTACTTTGACCTGTAGTGGTAACCTGTTCCACAGACTGTGGATACATTGAGATGGGGACCTATCCCTCCAGCAAGTCTTGTTATTTGTTGGGTTTAATTTCGATTCATTGGTGGGTGTTTGTAGAGACAATGGTTTTGCAAAGAAATAGATGGTTAAATAGGACTGGATATTTCATGACTCAAGAAGAAAGACACAGGTAACCTCAAAGCAGCTGGTAGGCTACTGACTATAAAGCAATGCTAATCTGTAGAGATATTTGAAGGAATTAAGACCTATCATTTTCTTTGTTAGGGATATGTGGGCCTTTCCAGCTGAGTGATATGCTTGGATTTGGACATATCAAACAGGAAATTATTTTATAAATTACTGGGTCCTTTAGCTTTAAATACATGGATTCTGACACGTACTGCAATTATATTATATTGAACTGGTATGCTATGTGCATATTCAATAATTTAATGATAACCACATTTTTGAAATCAACAACATTAAAGTCAGATTTGAAAAAATGCACTTTGTAGATTCTTGGTTATTACAGATTATATACAGTCATTATATCACAAACATGAGCTCAAATAAATGGGTTTTAAGGAAACCATGAAAGATGGTCAAGGTGAGGCACTCCAAAAGCCAGCAGGACAGTAAGTTTCATTAGTAAGGGGCCAGAAAGACAAATGAAAGGGTACTAGAGGTTTACAGATGAAACAGTGGAACTATCATCTGCTCCTGAAAGGCTAAGCTCAGGATCTGGGAAAGGCAATACGAGTACCACAAGCTTCTTCAAGTAAGAAGGACTCAAGTTTTTTACAGACAAATGCACCAACACCAAGATTTTAAAAAATATCTTGCAGTCAAACAGGAAACCAGTGCAGAATGAACAATGTGGGTGCAATGTGCTGGTGTCTAGCTGTAGCGGTAAGTAGCCCGGATGCAGAGTTCTCTTTCAGCTGAAAGTCTTCAATCTCAGAATCAAGCAGCCACAGATAGGTGGTATTATAGTAGTTACGGTGAGAAGAGACAAGAGAATAAATAAATAAATAAATGACTACCAAGAGGGCAAACCAAAACAATCATGATCAGATTGAGGCAGCGTTTAATCCTGGCAAAATTCATTTGGTGAAAACAGGAACCTTTACAGCAGGAACTTGGTCACAAAGTTTCAGTTACGATTACAGAATCACTACTATGTTAGATGCCTTTTGACAAGCTCAAGTTTACTACCTTCAAACATGATGTAGTTAGGGTGAAAAGGGGCTAAGGAATGTCTCAGTAGTGTGAATACCATAACCTTAGTTTTGGAGGTGTTTAATTTCAACTGATATGAAGCCAGCATTGAGTGAATGCCCTCAACATCTTCATCAAGGACTTGCAGATCTGCCACTTCTTTTAAGGATAGGAAGAAAAGTTGGATTTCATCAGCATAGCAGTAGCATACTACCCCCTGTAAGGTCTCCTAAAGGAAGTATATAAACCATGAAAAGAAGGGAGCCTCAAGATTGAGCCCTGTGGCACTCTGCAATCAAGAAGGTATGAGGAAGAGGTATAAATACCTGAACATACCTTTTGTGCATGCCCAGAAAAGTTTGAGGAAAGCCAGTCTAACACAGTAGAGAAGAGAACATAGTAAAGCATTAAATGTTTCATCAAAACAACATTATCAATGGTGCCAAATAATGCTGAGAGATCTAGAATACCAGTACTGAGGAGCATCCCTGGTGTCTAGCCATAACGGGTTACTGACTAACAAAATAAGGATAGTTTCTGTGCTATGTCATGTACAAAACACCAATTAAAAATGTTTCAGTAGCTCAGTAGGAGAGTGAGGAAGGACTCAAGTTGCACAAAGATGACCTTCTCAATAACCTTGGTAGCTTTCATGCCTGTTAACATCTAAAATAGCTTTTTGAGGACTCTGGTCACTAAGACCTTATTCAAAGTAGAAGGAACAATGTCCATCTTCATTTACAAATCCATGGCCTATTTAATTACTGAACTAAAAACACTGATGATGTCTAAAATGCTCCTAGATGGACAAGGATTTTGGGCACATATCATGCTGATTTTTGATTACAAAAAGTGTTTTCTGAATCAGTTTTCAGTCTGTCATACAATTTTGCCAATAAAAGATAAAAAGCTCATTCTTTACATTTCTGAGCTCCTAAATGTGATTCAAGAATATTGCAAAATATAGCACCTTAGAGTTCACTGGGAATTTTTTTTTTATCTCCCTTGACCATGAAGCCTTGCATATACAAAAGCTCATATTGATAGGGAAAATGCAATCTGGTTAGCCATGCATGACACTGCCTCTTAATGACTGCACTTCTCTGTTGTTTCTGGTTGAGATCTCTACTTCCACTAAATTCTAAATTGCTGATACAGGTAATGTGACATTAGCCATAAGGATTCCAGCTCTTTCTCTAGAAACTCTTCTTTACATTTTTGTAAATAATCTCTGCTCAGTGTATCTGCTCTATGCATCGATTTACCAGGTTTACACTGAACTCATAAAACATACTTCGGCAAACATAACATTCTCTTCAATCTTACTGAAGTCTTGTGGAGACGTTTGTTGAAAAGGCTTTGTAATGCCTTATGATCAGATGCTACTGCTTTTAACTTGCCATTAGTATAAAGGAATTTCTGAAAACATAAGCCAACTGTTAACATCTCCTTTTCCAGTTGTCTATATCTTGTTTATGCACCTGTGAGAGTCCTTGATCAATAGGCTAAAAGTCTATCATCTTGCTGTAATACACATCAAGCCCTTGTTGACTAGCAGCCACTTGAAATATTGAACACTGAGATTGCCATAGGATGTCAGCAAAGTAGCCCCTGTTACTTGTACACCTTTTATTGCTCCTTTTGGTTCTGTATTTAGATATATAAATAAATGAAATATAAAAGTATAATATATAACTTTTAGAATTTGCTATTATAAAAACATCTTAGTAATATTTTGTGAATTTTTTAATAAAATGATTATTTATTCTATATAGTATGTTCATACTTTTTAAAGTTTGTGCTAACTTTTTGATATTGTTTATTTCTTTGTGACCATCTTTATGATCCAAATAGGAATACAATTTATGTTAGGTAATTAAAGGGTTATTTATTGGCTAATTTGGATTTTATTCTGATGAAGTCCTGGTGGGTGGTGGATGAAAATACTATATTTTTTTAAGTGTGTGGTGTTAGAACAATAAACATTTTGTGGAGTAACTGCTATTGTGTGGCTTTATATTATGGTTCACCCATTTGGTTTGAAGCTTGTGGTTGCCAATAGTATCTGGTGGTGCAGTTTTGGTTTGGATTGGTTTGATGTATTTACTGTACTAGTCTGGCTCATTGTTTTGGGTTTATCAGCCCCTGTGATAAGGTTTTTAACATTTTAAATTTATATAACATTTCTTTTACCTAAACTAAACAATATCATCATCCAATAGTTTCCTGAACAGTAATGTTATATCTTGCAATTTTGTTTGGACTTGGAGAGATACTGTAGCATATCAAGGAATGACTTAAAATATTTGTTTCAGTACTCTGGCATGTTAACTATAGCATTGACTTTGTCTTGCTCTGGTTTGAGGTCTTCCACCATCAAAATATGATGTTTCCACTGTGAAGGATACAAGAAAAAACTCCTCAAAACAACCTGTTAATCACAACTAACAAAGAGCACAGGTCACCACAACTGACATTTCTTGTCACATTAACTTGAAATTAGTGAATATGTATTCACAATTAAACAAAATCTAATCTAATGGATTTAGCCTGTACTTTGAATATGTTAGAAGAGACATTAGCATTTGTACATAGTCTTTGACAAATCTAGTGATTTTAAAATAGATTCTGATAAAAAATATTTTATGCAAGCAATAATGCCCAACAGGTAGGGTTACCACCTGTCCCACTTTGCGAGGGACAGTCCCTCTTTAGGCAATTGTGTCCTACGAAAAAAATAAAAAAATAGCAAATGTCCTGAGATTTCAGGACAAATATATTTCCTAAGTTTTCTTTAATAGTTGCATAAAACAGTTATTTTATATATGAAACTTTTATATGTTATGTGAAGTAGCATAAGCAATTCAAATGTTACTAGAATAAGCTTTTATTTGTGCAAAAAAGTAAAGTTCTGTACTATGCACAGCTGTAGGTATATTTTGTCCTGGAAAATCTGACATTTCTACAGAACATGTCCCACTTTGGGCATTTGAAAAGGTGGCAACCCTACCAATAGGGTTTGTGTTACTGTGTAAATAATGCCCATGGCAAAGGGCCTCTACACTCCTGGAAGAGCATTATTTACAAAGTAAGACACCCTGGAGGGCAAATTGTGCTTAGAGAATGGAATGTCTATAAATTGTGTATTTTACTTTCTTCTTATTTTTTATTATTATACTATTTTTTATATATTTTTGCTATAAAATAGTTCTTCCATCTAATGTTTCAAACTTGCCATAGTATATGTAAATGGTGTTTGGAGGAAGTATTTTACATACAAAATATAATATTCTCAATAAATATCCAGATATTTACTTCTGTGACAAAAGGGGATACTGCCAGCATAGCTGGGTCTATATTACATGTTCTAAGTCTGGAAACTTCAAATCTCATATGATTGACTCCATATGAGTGAAGTTTTCAAACATCGAACATAGAATATAAACAAACTAAAAATAAAAAAAAACCTACCTGAACACTCTATACTGGTACCCCTGCACCCTCACACCCCCGCTACTTAAATATATCAACTCTGAGATTGCACTACATTGAAGCGAAGGGAAATATTCCCTATGGCGATCTCCACTGTAATGTTCAATGTCTGAAAACTTTGCTCATATGATGTCGATCACATGAGATTCAAAGTTTTCAAACTTTGAACTTACAATATAGACCCACTACAGCTGTCTGGAATTTTGTAAATACTTATGTCATTGGTGAATATTGAAATGATTTGTGTAAGATGCTTGTGTTACAAATGTATTAGAACTGTATGTTATGTATATATCAAACTGGTTTGTACAGATGTGTTAAAAAGGTATTTTATAAAGTGTTATTTGAAATGTAACCATAGTATGTCCTACTGGAATAGAAGAGAAATGTACATGCACTATTGTAACTGTTTAAATGTATATATTTTAACAGTGGAAACTGGGATAAAGGAGGATAACCTCAGTCCATTAAATTATAGAAAAACACCTGAAATTAAATTACTTTATAGGCTAGGCTGGAGACACAGAGTCTGTGTTAACAGGTTTTCTGCATTGTCTTGAAATGTGAAGGAATATAATTGTTTTATGACTTCCAGCATCTTCCAAAGATCTGAAGTCTATGTATTTTCACAGGTCCATGCTAAATACTGTCAGCTTCCAGCAGTGGGGGTTTCACCTGGGATAGAGTCAAATGACAAGAAATTATGTCATTCTGCAAGCTATCCCAACAGTAATATTTGAGATACTAATTTGAGACCTATCTGAGTGAGACAAAGCATTCTATATTATGTCTTGGACCTGGCAACAAGAAGACCCATTCACCACACATTTGCTTTGCTTTGTAAGTTAGTCTCTAGGGTATAGTAACTCTCTTAGATATAGTCAGGAATATAGAAAAGCTTAGTTTAGATATTTTTCTTTGTTTGTTTGAAACTGTCCTGCAATATTGTTTTAAATATTTCCTGTGATTTTGAACCCTGATGTCACTGTGAATATATACTGAGTATTTTCTTGTTCTTTTATTATTTATTATTAAATATATTTAAACCTTTCACTGTGACTGATCTGTCTAGAGATATTTAAGTTTTGAGAGTACTTGCATATTTATTTGGTGACACTGTTTGGGCCACTCCTAATAGCCTTGCTCTTGGTCAAACTACCATTTGTATTAATATCAACATTACACAGTAAGATTTGATACCCTTTGTAAAGGGCCTTAAATTAGCTGATAAGGAGCTGGCTGGTAGCAGTGATATGTACCTTATAGTCTAGATAAAAGGGGGCATAGCTAGTAGACCTGTGCCAGCATTTCTGAGGTGTGTGTGCATGTGTGTGTGTAAATCAAACCTCAAAGTGTGTGTGTGTGTGTGTGTGTGTGTGTGTGTGTGTGTGTGTGTGTGTGTGTGTGTGTGTATGTGTGTGTGTGTGTGTGTGTGTGTGTGTGTGTGTGTGTGTGTGTGTGTGTGTGTGTGTCAGCCTCTTGGACAGGGACATGAAGCACTGGTTGGACAGAAAGGGTGCTGGAGGTGTTAGTGTGGCCACTCAGATGAGATCTCAACTCTATAGCTGTGCCAGTGGGGAGTCTTATTGGGGATCTGGAGAAAAAGGGAGAAACCAGCCCTAGACTGATTGTGGTATTTGTGTGCTTGTAAGGGAAATTGTACTTGATGCAGAGAGCTGCATCTGGAAATACTGTGTATGTACCTGTTATCCTCCCAGTGTACATCCCCCACTGTTGCCAGTGGTGAGGATTGAGGCACCTTGATTACTGGTCCAATGGTGGGTCATCACATATTGGTGGCAGTGGTGGGATATCCACATATTAGGATTCAGTGATGTGGATATTGAATTACTGTAGCCTGTAAACAGTGGTCACTAAAGAAGGTGTTTGTACAGTCAAGCAGTCCCATGGTACACATTCAGAGTTTCATATAATATATTTTTTTTTTGTTAGCTTAGTTAGTCAGGGCGAGTAGGCAAGGATGTCAGCAGAGGTATATTTCAAGCTGACAAGGAGTCAGTGTGCTGAGATGTGTTTAGAAGCTGAGGAAAATGAGAAACTGCAGTGTTTAGAAGCTGAAGAAAATGAGAGACTGTGGCGGGAGAAACAAATGGAATTAGAAGTATAAGAGAGACTGAGATGTCTAGAAGCTGAAGACAATGAGAGGCAGAGGCAACATGTAAAGGGAGATGCTGACTCTTTGCCAGGGTCATGTTGGTAATGGGGAAGGGTATAACTGAACCCCAGAAGAAATAAAGGACAGTAAACTTCTTCCACAATTTACAGAGGGTGATAATTTTGATAGTTTTATTCATATATTTGAAAGGGTATGCAAACAGCATAATGTTGACCAAGGGCTCTGGGTACAGTTCCTGACCCCCTTACTCCAAAGTAAAGCTGTAACTGCTGTTTCTAAATTGTCTGATACGGTTTGCTTAAGTTATAATACAGTTAAACTTTGTTTATTAGAGTGTTTTAAGTTAACACCTGAAGTTTATATAAAAAAGTTTCAAGAGCATAGGTGCATGGCAGATTAAGGTGTGTATGAATATATTGCTGAACTGCACACTTATTTTCATAGGTGGGTGAGTGGATATCAGGTTACCATGTTTGAAAAGCTGGGAGACATTTTGGTGAGGGAACAAACCCTTAGCACTTTGCCTGTGGACATGAGAATCTGGTTGGCAGATAGGTAATGTGATACCGCAGATGAGCTTGTGAAAAAGTGAGACCTATGCCTAGCAAGCAGGCATCACTGCACAGGAAAGTGATACCCATTGCTGCACATATGTGTAAGGGAACCCATGGTGGGCAGCCTAAACCACCCCAACAGAGTCTGCCAGTACCAGGGGAAGCCACTAGTGCAGGTACATGGCCAAAATCAAGGGTTAAATGTTTTAAATGCAACCAGTGGGGCCATGTAGCATATAGACATCCACAGAGGCAAGGTGGGAGAGCCAGCAAGTGGGAATGACAGAATGCCAGCAGTAAGTTGTCTGGAGACAGCAAGGGTACCAAACTACCACACGAGGTTATATCCTGTCTTAGTAGATGGTAAACAGGCCACTGCTAAGAGAGACTCAGCTTCTGGCATAACCAAAAATGACAAAAAGACCTACTTCTCACAACAACTCTCTGGCCAAAAACACAACCCTAAAATATTCTGGAAATCCATCTCCACTCTCCTAAATACAGGTACCCTACAAAACCTTTCACCTTTTCCAGATAAAGATCCACAACAAATAGCTCACATATTTAACTCCCAATTTATTGAGACCATTCTTAAACTTGTAAAACAACCCTCACCAGCAACAAATAACAGTCCAAACACTAAAATTAACACTGCAAATCCCTATCAAATGAAATCTAGGTCAGATCACTCTCCCCAGAAAATTAATACTAGCAACCTTCCAGAGGCTTCTACATTCTCCTTGCAACCAGTACCCAACTCTCTGTTATAAGTAAACTATCTAAACGTAAACCATGCAACCTCTCTGCTGACAACCTCCCCTCTAAATACCTTAAACTCAGTGCAGAGTCCACAGCCTATCCCATTAGCATATTCATTAACAGATCTATCTCTGAATCCATAGTCCTACATCTGGAAGATGTCCATCATAACTCCACTTCATTAAGGTGGTAATACCAATGATTTATCCAATTATCATCCAATCTCCATTTTGTCACTTTTATCTTAGATACTAGAAAAGTGTGTACAGACTCAACTACTTAAACACCTTACTGACAATAATCTACTCGTCCCAACCCAAAATGGCTTTCACCTGGCTCACAGTACTACCACAGCCCTACTTTCTTTTACTGACACCGTGAATAAAGCTTTGGATGCTGGTTTCTTAACATAAGTAGTCTTACTCGACCTATCCAAAGCCTTCGACACAGCGTCACATGCCAAGTCATTACAACAATGATGAACAGTAGGATGCTCTACCCATACCCTTACCTGGTTTAACAATTACCTAGATAATAGACAACAGTTGGTGAGATGGCAAAATACTCTATCTGGCTACTTGACTAATAATACATCCAAGGTTCCATTCTTGGACCACTGCTGTCCAATGTATTTATAAATAATCTCCATACATCCTCCCTTTAGAGCTCAATCATTAAGTACACGGATGATTCAACTATCATATCCTCTTCTAGCAATTTCCAAAATCTTCTTAAAATTACACAAAATGCTTTCACATCTATAGAATCGTGGCTCAATGAGACACAATTACTTTTGAATCCTAAAAAATCCAAATTACTAGTCTACTCACCCAAGCCAGTACTGCAAGATTTTAAAATATTTTCCCAAAACAGGACTAAAATAGAAGTTGTGTCCTCTGCAAAACTTCTAGTTGTCACCATGGATAATAAATTCTCATTTGAACAGCACATGCTCAATGCAATAAAAAAACTCACTTTAAATTAAGCAAATTTTACAGACAAATGACTTATATAGATTCTCCTACACGAAAAAACTAGCAAACTCTCTCCTACTCCCCTCCCTCCTCTATGGATCCCCAATTGTCACAAATATTCACACATCCATAGGTAATAAATTGCAATCATGCTACTACAAAATAGTCAAATTTGCCTGCAGTCTACCTAACCACACACACCACTGCCAAGCCATTCAAACGCTGAACTGACTGGACTTATCCCATTACCTTCAGTATACCCAACTCACTATTGCTTGAAAATTAACATTCCACCCTGAAAACTGCCCCACACTTGCAGACATAAAACAAGCATACATCCCCTCCAGAGACTTAAGATCCTCTAACAGACAACTTCTTTGAGTCTCCAAACTCAACAAGAGAATTGGAACAAAGTTTATATTCTTATGCTATAGCAAAACTTTAGAATAACCTACCCCCCTCTATCACACTTCTTGATTCTTTAAACACCTTCAAACATACCCTAAGAAACCACTTTCTTAGAAACCAAACATGCCTCTGTCCCCAAATCAATAGACCTCCTTAGAGCCTTCTTGGTGCCCTGCTGTTTCTACTTACTTCTCTTCATACCCATCTTTTTAACTTTGCCTCATATATTCTGTATCCACTCAACTCTCTAACCCTCTCCCCTTTCAAAAAAAAAAAAAAAAAAACTAAAATTGACTGATGTATACCTTGTTATTAGGAATTATCTAAACATTGTTATTTTCCCAACTGTATAAAATTCCTTACTCTGTTCTATTACTAATTTTACATTGTATATATGTAATTTGTAACTCTATGTAAACTAAATTTAACATGGAGCTTTTATCGCCGGGCCTCCACTGAAAATGGGTTTCTGACCCAGTGGACTTTCCTGGCCAACAAATGTAAATAAATAAATAAATAAATGTTTATGAATCCTACAACGGTTATAGAGGAGCACAACTTGCTTGGGCAGTCTACTCAAGTCAGAGCTCTAGGAGGGACCCCATTCCAAATACCTTTGACTAGGTTTCACCTTGACTAGGAGGGTGGAAAAGGAAGCAAGCAAGTAAGTGTGTTTGAGGACATCCCTGCAGATGTCCTGATAGGGAATGATTTTGATAATGCAGTACCTTGTGTGCATGCAGTTACACAGTCAGACTTGGAGACAGGCATGTGGACCTGGTAGCCTGGGGGGAGCCAGACAGTCTGCACACTTGAAGCCAGGACTGGTGAGGTGGTTACTTCAGGGAGAGAGCTACCCTGTAGCAGTGAGACCGAATGTAAGCCACAGCTGCTTGTGGGTACTGATGTTCCCTTGGACAGAGTGACTACAAGAGCAGAGGTGAGTAGTAGTACCCAGGTTGACAGTTGGGCACTGCTCTCAGAGAATACCTGAATTCCTGTGGAAGGGGAGCTGGGAAGGGTTACCAAGAGAGAGTTGAGATAGGATCAGCTCTCAGACCCTACATTACAAGGCCTGAGGGAGGTAGCCAGTGAGACACCTGATTGTCAAGGAAAAGGGGAATCTGCATATTGGGACAAAGAGTTACTATATAGAGAGCGAACTCCTGAGGGAGGGCTAGAAGGTGACAGAATGCAGAAGTTGGTAGGGCCCAGAGCCTACTGTCTGGTACTTTTAGCCATAGCCCATGACATTCCCTTTGTAGGCCATATGGACATAAAGCATACAAAGAGATGTATTATGCAGAAACTTTATTGACCTGGGATTTTCAGGGATACAACAGGATACTGCAGGACCTGTGAGCCGTGCCAAAAGGTAGACAAGGTAGGAGACAAGATGAAAGTTCCTTTGATGCCTTTGCCTGTGATTAAAGAGCCATTTCAGATGGTAGCTATGGATTTTCTGGGCTCTCTGAGTACCCCAAATTCCACAGGGAAGAAGTATATCCTAGTAGCAGTAGAAGATTATGCTAGCAGATACCCTGAGGTAGTGTCTCTGTCTTCCATTGAGGCAGAAAATGTGGCAAATGCTTTGTTAGAGATTTTCACCAGAGTAGGTTTCTCAAAAGAAACACTGACTGACAGAGGTGCCAATTTCCTGTCAGACCTGTCTGTGGGAACACTGTGGGGTGAATCAGCTAAAAAACACCCCTAACACCCTCAGACTAATAGTCTTGTGGAGAGGTTAAACTCTACACTAAAGACCATGCTACAGGCATTTGCAGACTAGTTTAAGAGGGAGTGGGACAAATATTTGCCCCATCTGTTGTTTCCTTAAAAAGAGGTGCCCCAGGAATCCACAGGTTTTTCACCTTTTCAGTTGCTGTATGGGCATAGGGTGAGGGGACCTCTAGATTTGATTTGAGATGAGTGGCAGGGTGAATGTGTATCCCATAAACAGTCTGTTGTGGCATATGTCCTAAACCTCAGGACAATGCTCAGGGAACTCATGGGCTTTACCCAGGAGAACCTGGCAGAAGCCCAACAGCAGAAAAAGGTCTGGTATGACAGGAATGCTTGAGTTAGAGAATATGCTGTGGGGCAGCAGGTTATAGTTTTCATTCCTGCCAGACACAATAAGCTGCAGACAGCTTGGAAGTAACCCTTCAAAGTGGTAAGGAAGGTCAGTGATGGTAACTATGTGGTAGAACTGCTAGGCAGGAGGCAGGGGCACAAATTGTACCATGTTAACAATGATGAAATCTTACCATAATAGAGAGGCCATTATGCTGAGTATTTGCAGTGGATGGAAGGAGGTGGCTGAGGGGGATCTCTGACTGATCTCATCAGTGAGCCTCAGACTGATACGTCAGTGGAAGGGGTAGCAATGTCCCAGCAGCTATCCCCTGACCCAGTTTGAGAAATCTGGAGCAGTGTTACAGGAGTTTGGGGGCGTGTGCACTGGGAAACCAAGGTGTGCCCATCTGGTGCACTATCATGTGGATACAGGACCCCAAAGGCCTATTAAATAGGCCCCTTATAGTGTGCCTGAGAGAGTCAAACAGAATCTGAGGGAGGAGATAAAGGAAATGCTGGAACTAGGGGTGTTCCAGGAGTCCTGCAGTCCTTGGGCCTCCCCAGTGGTGCTGGTGCCAAAGAAGGATGGCAGCACCAGGTTCTGTGTGGACTATAGGAAATTAAATAGTCACACAAAGTCAATTGCTTACCCTATGGCCAGGACAGATGAGGGTCTAGAGCAGCTGGGTGGGGCTAAGTATCTTACCACTATTGATCTTACCAAGGGCTACTGGCAGGTGCTCTTGACTCCCAATGCTAGACAGAGGTCAGCCTTTTTGACTCCTTTTGGCTTGTTTGAGTTCACAAAGATGCTTTGTGGGATGAAAATTTGCACAGTGACTGCCCAGAGGGTGGTAGGTCATATCCTAGTATGAGCTAGAGATTTTGCCCTTGCTTACCTGGGTGATATTTTCATCTATAGCCATTCTTGGGAAAAGCACCTTCAGCATGACAGGGAGGTGCTGAACAGACTACAGAGGGCAGGGTTGACTATAATCCCAGAAAATGTCAGATGGGTATGGCAGAGGTCTCCTACCTGGGCCATAGAGTGGGGAGTGGTAAGATCATTCCAGAACCTGCCAAAGTGGAAGCAATTCAGGCATAGCCTGTCCCTGTTACCATAAAGCAGGTGAGGGCATTCTTAGGGACAGCAGGGTACTACAGAAAGTTTGTCCCCAATTATAATACCATAGCTACTCCCCTCACAGACCTGACAAGGAAAAACAGGCCAGATAAGGTAGTGTTGTCCCCAACATGTGAGCAGGCATTCCAGAAGCTTAAAGGAGCTTTGGGAGGACCCCCTGTGTTAGCCAGTCCAGGTTGCAGCAAAGAACTTGTTGTGCAGGTGGATGCTTCAAACCATAGGATGGGGGCTGTACTCAGCCAGGTTTCTTCAGAGGGATAAGAGCACACAGTGGTATATCTTAGCCATAGGCTGCAACCCAGGGAGGAATGCTATGCAGCTGTAAAAAGGAATGTCTAGCCATAGTGTGGGCACTGCAGAAATTTCAGCCTTATCTGTATGGAAGGAAATTCACTGTAGTTACAGACCACAATCCTTTAACATGGCTACATTCAGTCAGCCAGAAAAATACCAAGTTACTAAGGTAGAGACTAGGGATGCAGGCATATGATATGACAGTGCAGCACCACAGTAGGGTTAGCAATGCCAACACAGATGGGCACTCAATACAGGGTATGGAGTAATGTATTCCACGATGGGCTCATCTCTCTCAAGCAACATTTCTCAATGGTCACTTGAAAAACTAGCTTGAGTCTTCGAGGGAGAAGAAGTATGACAAAGGGGATACTACCAGTACAGCTTACATGGAATTTTGTAAATAATTATATGTCATGGGTGAATATTGAAATGATTTGTGTAAGATGTTAGAAATGTATTAGAACTGTATGTAATGTGTATTTCAAACTCATTTGTACAGACGTGTGTTAAAAAAGATATTTTATAAAGTGCTATTTGAAATGTAACCATGGTGTGCCCTACTGGAATAGAACAGAAATGTACATGTATTACTGAAACTTGTTTAAATATATACATTTTAACAGTGAAAACTGGGATACAGGAGGTTAACCTCAGTCTAGTAAATTTTAGAAAAACATCAGAAATTAAATAACTTTATAGGCTAGGATGGAAACACAGAGTCTGTGCTGAGAAGTTTTCTGTATTGTCTTCAGAGTGAACTAATTACTAATCTTGAAATGTGAAATGTGAAGGAATGTAATTGTTTTGTGACTTCCAGCATCTGCCAAAGATTTGAGGTCTATCTATTTTCAGAGGTAAATGCTAAAAACTGTCAGCTTTCAGCAATGGGGGTTTCACCTGGGATAGAGTCACAAGACAAGAAATTATGACACTTGGCAAGCTATCCCAGCAGTAATATTAGAGATATTAATTGAGAACTCTCTGAGTGAGACAGAGCATTCTATATTCTGTCTTGGACCTGGCAACAAGAAGACCCATTCACCACACATTTGCCTTGCACTGTAAGTAAGTTTCTAGAGTATGGCAACTCTCTTAGATATAGTCAGGAATGGAGCAAAGCTTAGTTTAAGTATTTTTCTTTATTTATTTGAGACTGTCCTGCAATGCTGACTTAAATATTTCCTTTGATTTTGAACTCTGTCAATGTGAATATATACTGAGTATGTTCTTGATCTTTTATTATTTATTATTAAATATATTTAAACCTTTCTTTGTGGCTGATCTGTCTAGAGCTATTTATGTTTTGACAGTACTTGCATATTTATTTGGTGACACTGTGTTGTCCACTCCTAATAGCTTCGCTACTTGAAAAAAATACATTTGCATTAATATTAATATTACACAGTAAGACTGGACATCCTTTGTTAAGGGTCTTAGTGTAGCGGATAAGGAGTTGGCTGGTGGCGGTGATAACTACCTTATAGTCTGGGCAAAAGGGGGCATAGCTAGTATCTTGTGCCAGCCTTTCCCAGGTGTGTTTGTGCGTATGTGTAAATCAAACCTCAAAGAGTGTGTGTGTGTTTGTGTGTGTGTGTGTGTGTGTGTGTGTGTGTGTGTGTGTGTGTGTGTGTGTGTCAGCTATTTGGTCAGGGACATGATGCACTGGTTGGACAGAGAGGGTGTTGGAGTTCTTGGCTTGGCCACTCAGCTGAGATCTCAACTCTATAGCTGTGCCAGTGAGGAGTCTTACTGGGGATGTGGAGAAAGAGGGAGACCCCAGCCCCAGACTGACGATGGTTTTTGTCTGCTCTTTAGGCAAATTGCACTTGATGCAGAGAGCTGCATCTGGAAATATTATGTGTGCACTTGTCATCCTCTCACGGTACATCCACCACTGTTGCCAGTGGTGAGGATTGAGTCTCCTTGATTACTGGTCCAGTGGTGGGTCATCACAACTTTATTTTTGGGTTATATTTTTGTCCCTTATTCCTAAAATGTGTAGTTTGTTGCCAATGCTTGGGTATTGAAGTCAATAAATAATGACATACATTTCAGTTTCAGACTTTATTTCCTTTAGAGAATTCATGCTAACACAAATCTTATTATTGAAGCAACTTTCTAATTTTAAAAGAGCAATATCTAAAATCTGTTTCTAATTTTAAGCCTTTGTTTCCCCTTTATTTTAGGCTTTATCCAGATTTCTTGAGCTAAGAGGTCAAGAGGTATTTAAACCTCCTAACTCCTGCTGCCAATGGTCGATCGATCTCACCCCCTCTCACACACAAAAACACACTGGTGCTTCAGAAAATGCATGCTAACACAAATCCTTTTATTTAATCAACTTTCTAATTTTATAAGAACAATATTTAAAATCTGATCCTTTTTTAGTCTTTGTTTCCTCTTTATTTTAGGCTTTATCCAAATTTCTTGAGCTAAGAGATTGAGAGGCATAAAGACCTCTTAACTGCTGATGCTGCCACTGATCAATCACACTCACTCTTTACACACACACACACACACACACACACACACACACACACACACACACACACACACACACACACACACACACACACACACACACACACACACACACACACACACACACACACACACACACACACAAATATACCCACTTTCATGCACGAAAGCATGCATGCACTCACACATGCAGAAAAAAAAAACATGAACATGCACACTTTCTTTCTTTTTTGTTTTTCATTTTACACTCACTAAAAAGCAAAAGTGTTGATTAGTGAATGGAAAATAATGGCTTGATTAATCTCACTCTCACGTTCTTGCATGCACACGCACACACACACACACACACACACACACACACACACACACACGCACACACGCACACACACGCACACACGCACACACACACACACACACACACACACACACACACACACACACATAAACACACACACACACATAAACACACACACATTTTTCTGTTTTCTTTTTTTTTTTTTTATATTTTTTTTATTGGATGCATGTTAAACAGCCAAAGTGCTGCTTAATGAGCATAAAACAATGGCATCACTGCACTTCAATTTGCTGCCATGAAGTGTCAAACTCATTTTTCAAAGGGCATTACCTATGCATTTACACACTGCTGTAGAACAGATTGGCGATGTGTAGGTCTTCCATTCTGTAATCAGTTCTAGTGTGTAACTTAAATGGAATATTTATAGCCTGAATCATAGTTTTCTCATAGCAAAATTATATTTAGTATAGTCATTGCATTTCAAGTGCACCCACAGTTATCTTTGCATTAATCTGCCCATTCTGTTCAACACATAAATTCTGAATCTCTTGATTGACAGTGAAAAATAAATGCTTTATAAATGGAACATTTTATTTGGATCACAACAAGTACAAAATCATTCACTCAATGTTGCTAATTTGTCTTTTTCCTCCTCTTTAAGACTAAAACTGTTAAATATCTTTGATATTTTCTCGCCAACAACATGAAGTAACATTGCACATTGTACCTTTTCTGGCCTCTATTCAGTTCCACTCACAATCAGATACAGCTCAAACTTCTAGATCCAGAGTTTTCAGTTAAGTTACCATGCAGTTTCTGAGATGTTGATAGTTGAAGTAATAACAGCTCGAGCCGAAATGAAAAACTGCAGCAGTGAATATTGCAGATTTAGTGAGCTGTGGGAAATGTGAAAAAAATGAAATTATAGTATGTAAGAATGAGAGAATTATGAAAATATTATAATTTGTTTTTTTATATTAAGATCACTGGTATTGTGAGAAGGTCTCATCTAGAAAATTGGGAAATGGTGGGTTAATGCCAATGAAGATAGTGTAGAAAAACTTATTTCAATCTTAAAAATGTAACATGCAAACAAATTATACTTTTTCAATGAGTTTTACTTTAAAATTCAGAAAATGAAACAGATTGCCACTGTGTATGATCATGGCACAGTAGTATATGAATAAGTCATATTCTGCTCTCTTACATCTTCAAATCTCCTATAATCCTTATGCAGAATAAAGAATAGCCTTCAGTGCTAAATGTAGCACAGTAGTGTAGCAGTTAACATTATCGCTTCACAACAAGAGGGTCTCGAGTTTGATTCTTGGCTGGGGTGTCTTTTGTGTGGAGTCTGCATGTCCTCACTATGTCAGTGTGGGTTTCTTCTGGGTACTCTATTTTTGTCCCATATTCCAAAGACATACACCGGAGTGTTTCTCCCCAGGCCTCGTCTGAAAATAGGCTCTGTCCTAATCGGACTTTCCTGGTCAACAAATGTTGAATATATATTGGGAGAGCTCCCTATCACAGTTGTGAACATGACAACTGCAAATGATGATAATCTGAAAAGTTTAGATATTTAATTATACTTTTTCAGGGTGGGGGGGCTATGGCCCCCCTGTACCCTGTTAAGGAAACTTCATCTCATCTCCATATCACTTACCTCTGCATATACCACCTCCATAGTAACTGCATAGTAGGGTTAGGGCAAAAGCTGAAAAATTCTGATTTTCAAAATTGACGTCATTCATCATAGTCATCCTTGCAGTTACACAGTTTTATTACAAATATTGTCAATGATGTCAGAATATCATTTTTCAGTAGCTTTATGTGAATGATTAAATACTGGGCAATCACATAACACTTACCCTGTAGTGCTAACTCCCAACTAAAGCTAGAGTTATTGTATTATTATGTATTTATTTGTGTTACAATTGTATGTGTTTTTATATCCTTTTATACTCACCTTGTCATTCACAGCTTCTTGTCAAAACTGGTAGATTTGTAGTTTTCTTCCATAATGTAGCTCCTGCCCATCCAGGTAGCCTGTTCCCTACTTCATTCATTTCTATGGGAGTATCATATCTTTTCATTTTAAGAGATTTGCAGTAACATGCCACATCAGATGTAGACACGACATACTGGAAACTTACAGTTCCAGGGTGACTCATTTACATGTCAACAACTTTCATTTTACTTAAAAATAAACTCATGCTCTTTCTTAGTTGCATACTTCTCAGCTGCTGTGATTTACGAACAGTGCTGCGATTTTGACTCTCAGAGTTAACCTTACTGCTCCAAGACTGACTTTCCTCATGAAATCAGACCTGTTTTAAGGTGCATATATTATTAAATAAGTAAAGAAAGCATATACATAGATTCAACAGCACGAAAAGTGTGGAGTCTTCTATTTAAAAACGTGTGGAAAATAACAAGGTACTTCTCTGTTGGACCCTCTGTTTTGATTTTCCAAATGTCACTGCAATGATTTTAATTCTCAGAGGTTGAAAATATGTTTATCTGAAATCTTAAAAAATTCCACACAGCATCAGTAAATAATTTTAAAAGCTGACCTTATAGTAGGTTAGCAATAAGTTTCATGGGAAAATCATGAAGTGAGGCACCCTTGAATCTCACAGCATACCACTCAACTGTCCCTGATTTTCAGGGACGTCCCTGATTTTACCTCAAATTTTAGCTCTGTCCCTCTTAATCCCTCATAACACTAGTGCCTTTTGGAGGAAATGTGCTGAATTATATTTAATAAATAATGACAATAATTAAAAGTTATAGACTTCTGTTCCTTCAGGAAATGTATATTAATTCACACTCTCTTATTCTGTTAATGTCTCAAGTTAATGAAACTCATATTTTAAAAGTATCCCTGATTGTCCCTGATTTTTTCTGGATTTGTCCCTGATTCTGTTGAAATTTGTCCCTAGTTGGTTGAGAGCTATGGATGACATAGCTTTTCAGAATGATATTAACTGATGTTTCAATCTATAATTATTGCGTGACTTTGAGATTAGAGAGTGCCAAGTATATCCTGAAAGGAGCAACTTTGGCGTTAGTTGTTCTGGCTTCTGACAGTTGAAGCCGGAACACCTTGTGCTGCTATTTATGTATTTATGAGCACTTGACCTGTTTTAAATAAACCCACACAAAACAAATCTAATCATTATCCCAGAACAAACTGTGCCAGTTGTACCTGGGAGAAGATAAATGAGACCTTTATGATTAACAAGTCTTAACTAGTCATCTTTAATAATGTTAACACAAGTTCGCAATCCATTGTGCTATTTATATACTCATATTCCTTACCATCAGAATGAAAGCTTAAACCACACCTTTCTTACACTTGGAAGCTGCCAAAACAACTATAGTAAATGTCAATTCCTCACACTTAGGTTGGGTTAAAATTCTATTATATAGTATATATTGTCTGCCTTACAAATGATATTTATACATGGTGTAGAATATGGGGCAGGAGTGGGGGAGTAAAATACTGTGACTATGATCAATAGGAAAATTGCAGCAATGCAGTGACAGATCAGCCATGAAACTTACAACTGTAAGTAAATGACTTCCTCAGGATTTTGCAGAGGATTTGTGAATGGAATGGTATAACTAAAGTCCAGGTGTCCATGTTCTTCCCACTTTATTCCAGAGACTGACAGATGGAAATTTTTAAATCAGATAGACTTACTGAGAAATTAAGTTTCTTTTTTAACATGCAGTCTATAACTTGTTTAAAGTCATGCACCAAAGTAACTGGGGCTAGTGTTATTTATAATTTCACTTTGTAAATAGTTATTGCTACTGCTCTATATAAAGTCAACAAAAATCTCTGTTCTCATCATATGTCTTGTAAATTGGTTCTTAATATGACTGTATACTTGTTCTTTGTGTCATTTTACAACCTGGCTAAGCCTGAAAATGGACTCTGCAAATCAGTGTTCTACATTGGTTAACAAATCATACATACATAAATAAATAAAATAAACCCCACATCGCCAACTCTGCAGTGTAGCACTTTAATCATTATACTGTGCTATCTCAGTGGACTTAGTTAAGGGTAATGCTTGGGTTAAATCTGTTAATGAAATGACCTAACCAGGACTGTAGGTAAAGCTATGGCTTATACAGAGTGATAACACTAGTGAAAAAAAAAGCAATGTGATTTATTGTGATCAAACCCATGGCTCCAACATAGCATTATATTGCTGTAATGGAAAATTACACTATTACTGTGGCACTAGTGATTCATGATCCATGTCCATCCACTATAACTTCACAACTGGGTAGCCACATTCAGCAGTTGTGTGGCACCTTTAAGAATCTCCTCTGCTTCCCATAATACACCACACTTCACTTCCTTTACAGATCAAGTCTGTCCTAAAGGTATATATGAACTGATTGCTAAATAAAGGCCTCAAGCCCATTCATTTCTCTAGATTTTTGCAAAGAGGGGAAGACAAAGTACAAGAGGTGAGGTGGGCAGAGTTATCGAAGTGAACAGAAGTGGATTATAACGATGTAACATTATGGTAAGTGTATAACTTTTGCGTCTTACATAATCCTTTCTGTCCACTGCAACCTCAGGATGGAGTCCCCAGCTAAAACTTCCTGAGTGGTAAAAAGCACAGAATGCCACACAGAGTATGATGGACCCAAATGTAGATCTGGACTTTGAGATTACATCCAGTTTATAATGTTTTGCAAAAGTGTTCAGTGAAGCCCATGTTATAGCCACAATATCATCAACTGAAGGATTCTTGAAAAAGTTTTTGTATGTTGCTATAAGTCTAGGAGAATGTTTACCTGGTAACATTTTCTTGTATTTTCTATAACAAAATATAATACAGTCTGACGGGCATCTGGATAGGATCAACTATGGTCTTTTGCATCCCATGTCTGATGCAAAGAAAGCAAGCTACTGATAATCCTTTCTTACATCTTTACAGCTGACAATGGACATCTAGCAATGCAGAAAATGGGAATGTCAGTTGTCTAATTAAGGTTAAGCTATGTTGCCACCTTATATATAAATCTGGATATTTACATAAAGAGGCCCTCTCCTTGTGGAATACAATGTAAGGGGATTAAGAAGACAAGGACTAAATCTCAGAAATTCTCTTAGCCAGTAACACTGTCACCAAAAATAGAGTCTTCCTTGAGAAGAGTTTAAGATTTATTGTAGTTGCAGTTCCAGCATGAGGTACACATCCCATGGTGGGACAGGTTTCTTAAGATGTCTGAACAGGACCCCCCCCCCCATAGAATACCTTCCAGTCTTTAAAGAAACTAAGCTGTGCAGCTGTAACATGAGGATAACTACTTTAATTTCCAGAATATTAATGTTTAAAGAGGCTTCTTCTTATGACCATGCCCACTGGATCATTTGCCCTAACCACCTCCATCTCTGGGCTGTTGCAGCCATGACAACAGTCACACTGGGAGAGGAAAGGACACATAGGCATCTCTGAGAGAGATGCTGTTCTGCTCAAGCCATCAAACAAAATGTTCATAGGTTCATAGGTTCATACTAGGCTATCTGCCCTGGGGCATTTATAAGCCTAGCCCGATTGTGTTTGGCTTACGCCACCCCTTGATTTGAGTATACTGTGCCCGTTTTAAAGTTTAGTTTACTGTGCCTCTGTCTAATAGTGACACAGAAGTAATCCCCAGGACAAACCTACGATCCCCCATCCACTCATCAAGATTCTTCTTGAAGAGATTCATTGAGGTGCTCTGCCTAACATGAATTGGAATTCTATTCCAGAGCGAAGGGAGCCTTTGGGTTATGAATCTGTCCCTCCAGCACGTTCTATTTATTTCTGTGCTGAGGTTCAAGTCCCTCGAGCACATGGCTCTAAGGGATTTAGATTTACTGAGGTGGAGCATGTCCATTAATTCTGGGTTGGACAAAGCTTTATATGTCAGGCACAGATCACCTCGAAGTAGGCGGTATGCAACTGAGTAGAGCTGGAGTTTTTTTAACTGAGCAGCATATGGCATCTGTTTGAGTCCCTTGATCCTCCTGGTGAGGTACTTTTGGGGTCTTTCTAATTGCTGCAGGTGTCGGGTAAGGTACATCCCAAAGGGGGCATTGTATTCTATGATGGGCCTGATGAGGGATGAATAAAGGGGCACGATTACCTCTCTTGATCTAGATGTGAATCCTTTCATGATGAGGTGGGCTATGTAGAAGGTCTTTCTAACCACTTTGGCAATGTGGTTGTCAAAGGAAAGATTGCTATCAACTTGGGTCCCCAGATCCCTAATTACTTTCTCTGTACTTAATGGGTTACCACCTATGTGGTAATTTGTGGGCACATTGTTTTTGCCAAAGGGTATGACTATACACTTTTTGGCATTTAGCTTTAGACCATGGCTCTGGCACCAGTTATCCATCTCTGCGAGACCTTTTTGAAGGATGTTTGTGTCAGCTGGAGAGTCGATTATTGCACCCAGTTTGCAGTCATCTGCGAACTTGGTGAGCCATAGTCCTCCCACATTGGATTGTACCTCAGAAAAGTAAATACAGAACAAGAGAGGTCCCTGGACAGAACCTTGTGGGATGCCACTTGTGACCAGTTTCGAGTCTGACATGGCTCCAGCAACTCTGACTCTGTGGGTTCTGTATTTGAGCCAGTTTGTGACCCATCTTGTGACATAGGGGTTTATATTTAGGCTGGATAGCTTATCTATGATGCCCGAGTGGGGTATTGTGTCAAATGCCTTTGCGAGGTCCAGATAGGCTGTGTGGACTACCTTCCCTTCATCTATGGCCTTGATGACTGTTTCGAAGAAGTCGACTAGGTTCAAAAGGCAGGATCTGCCCTTGACAAAGCCAAATTGGGTAGGATCTAGTGTCTGTAGGTCCCCAATGTCTTTGTTTATGAGTTCCATGACGATCCTCTCCATAGCCTTGCAGACTAGGCTAGTCAGGCTTATGGGGCAATAGTTTCTACGGTCCACAGAGACGCCACCTTTGTGGAGTGGGACCACTGTTGCTGTACACCATTCTTTGGGCACATATCCTGTAGTGAGGCTGAGATTGTACAGCAGTTTTACTTGAGGGATTAGTTCTTCTTGGAGTTCATGTAGGATGCATCCCGGGATGCCATCTGGTCCCATGGAAGCAGTGTTTTTTGCTTTGTATGAGGGCGGCCTTCACCTGAGCATCAGAGATGTTTGGGAGGCTGCACTCTGCCGGGATTGATACTTGCTCTTTTGGGGGGGGGGGTGGAGAAGTTTGCACTGAACCTGTCTGCCAGGATATTTGCTATGACTGTGGGTTCAGTGTATTTTTTGTCGTTTAGAATCAACTCAGAACAAGTCTGGGAGTTGCATCTCAGGTTCCTAACATAACTGAAAAAAGCCTTATGATTGTCTTTAGTGTCCTGTGCAATTTTTCTCTCGAAGCTGGCCTTGGAGGATTTTATGAGGGATCGTAATTTTTTGCTAGTACTGATCAAAGTTGCCTTCCCTTTTAGGGATTTTGCTCTATCATGTAGTAGCTTCCTCCTTCTGTTGTACAGTTTATTTATGGCTGGGGTCCACCAGACTGGACGCCTGCCTTTGGATGATTGGATCTTGATTTTGTTTGGGATAGCATGATCCATGCATTCCTGGAGATGTCCGTAGAATGCGTTTATATAGGATTCTGCAGTTTGGGCCGTAGTTTCCACTGGCCCTGGGGCCTTGAAGGATTCCACTTCGGTTTTGAGAAGTGTGAAGTTCTCTTTTGAGAAGTTTTTCACTGTGGTTTTCTGGGCTGGGGGTGGGGTCAGGATGTGGATATCTAGTGAAATTAATTTATGGTGTGATCTTATCAATGAGGGATGTACTTCTGGTATGGAGCATAGAGTCCCCATGTTGGTAATGATCAGGTCTAGTATGTTTTCCCCTCTTGTAGGAGTGGTGACTAGTTGTTCCATAGCATTTGAGTTTATAAATTTCAGGAACCTTTGGGCTAAGGTGCTGGGGCTTGAGTAATGCTCCCAGTCTATGTTTGGGTAGTTGAAGTCGCCCAATATAATGGTGTTCGGAGAGATCTTCATGTTCTCCAATGTTTTCAGGAAAGCTAAGTGGGATTCCTGACTTTGAGAGGGTGGTCTGTAGGATGCTATAAACTGAAAAGCAGTCTTGTCCACTGTCAGTTGCACATGGATGGTCTCCGATACTTCGTGCAATGCCACTAACCTGGAAGTGTGGATATCCTTGATAAATATGGAAACTCTCCCTCTTTTTGTGGTTCGGTCCTTGTTTTGGGGCCGAAAAGCATGATATGAGGTATAACCTGGTAGTGCTGGGGTGCTCTCTGGAGCCTTGAACCAGGTTTCTGTCACTGCACAGATATCGATGTTCTCCATACTGAGGAGAGCTTAGAGTGCATGCATCTTGAGGTTAAGACTTCTGGCATTTAGCAGCATTACCCTTAGTTTCTTGTTCCTTGTGCTGTCTATGGAGGTGGGTTTGACTTTTGAGCCTTGCCTAAAAAAGGCACTATGGGGGTGGCAAGAGCGTTTGCCAATATCTGAAAGCCCAGGGGTGACAGGTGCAAGCCATCCCTAGTGAAGCAACATGGCTTGTCGAGCATGTCATCCCAGGCTGACAGACACTGGATCCCCTTTGAATGACACCAAAATTTTAGCCAATTGTTAAAATTGATCATTTTGTCTTTATACTGTGGCATCATTCTAGGTGAGGGTAAGATGCTGCTCAAGGTCTGATCAGAGAGCTCCTCTATGTCTCTTTTCATGTAGTCGATGGAGGCACATCTCAGGTCATTCATGCCAGCATGTACAATGACTGAGTCATATTTGTATTTGCTTTGGAGTGACCTGAGTGCTTGCGTTATGTGGCAGATCCTAGCGCCCAACAGGCAGCTCACTGTGACCTTCTCTTTATTCCGCCTGGTGAGCGGGACGTCAGTGTGTCTGACAATAGAGTCACCTATTACAAGAGTATCAGGTGTGTTATTCAGCCTTAAGGGCTGTGACTGCTTGGTACACTGACTTTGTGTGCTATGTGTTGTATGTGTTTTGTTTTGGGGTAGCATTTGCTTGGATGTCTGCTTTGGAGGTCTCTGTTGCTTAGGTAGAATTTTATTTAGAGCCTCCGAGTATGTTTTTGTATTTTTATGTGTTTGGTTCGCTGTTGTGGTGGGACTATGTGATACTGGAATTGTGTTGTGTGAGGTTACCTTCTCCTCCTGACTGGTTACACCAGTTTTGAGATGAGAGAGCTCAGCCTCCAGTTTGGCTATATGGTTGCATCTCTCACATATATTTGAACCTGTTTGAAGGAGGAGAGGGTTGTCCGTGTACATGAGACAGTTGTAACATTGCCTCAAAATTCCCAGATTCACCAGCTGGACTGGAGAGGAAACCATTGACTGACCTTTGGACATGCTAGAGTAATATAGGGAACTGAATTAAAACGGACCAATAGGGACAAGGTAATCGTAGAGAGTATAAGAGCAAGTAGTGCTTATGGTTTATTAGTGCTAACTTGTAAGATTAATTATTTGGACCAGTGAGGGGCCTTAGAATGAGAATATGGTGTTTAATTTGAGAGACAGAGCAGTTCTAAGGGAAAAAGTGAAGAGCAGACTTTGTGGAGCCAGGAATAGTTTAAACCCAATTAGGCGTCACTGCCTGATGTTGCGCTATGCGCAAAAACGCGCAAAACCGCGCAAAAGAGGGTTTTAAGAGAGGGAGATCAAGGAGTTTGGAATTGACCCAAAATGGCCAAGAAAACTACAGTTTCAAGGCAGTAACCACTCCCACAGGGGCAGGCAGTGGGAGTGTCTTTCATAACTGAAGTGTGAGGGATAATGGAAGGGATCTCAAGTCCAAATTCTGATTCAATATGACCCTGAGCATTCACTAAAATAGCCTTCTTCTATGCCTAGTAAAATGAACTGAGAAAACCATTGTAGTCATTAGACCCAATCCCTTGCAGTTAGTTTGGGGTGACATCCAAAAAATGTTACTGAACTGAATATTGACAATTTTATTTGGTAGCAAACTGACCATGCAAGTCCCCATATCAAGATAGGACGTTATGTGCCTGTGATGGCTTTGATTGGGATATCCACAAGGCAAGAGTAAGTTTATCATTGCTCTGATAAATGTCTCCAGTTTAGTGGTTGCAAGACGCCAGTCATCTAGATAAGGGAAGACACTAGCACTACTCAGTTTGAGGTAGGCTGCAAAGGTCAGCATGCATTTGGTGAACACCCTTGCAGCTGTGGAAAAAGACATGTAACTAATAGTGACTAGCTCTGAACATAAAATGTAGGAATTTTCTGGACTCCATTACAATACTGATATGTAAATAGGCATCCTGGAGACCTAAAGAGCACATTAGTCTCCATCCTGCAAGCATGGGAGGATCAACTGCAACATAACTATCTGGAAATTTGTTTTTTTATCTTATGTCTAATAAATTATTATTTTTATCCCATCCTGTGTGACAGTGATCCATGGAGGTTTCCTTTGTTTTTTTTTCTTTTTTTGGTTTCTTATGCATTGTTTTTGGTTACTTAGAGCTAATACGTGCCTGATGTGTTTGTTTTTCTTTTTGGACACCAAAATAGCATTAAATAAACTCCACGTCCTCTATGATCTGATGTGACCAATTGGAAGGCTCTTTTTGACAGAAGGCTTATTACTTCAGGTTTGACTGCTTGGTTTGGATGGGGTGGAATGCCTGCAATTAAGTATTCTGGCCAAGGTGGGATGAGAAATGGGATTTTGTAACATGTGGATGCCATCTTTCTGATCCACTTGTCCTGCATAATACCATCCATGCAGGGTGGTGCATGGAGATCCAAACCCCAACACTTCCTCCAGATAGGGACAGTCTGATAAGTACTCAGGTATCCTGTGTCTATTCATACCGAAAAGGAGGGCTGAAGAAGCCAAGGTTTTGCATACCGCTTCTGCAGCTGGAGCAGCACTACTTCTGGAAAGCACTGCATCCAGATTGATGCCTATCCTTAAAGGGCAGCTCTCAGATTGGTTTAAATCACATGTTCAAAGTGAAGATGCTTCTTGCACATACGGCAACTGCAAGGCTTCAAAACACCAAAAGCATAATTCAAAAAAAGCAAAGCCAATAGACAATGGCAAACTGTGAATTTATTAAACTCCTATGAAAATATAGGTAGTCAAAAACAACAAACCGGTTTCGGCTAACACTGTTACTTAGCCTTCATCAGTGTAAAAATGAATGATTTAGAAAGTATTTAAATACCATTCATATAAATGCATGTGAAACGACCATTGGTTCCTCACAAATTTTCATTTAACCCAAGTGAAAATAATGCACCTAATTAGACTATCCATTTCTTTTCCTGTATCATCTTATCCTGCTCCTTGAACTTTTGTACTTTTGCTCTAGGTTCATAGGTTCATACTAGGCTAACTACACTTGTGGGCCATTTCAAGCCTAGCCAATTACCCCATGTGAGAATCAAAGCCTGCACCTTGTGTTTGTAAGGTAAACACCTTAACCATTATGCCATATCCTGCTCCTTGAACTTTTGTACTTTTGCTCTAATCAACTTCCAGGTCTTCAGCCTAGTTTCTGTTGACCTCAGAGATTTCTCTGCTTCCAGCTGATTATGGCTACCAGTGGTTTATGCTGCGGGCCAACTGTTTCAATGGGGATGACTTTGCAATTTCTGAGTATACATCAATGCCCTTTCCTTACTAGGAGGAAGTCTACCTGAGTTGCATGCTGTCCACTCTTGCATGTGATCTTGTGACAGACTCTCTTACTGAACCATGAGTTTGTCACCATCATGCCATCTGCCAGGCAAAAGTCTAGAATAGCCTCTCTCTCCTTTATTGCTGCTGCCATCACCTGTGCAGTCACACACAGTCCTTATATCCTGTTTTCTGTCCCAATAACAGTATTTGGGTCCCCCATTATCAATATGAATTCATGTTGTTCTGCTTTATCTAGTAGGTCCTGCATCTGCTGCCTGAATACATTATTTTTCTTGCTATCGCAACCCTGCTGTGGGTCATAGGCTAAGATTAGGAAGAATGCCCTATCCTTATACTGGAGCCTAATAATCATGAGTCTGTCATTAATTATGATGACATACCTCACTAATTTATGAAGATTCTCCCTCATCGCAATTCCTACATGTTTTCTATTCTGTCCTCCACCTGAGTAGTAGACTCCAGATCCCAAGCCAAGTGGCTGTGCTGCACTGCCCTTCCATCTTGTTTCCTGTATACATAAGGTGTTCAGCCTCCTCCTTACCATCATGTCACCCACTTCCAAGCTCACTCCTGTCAGTGAACCTGTACTGAATGTGGCAATTCTAAGTTCATGTTTGGCAGGCTGATTGGTTTTACATCCAGGTTTTGCTCAGCAGTGCTATCTCAGGTAATCCAAGCTGGGAAACTGAATACTGGCAGTCAGTACCATATTGACCCAGGGCTGCAGAACTTTATGATGGGAACAAGTGGCCAACAGGGGGCACCATTAGCATGAATGGGAAATACTTAATTTCCTGTGAACAAACCCTTAAAGACAATAACGAAAGAGCGTTGGAGTGCCTCTTACAGCTGTACCCAAACACAGAAAACAGAATCTAGCAAGAAGAGTGATAAAGTGGTATATTATGGAAGTTGGGGGGTTAGAGCCTGGGTGAGTCTTTAATGTGTTGAGTGACTGATACCTGTGACTAACTAGTCCTGCTGTTGAAGCAGATCAACTGAATCATACAGGAGATGAAGTAGTTCACTGTGAGGTTCCTGGGTACAGTTGTCTGATATGCTATCAATTTTAGTCTGCTTAATTGAAGCTAAAATTAGTCATAATACATTTAATCATCATTTGCATTGTGTGATGGTAGTCATACATTTAACAAAAGGATATGTGCAAAATCTAAATCAATAAAAGCATTGTTACGATTTAAAAGTATAAAATGCTAGAGAGAGAATAACTACGTCTGTGTGAGAATGCCCTGAACATCCTCATCAGTGTAGGCATTTTCAGCAGAAACCTGAATTAAAGATAAAGGATTTGATAAGATGCATTCTGCAAGGTGAAGTCTTGTCCTACTGGAGTTTCAGGGAGAGTTTAGAACTGCTACTCTGCTTCATTTGTCTGAGTAACATGGTTTGTATACTGAATACTGCACCTTCAGAAAGCTATAAAGATTGCTGGCCTAAAAGTTTGTCAGACTCTGAAGCCAAACAAGCAGGTCAAGCCTTTAATCAGGCTATGTGAAATAGTTTGGGCAAAAAAAAGACTGCAAGAATGATACAAAAGAAATTGTTTGGTTTCTTTTTTTCTTCTTTTTTTCTTTTTTTTTTACTTGGAGCTAAAATCAGCATGTCTAACCAGCATATAGTTTGGAGGTAATGTATCTAATATCCAGTCCTAGATAAAAAGCCCTTAAGAAGTAAAGTTAAAATGGTCCAAGTGTATGCCCCAGTCCAGGTTTCTAGGCTTCCCTTTCAAGTAATCCTTGAAAATTAAATTTCTTAAATTCTCTTCTCTACTCTAGTCTATGCCTCATCTCTGTTATTTAACACACTTATAGAGTTTAGACTTTAATAGCCAATAACTAATTTTACCAGCAGCTATTCCTTCCCAAAGAGTCCAAGCTCAGGTTCCCATCATGCTACTGAGCAGTATATTGGGTCTATATCTTGGCCGTTTAAGCATAGGGCAGCAACGCGCAAACGGGAATGTGCCAAACATAAAAAAGTGGGGAGGGGGGGATCAATTTTGAGAGAAATCTGCATTTTGCCATTATAGTCAATGACATGCAGAAAGAAAACAATAGCAGGGAATAGTAGTTGCTAAGGGGAAAGGCTCAGTATAAGTCAGCCTCCATAACAAAATAAATGAATGTAGTGGAATTTTCTGATATCATATCTATGGTATTGATCAAGCATGCAAGGGAATGGGGTGGCTAACTGGGATAGCAGCAGACAACTGACAGCTCATTGGGACAGCAGGAAGTGTATCCCAGTACTGCCCTACCCACACCATGCAGTACCACCCTAGCTGACAAATACCACAGCAGTATATGTGGTGAGCCAAATAACTGGAGGGGGGGCAATAGGTCACATGCATGAATGTCAAAGTGGGGGTCCCATACCCACCACCAGCCTCACCTAGCAGATTAGCTGTAGAAAACCATACGGAAATGCCTGTCAAAGGCCCCCACATGGGGACATCCATAAAATCCCCATCCACAGACCTTTACACCGTGATATCACATCATGTCTCGCAGTGGCAGTTGAAAGGTAAGAAGTCTGAAACTGCAAATGTCTATGCCAGAACAATCTGATCTGTGGTCGATATGGTTATGCCTGTAGTCTGAAAGATAGGGGGCACACCACTATGCTAAATGGGACCAAAATGTTAAGCAAATATCAGCACAGTCTCTGTAGATGTGTATCCTGTACAGATGTGTCACCCCCCATAGTCCCATAGAAATGCAGTAACATGTTCCCAGCCTTAAGCAGCATCTACCTGTCACCCAGAGTGATGGTGCAATAGTAACAGAAAGCAATTGTCAGTAGCACCCGCAGTCAACTTACTGGTACCATCCCAGAGGTGTCTACCGCTGGCAGCATGGGAACATATGAGCATCAGAATGCACTGCTTTGCTACAGATGGCCTGCATCTGTCACACCTGGCCTACAGGCCTCTGGCAAATGAGTATCCCTCACCCACAGTGCCCTGTTAGGGAGTACTATGGGGTCCATAACATTAACATAACACAGTTCACAAAATGCAAAGAAAGGCCATGCTGATAACTGCTAGGAACAAACCTGCCAGCCTCAGGGAGCCAGAAATCTGGACAAAGCCATGAATAATGGGGTGATAAAGGTCCAAAGAGAAGGACACCTGTGAAATACTGTTTTAATAATGTTATTAAGTTAATTGAAAGATTTGTATTAGCATGGAATGTCTGATGGGTATGAAGTCTGAAACTGCAATGTTAACTGTCAGTAATATCTGACTTCAACCCTGAGTGACTTGCAAAACACTTTTGCTGGAAAACCACACTTGTTTGAGTAACCAACAAGATATACGAGACATGGATGGGGACATTCTGTGATATTCTGTACAGTTGACAGGCAGGGCTAAGAGTTTAAACATGGGAGTGCACTCACTTCAGGCAGTCCTAACTCTGGAAAATGGTGACATGTCTGCACCCACAGAACCCTGGGCCACAGCCATAGGGAGTAACACACGCTTCCCTGATCAGTCATCCTATACAATATCCTGACCCCAACATGTGGCCATCCAAGCAAAATTAGGTGGGCCATACATATATGTGTGTGACAAACACACCTCCAGGCTGGTCAAACAGTCTGACAGACACATATGACCCTCCAAGTGCAGTCAACCATTGAGGAGAATCCAATGTAAAGTACTGATCGCTATAGGCAAAGATATCCGTCCCAGGACACACACCCCTCACATATCTAATCCCCTACAAATCTATCTGGAGTCTGCCTGTCATCCTGATCCTGTCTGACTTATATTACCCAACTGTGGACTGGAAATCAGACCAGGCCAGAACATAAATGCACAGATATTCCACCACTGTAATATATCACCATGGTGCTGGACAATTTCCACAGCACCAGCAGTCAATTGCTTGTCGGCACACCTCTCAACAGGCTGGGTTGTGCAAGAATGCATAGCATTTGGCCCATAAACCTGGTGTGTGCATCATCTATACTGTATTCCTCTGGCAAATCACTGTGATGATCTGAGGAGGTATGTCATGAGGTTCTGATATAATACATGACAGTGTCAAATGGCATATATGTCAGATATCTGCTAAAACAAGCCATGTAACCCTAGCAACCCATTTATTACTGAGAAAAATTGTCACAATCACTGCATGGCCCATTGTCCCCAATTATGATAGGCTATTTCCAGATATCCTGCACCAACAGGTTGAGAGGTATGACTGTAGCACAAAACAAACCAGACTGGAGTACAAATATCCCTGGAATGGAGCCCCACATGTACTATAGAAGGTCACACTGGGCATGCTCATACACGTAGAGAAATGTCAGTAGGATCTAGGAATAAACAGGCTTTCTCCACTGAGTGCACTTTCCATTACCCTACCTTAGCAGTCCTGAAGATGTCTGTCACCATAGAAGTCAAATTTGTCAAGCCTCAGTCCTGTAAGCTGTGTGGCACATGCGATAACTGCATAACACTATAGTGCAAGTAACTAGTTAAGTAGTAGTTCTAATCTCAGTTCTGGCAAATGTAAATGTGTGTGTCTACAATTAAAAGCTTTTAGATCCATTTAAACCCAGTACACTTCCCCTTCCCCTTTCCCTACTTTAGTAGTCCTGCAGATATCAGTCACCTTAGAAGTGCCTTCCATCAGACCTCAGCCTCATAAGCTCTGTAATGCTTGCAATAACTGCATAACACTATAGTAGAAATAACTAGTTAGGTAGGAGTTCTAATCTCAATCCTAGCAAATATAAAAGTGTGTGTGTGTGTGTGTGTGTGTGTGTGTGTGTGAACAACTAAAAGCTTTTGGGTCCATTCAAACCCAGTACACTTCCCCTTTCCCTGCTTTAGCAGTCCTGCAGATATCAGTCACCTTAGAAGTGCCTTCCATCAGGCCTCAGCCCTGTAAGCTGTGTGATGTGTGCGATAACTGCATAGCACTTTAGTGGAAATAACTAGATAGGTAGGAGTTCTAATCTCAGTTCTGGCAAATGTGTGTGTATATGTGTAGTTTAAAGTATTTTGTGGCCTCTATCACCCAGTACATCCCCAATTGCCATACCTTACAAGGGCTGGTGATGTTCCTCACCTTAGAAGTACCTTTGCACAAATGTTACCCTATAAGCTCCATGACGCATGTGATAAATGTGTAATACTGTAGTAGAAATAAATAGATAAGTATGGATTCTAATCTTAGTCCGTGCAAGTGTGTGGGTGTGTGCATGTGTGTGTGCATGT
>NC_056743.1:1783039465-1783189465 GCF_019279795.1 Protopterus annectens | reverse complement strand
CCCGCCAACTGTCCCTCATCTATGGCCACTGGTGATGGGGCATATATGGGCATTATGACTGTGTTCGGGGATGGGGAGGACAAAAGTGAGATGCCAACCAATGGCACAGATTCAGCCCCTGACAACCCTGCCTGTGCCTCATTATGCCTATCATCATTGTCAAGAGTCTGCAGAAACAATGACTCAGTTTCCACTCAGGAGGGACCCTGACCCCTATCGCATCTGTGAGTGGAAGACAATATATCTAATTTAATACCTGTACAGTATGGTTTACTTAAACACACACACACACACACACACACACACACACACACACACACACACACACACACACACACACACACACACACACACACACACACACACACACACACACACACACACACACACACAGTTACTGTTGAGGTGGCACAAAGATATTACACAGACCTCACATTACTCGACAGTTGACATGCATGACACATGACCCTCAACATCATGCATTGCAGCCATTCTTAAACCTTGTTACTAACAATCTACATTTCTCTGATGCATGAGTCATGTTAGTGGGTGACATCCCTTCCCCTAGCACACACTGCACCCATGTACACATTATCACTGTGCACTTGTATAGCACACTGGCGTCTAATGTAGACCCCACCTCACAACTGTACAAATCATTGCTGAATGTGTAGATGTCTGGCAGTTATGTTTGCTCTGTTCCTTACAACCCCTATGTGTTTGACACATAACTGGGATTATATGAGGACTGATGTCCCCAATTAATGACATACATTTGATCTGCACATCTCATCAGCAGCAGTGAATGTATGTGCAATCACATCCAGTTACACCAATGACCTTCTTAGCATAACATGGATATGATAAGCATACACACCAGCCTCTTTTATTATACAAAATGTGACCACATTACTGCATTTGAAAACATTACACACCTTATATGTGACATATGACCTGTGCAATCCAATACAGAAACAAACAAATGTGTTAGTTGGGAAGATACTGAATGAGATGCATACAATATTGCTGTTGCATAGCTATGAAAACCCTTAAACGAATGCTTGGTTGAAGCACCTGTTAATTGAATTACAGCAGTTGATCTTCCTGGCAAGAGGTATATTAGAATGGCACATCTTGTCTTGGCATTATTTGGACAGTCTTCCCTACAAAGGTCCCCCAACTCTGTCAGATTGCAAGGCCAGCTTATGTGTACAGCCCTTGGAGGTTACACTGGGGGGTTTACTATTGGTGTGGGGTCTGGGCTTTGTCTAGCCCAATTCATAACCTTGATTGTGTTCAGACAGAGCCATTCTTAGCTAGCTTTGTATGTATGCTTCAGTTCATTGTTGTGTTGGAAGCCAAACCCCCTCTCTGTCCTCGGCCATATTGCAGATGCTTGATGGCTTTGGCACACATGTGAGTGTTATTTGTAACTGTTCAGAATTCCCTCCCCCATGTCTACTGGCCTAGTTTCAGCTAATGAACAGCAGCCCTAATGTTGGACACTGCCACCACCAAGCTTCAAAGTGTGGATGGTGGTCCTCAGGTGAAGTGAGGTGTTGCTTGTGCACCACATGTAGCTTTAGGAATACTGTCTGTAGGTTTGAACCTTGGTCTCATGACATCATTACACATTGCAGCACATGCCTTTGGGGGACTTGATGTTATATTTTGCTACCTGTACACAACACTGGATGGTGTTTGGTGTGGGTAAATGCTTCTATCTACTGACACCTCCCCATAGGCCAGACTTATGCAGAATCCAGGTAATTGTTGCCACATGTACTACAGAAATAGTACTTGCCAGAGAGTCCTGCAAGTCCCTTGGTGTTGCTGCATGTCTCTTGGCAGCCTTCCTGCTGAGTTCTCGCCATGTCTTGTCATCTGTTTTGGATGGACAACTGGTTCTTTTCAACAGCACTGTTGTCCCATATTTAATCCACCTTTTGATGACTGTCTCCACTGTGTTCCATGGTATATGCAATGCTGTGGTAATTTTGTTGTACCCTACTCCTGACTGATACCTTTCAAATATGAGATCCCTATGCTGCTTTGTAAGATGTGTGCAAGCCATGTCTGCTTCTGGTACATACAACTGAGCAAATGTCATGAATACACTGCTCTGACAGTAGACCATTATTCATTGTTACATTGAATCCCTGTACCTGATGGCAGGTGTGTACCCAAGCAGAGTAAATGCTGTCAGTACACCACAAGCTGATCCCACAATATATTATTTGGGGTGTGCACACATATGCATCCATCATATTGTAAGGTTTGTATACCCCATATTTGGTGGCATAACATATTGTTTGGTTTTACAAGTTAATTGTTCTTGTTATGGTCACATTACAGGCTGGAAATGGTGTGGAATGTAATATTGTGGTCTCTCATTGTATATATCAGAAACACTTGGCATCTTGACAGGGGTGTGTACACTGTGGTAGCCACTGTATAGGATTAATGTTTCATACATGTCCCTACCGTAGCCCATTTGTCCCCCCAGTTTGTTGGTCTGTGTCCAGATGTCTTGCAATGACAGGTTGAGAGGTATGCTGCAGGAATGTTACATTACCCATCAGATAGGCCCCCGTAGTGACCACTGTGATCCACTGCAGTTAACACCACCACAAGTGAACATGGACATCAAGCAATATGGCTAGGTGTGTATTGGCAAAGCACAACAAAACAGTTACATACTCACTAGCTACAGGCTGCTGTCCCAGTAGACCAGAGGGAGCTATATAGGTGTGAGAGGGAGGTACTGTCATAATGTGGCCTTGGTACAGGGGGGAAGCAGCATTTCTGCACATTAACAATACAACCCCAAATAGTACGAAATATGCTGCCCATCACCATAGATGTGCACTTATGTGCATTACCAATCCCTGTCCACAACTACTATCTTATCTGACATATGCATGTAGATACTCTACCAATACAAGTTATGTATGCTAACGTACTCTAGTAATGTGCAATAAGGCCTTATTTGCACGGTCTTCATCCATTGTGTCAGGGGTACCCACATCCATGATGCTGGATTCAAGGAGGTGTTCTTGGGATGGGTTCCCTAAGGTTGGCGAGGAGCCGTTCTTGTGCTGTCAGTGGGGCCTGCATGACTGGGCCCCCACCTGTGACTGTTGCTTCCCTGGCTATGGCAGCAGCCCTTCACCAGGCATTATGTAGGAGGTCAGTAGCATGATGCTGGACCTGCTCATATGTTCTTGTGTGCAGGCTGACATCATTTACCCTGTAGACTAGGTCATTACACAGGGTGATCCTCTCCTGCAGATGTTCCTGACTATGGCCAAACATTATATCATAGTGCTGTATTAGAAACTTAACAATCTCAGAGGTTTCTGCTGCACTGCAGGGTGGATTCCTCACATTATGTATCTTGCCTGGAAGACATAAACAGTGAAACACATCATAGCACCTTATACAGTTGTCAACTGTATGGACAAAAATTGCACATCAACAGTGTATATTTCATGCCTACAGTCACAACTACACCATACCCCTGTAATCTATCAGCACAATATTAGCTTGCATTGCACTCCTGACCCTGATGTGTCATATTTTCCCCAATGATGGACAGTTAATTGCATAAACCTCTATTCACCAGTCATTTCTGTATAGAGGGATGACAGTGGCCATCTTCCATGTGGATGGGGTGTGGATGTTACTGAGGCTGTTTGAATATGGTGTGTGATGGAACTGTGAGCACTTGCCTGAGTTCATGTAGGATGCAGACAGGGATGTTATCAGGCCCCATGGAGACTTTCTGTTGTTGCCTTTCAGTAGGCAATATGTACCTACTCACCATTTATGAGGGGAAGGGGGCAGTTGATGTGCATATCTCCCTATAGGGATGGAGGGACAGGGGGTGATGTTCACACCTAACCTGTCTGATGCAGATTGCCTATAGCCATGGCATGTGTGTATGAGGTGTGATTTAACACCACTATATGGTGAATTGTGTTGTTGCCTCTGGGACTGACAACATATGTGGGGACACTCTTGTGACTGGCCTTGGCAGTGTGGATATGTGTGATTTGTACTCATAGTTAGCCTTACATGGAGTCACCTGTGACCTTACATGCTTGTGCAGATAGAGGTGGACATGCTTCCAAGTTGTCTGCACCTATGTGGCCCTGTACAGCAATGTAGGAACCTATTGTGTGGTTTGTTTATTGCTGCTGTCGACCAAAGGGGATTAGTCTACCTTGGTGGAGGTGGCTTTTACAGGTCAGGTATTGCTGAGTCCATACAGTTACAGTGGATATATACGTGTACCTGCCCCTGTTACAATGCCTGGTCTTTGTGCTATTGTAACTTGACACCACAATAACTCATTTCAACACAATTCCCATCTATAATGTGACCTATAGCCTGTACAATGCCATTGCAAACATTACAATCTGTTGAGGGAAAACATGCAAATTGAAATCAGGACAATAAGCTAGTTGCATGTGTGTGCACACCCTTAAACAGATACTTTGTGGAAACACCTGTTAAGATAATGACAGCATTCAGTCATCTCAGGTCGGAGTCCATCATGATGGCACATCTCTTGCAAGAGTGCTACAATTATATCAATTACTGAGGGTATATCTTGTGCACAGCCCTATTCAGGGCAACCCGCAGAGTTTCTATTGGATGTAGGCCTGGCTGGCATATTTCCATCTGGAGAAGCCATTCTTTTGCCGATTTGGATGTATGCTTGGGGTCATAGTCATGCTGACAGACAAAAGTCCTCTTCATCTTCACCTTTCTAGCAGATGACTGATGGTTTGGGGACAAAACCAGTTGGTATTTGCAACTGTTCATAATTCCCTCCATCTTGAGTAGAGGCCCAGTTCCAGCTTTTGAAAAGCAACCCCACAGCATGATACAGCCACCACCATGCTTCACCAGGTGATGGCATGCTTTTGGTGATGCAAAGTGTTGTGTTGGGCCAAACATACTTCTTGGAATTGTGGGCTAAAGGTTCAACTTTGGTGTCATCAGACCATGACACATTGTCCAACATGCTTTTTGGAGACTTGATGTACTGTTTGGCAATGTTTGTCCAGCCCTGGATGTTTTTCTGTGTAGGAAAAGGCTTCCATCTAGCAACCCTACCCCGTAGGGCAGACATATGGGGAATACAGAAGATTGTTGTCACATGTGGTGCACACCCAATACTTGCCAGGCATTCCTGCAGCTCATTCAGTGTTGCTGTCAGTCCCCTGTCAGCCTCCATGGCCAGTTGTCATCTTGTCACGTCATCCATTTTGAATGGACGCCCAGGTGTTTGCAGTGTCACTGTTGTCCCATATCTTCTCCACTGTCTGATGAATATCTGCACTGTATTCCATGGTATATCCAATGTTGGGGACACGTTTTCTACTCTTCTCCTGACTGATACCTTTCCACAATGAGTTCCCTTCAATACTTTGTAAGCTCTCTGCCAAACATGTCTTTTGCTGTAGCAGACAACTGGTTAAATGTCAAATATATCCTACTAGGACAGTTAAACATTATTTGGGGTTAATCAGAGTCTTGTTAATTGATGGCGTATGTGTAACCAAAAAGAGAATTCTGTGATTACTGCAAGATGTGCATCAACCAAGTAGTGGTATATGTGTGTGCACGTGTATGTGATCAGTTTATAGTACATTTCTTATGTTTTATATTTTCTCCCCTAACAGATTTGTTTGTTTGTCAATAGAATTGTACAGGTTATGGGTCACATTCAAGGTGGGAAACATTTTGACAAGATTTTCTGTGGTCTCACTTTTGTATTGTAGACAAACCTGGCATTTCAACAGGGGTGTGTACACTCTTGATATCCACTGTATGTAGGTGTTCAGATAGCAGTTTGTGGTAGGCATTGACAGAGGGTTATAACACAGTTGCACACTTATCTGATTACAACCTGATAATCATGCCTATTCTACTACCCATATCATTGTCATGGCAATGCAACAACCAGTACCTGTAAACATTTATGTCTGTTGTATGCACTGAAACTGATATTACACACAAGTAGAACATGCACAACCTATTTTCATACATAGATAAGTAAGTCGATTGCACAGTAGGCTTTGCTATCCCAGGGCTAACCTGGAGGATGTTCCACATTCATATCTAGGCTATTATGTTAAGGTGTCATTGTTAACAGACTTGACAATGGTTTGCCTATCATAACACAGGTCTATGTGTAAATGACTACAGATATCAGGCACACATGTGCTTATAAGACTGTACAGTTGAATGGTATGAACTCACTATATCATATGTATTTCAACATACACTTCTGCAACAGTACGTTACTCTGCACATGCTCTGTATTGTTCTGTTATATTTACAAGAAAAAATGTGTATCATAAAATGTGAACAATCTGGCAGATCAGGTTCCGATAAACACAAAATCCAAAGCACGATGATGTAAAACAAAAGTTTTTAATGTAGAAAAAATATAAAAGATGTACGCACTTTCGTTTAAAACACTGTAAACTTCTTCAGGATCTGAAACTTTTGTTTTACATCATCGTGCTTTGGATTTTGTGCTTGTTGGAACATGATCTGCCAGATTTTTTCACATTTTGTAGTTTGCTTTTGCCTTTTGGTTCTACAAAATGTGTATCATAGTTATATGCACAGGTAAGATATGGATATGTACAACATCCCAGTATCTAGTCTAGCAGTGGCACAGTCAGTGATGTTTGACAGACACTCCAGTAGTTGCTAAATGTCAGCTGTCCTTTCCTGGGGTGAGTTAGGGGCCTGAGCTGTGATCTATGTCACTACAGACACAGCCACATGCTATGGCCATCAGTGCTGTTCAGCAGTACATCACTACAGCAAGTCTTGTTGAGAAACATGTTCTTTCAAACCCCTATTTTCCATTATTACAGACCACCTACTGTGTTCAGTTATATGCTTACTTGTTTCACGTACCTTTTTTTCCTGGATTTTTCAGATATATATATTTTTTATTTCTTCAAACTATATCAGCTTTGAGGTAATTAACTGTCTATGACAGAGGTGTTTTGAATAGATGGCAGCTTGTCTTTTGTAGGTAATGCTCATGACTATGTGATGCCCCATGCACCAATTGGTGTTCCCCAGTTGCTAACTGCATGCAGAGCAGTTGTGTAGTTATTCCTATAGCCAATGTCATGGCAACACACTCCTATAACTGAGTACTCCATGGGGACATTGTCCCTTTCCCTTACCTGTAAGGAAGACATCCTGGAGGTGTGTGAGCTAATACCTCTTACAACAAGACTTGTGGAGACAAGCCAACTAAATGGTGGAGAAGGTTCAAGACTTAGGGGCAGAATGTGAGTATTGCTGTTATATGTTTTGAATGCAGCTAGTTTAACAGGGTTTGTCTGAACATACTATTTCTGTATGGGTTTCGGTCTGACAAAGTTCTGTGTCTGCATAGCTCTCGACTGTAGGGCTATCCACATAATGGCCAGAGGTTTGCCTGTTATGTCTGTTCTGTTCCCCAGACAGGTATTGTCCTTGGCAAATTAGTAGCATACTCTGGTGATTGCAATCTGTAAATGCTAACATTTATTTGTGTTTCTGACTTTATATCCCTCAGAAAATATATGTTACAACAAACCCTGTAACACCAGCAGCATTCTCAGTGTATAACAGCAATATTTCAAGTATGGCCATGTGTTTTGGCATCTGTCCCCCAATTATGTCAGGCTTTGTCCAGATGTCATACAGAAGTAGGTTTATAGGTATATCATTATTTAATGCTGTCATTCCTGCTGAGGAGAAAGGCTGGAAAACATGTGGATATCTATACATTCAAGAGGCCGGTATACAAAGAATGCTCTTAGATGCCCTTGTAACATATTTTATGTGGGAGAGAGTGACAAGTGTTTCAAAACTAGGCTGTTAGAACATGTGAGACATATTACTGATAAGAAAGAAGATAGTTATATAGCTGTACATTTGAATAGATTTCACCATGAGGACAGTAGTGGGTTACAAGGTACTGATTTGGAAATAGTCTGTTTCTCAGTTTGATGAAACATTCATAAAAGAACAACTGTTATGTATAGAATCAAATCATATTTTTAAATGTGATACTTTATCCCCTAGGAGTTTAATTGAGGAGTGTAATTGGAGGATGTGTATTTAAATGTAATTAAGTGTTAATTGCTTCTTGTATGTAAGGCAAGTATTTCTTGTAATGTTTTATTCCTTGAAGGCTTTGGCCAATATATCAGAGTATAATAAATTTGTGTGAATTACTGGCTGGTTGTATTCCTCTTTACTATCTTCAGTCATTTTAGTCATTTTCTAAGAGGTCATTGTATGCCTGGCCTTTGTGTATGATCTATCATGATTTTGTAGCAGCGTACTGTTCACTTTTTATTTGGACTATGGGGTGGGGTGGGGGCAGATGTGAGTGTCATGGGTACTTTTGTATCTAACTGTGCATGCTACCCCAGTTATGGGTGGTCTATCAGCAGCATTATGTTTGTATGGGCATTTTGAGACATGTATATATAAATATATACATATATATATATATATATATATATATATATATATATATATATATATATATATGTGTGTGTGTGTTTGTGTATTATATATATATATATATATATATATATATATATATATATATATATATACACACACACACACACACACACACACACACACACACACACACACACACACACCTCAGTATTTATTGGTAATATATCTACATATTGTTATACACACATATATATGTATCTCCATACGTATCTATCTATCTATCTATCTCTCTATATGTATATGTTTCTTTATATAGATATATATTATATATATATATATATATATATATATATATATATATATATATACACATATATGTAGATACTAATCCTTCCTGATTGCACAGTATCTCTTCCCTATTGTAAACTGGCTGTAATACATGGTATGTTTGAAAAAACATCCAAAAGACATACAGCTCAGTTGGCTTGGTGGTACATTGCTGTCGCTGTTGGTTCAATACCTGCAAGGACTGTTTATTTTGTTGCTAGACAGAACAAGGGCTGTTGGATACTGAGTGATTAGGGCACTTTTAAGCAGTTATAAGCAGGTTTGCATGGGTTTGCATGGAGCTAAGCAATGCTAACTTACGGTTAACTATGCTTACACACAGTTAGCTCTAAAAGTGCTTAATCTGAGTTAGTTTCCCTTAGGTTCATAGGTTCATAGGTTCATAGGTTTATACTAGGCTATCTGCCCTAAGGCATTTATAAGCCTAGCCCAAAATTTTGTGGCTTACGCCACCCCTTATATGAAAAAATACTATGCCCATTAGTTTGTTGTGCCTCTGTCCAGCAGTGACACAGAGATGATTCCCGGGGTAAACCTACGATCTCCCATCCACAGGTCAAGATTTCTCTTGAACAGAGCCAGCGAGGTGCTCTGCCTCACATGGACCGGGACTCTATTCCACAGCATAGGGAGTCTCTGAGTGATAAATCTATCCCTCCAGCACATCCTATTTAAATCCGTGCTAAGGTTTAAGTCGCTTGCTCTAGTGGTTTTTGTGGATTTGGATTTTTTGAGGTGGAGCATGTCCATTAATTCCGGGTTGGACATGGCCTTGTATGTCAGGCACATGTCACCTCTGAGCAGACGGTATGCGACTGAATAGAGCTGGAGTTTCTTCAATCTGGCAGCATATGACAGATTTTGGAGTCCCTTTATCCTTTTGGTGAGGAACTTTTGGGGTCTCTCCAATTGCTGCAGATGTCGGGCGAGATACATCTCGAATGGGGCATTGTACTCGATCATTGGTCTGATAAGTGAAGAGTACAGGGGAACAATGACCTCACTAGATCTGGATGTGAATCCCTTCATGATCAGGTGGGCAATGTAGAAGGTCTTTCTAACCACTGTAGCAATGTGAGTGTCAAAAGAAAGGCCACTGTCAACCTGGGAGGTCCCTGATAACCTCTTCTGTGCTTAGTGGATTGCCACCTATATGGTAGCTTGGGGTTACCTTGTTTTTCCTGAAGGGTATGACTATACATTTTTTGGTGTTTAACTTCAGGCCATGGCTCTGGCACCAGCTATCTGTTTCTGTGAGTCCCTTCTGAAGGATATCCGTGTCCGATGCACTTTCCACTATGGCACCCAGTTTGCAGTCGTCTGCAAACTTTGTCAGCCAAAGTCCTCCCATGTTGGCCTGTACTTCTGAGAAGTAGATGCCGAACAATAGGGGGCCAAGGATCGAGCCCTGTGGGACACCACTTGTGACTGGCTTGGAGTCTGACATAGTGCCAGCAACTCTAACCCTATGGGTTCTGTCCTTAATCAGCAAAACACAAGTGAAGAACCAGAAACATCCAAAACACTCTGTAATCACCAAACGTAGAAAATTTTTATTACGAAGCTTTCAGGTCTACACCCTTCATCAGCATACATCTCAATGTCTATTCATCACATTTAAATGGAGAAACATTACAGTCACATGAACAAACCAGCCATACAAAAGAAACTAATTAACATATCTCATTAAAATTTTAAAACCACATATAAAACATAAAATATTATACATTCTCCCTCTGTTTTTTAACTAATATTGGCTTCAAGCTTACTTTATTATTCAATCCAGGCATTTTATCTGCCTGCAGCCGTATAATCCATTCATATTCTTTCAATTGCAATAAATTATCCACATCTCCCCCCCTCATACCCATATTCAACACATAAATACATCTAAATTTAAAAGAGTATGAACTATAAACCATTAAATGTCTATATAGCCCATTAGTTTCAACTTTTCTCTTAATTTCGGATTTATGTTCTATTATTCTATCTTTTAACCTTCTTGTGGTTTTACCTACATAGAATGCATTACATTCCATGCAGGTAGCTAAATAGACTATCCTCATGGTAGTACAGTCAGCACTACATCTAATGGCAAAATTCTCATGAGTTACAGGGTGTTGAAAATTACCTACCCCTTCATATATATCAGCACAACATGTGCATTTAAAACACTTGTGTGTTCCCATCTTATTACGTATAGGTTTCATTCCACTTTCAAAATCCTTATAACAGAGCATTTGTTTAAGCGTTTGTCCATTTCTAAAGGCAAACTTAGGTGCCGGACCTAGTATATGTTGCAACTCAGGCATTGCCATTAGTACTACCCAGTTTTTATGTATGATCCTACATACATCTTTGGTATTCCCATTAAATGTGGTGACAAATCTTAATGCATTATCAATATGAGGCCTATCTAATTTTAATACCTGTTCAGCCTCCTGACACTGAACAGAGGTGAAAACTGGACTATAAACATTTTTCCTTTTTTGTAGTATTTCATTATAAATCCTATCTACATCATTACTAAAATACCCATCTTTAATAAATTCATCCCTCATGACTACCATTTGTTCAAGAAGGGTGTAGACCTGAAAGCTTTGTAATAAAAATTTTCTACGTTTGGTGATTACAGAGTGTTTTGGATGTTTCTGGTTCTTCACTTGTGTTTTGCTGATTGATTTCTTGTGGACGAAGTGAATCATTTCAAGTGTTTTAGGAGAAGAACAAGCCAGTCTTTGGAGCAGTTATTTGAATACCTTCCTACCATCTATAAGTGATGAATACATCTATTAAGAGACTGTTGGTGAAAGCCACGAATCCGGTATTACAACAAGGTATCATAAAAACGCAAACTGATGTAGCCAATGATTCTATGAATGACTTTAAAAGAATGCTAAGTGAATTGGAGAAGAAAGTAGTAAACTACAAACATTTACAGTGGCAAAGATTTAGTTTTCTAGCATATATACAGCTGGGGGTTGTTCCAAGAGGGCTTCGAATACTCAAAATGCCTTCCTATGGAAACCAGTATCAAGAATTGCTTGTACAGTGGCAGCAATTAAACCTTGAACTAAGCATTGGATACATGAAATTAATGAATGATTTTTTTGATGATGTAGAGAATAAACTACTGGAAGACATAGAGAAAATGGAGAATGAAGTACTTAGAATATCAACAACAGGAGACTCTGATGAATTATTCCAAGCTTTCTTAAACAGAGTTCGTGTTTTAGATAATAAACTGGAATTTCAAAAAAAACGTAAATTGCAGCGTGACATTGATGACTTTAAAATGGGCGTATCTTTTCCTGGCCTAGAAATGAGATTAAGAAGCAGTTTAATCGGCGGAACAGTGTAAAAACTGTATTAGATGAAACCAAAAATAAAAAACTTGATCAGTTGGATGTTTTTGAACTCCCGATGACATCACAGACCACAGTAGTAGCGGATGTTGCTCGGCCAGTTAATGTGGATAGCTGTGTTAGCTTTGCCTCAGTTGTAGCCAATGAAGATTCAGTAAGACAGACGAGACTTCGAGCTGAAGAAGTTGAGGAAGTTGAAGTCACTTCCGGTGCTCTGCTCGAAGAGAGAGAACATGCAATGGGAGAGCGTGTAATGGAGAATAACGTGCAACCAGGCAAGACGCTACCAACGGTTAAGGAAAGGAGCAAGCAATCTGATATCTCTTCTTTTTTACCTTTCAGGCTAAAACAGCCAGAAAAGGTGACAGTACAGGAAAGGATAGCACAAGGGAACAATGCGACGCAAAAACCAGTGCAGTCGCCGATGCAAGTAAGCAAAAGAAAATACGACAGTCCGAAAATGCCGAGCAAGATATCTCGGCATTGATAACAGCTAAGCAGCTGCAGCCTTTTTCTAATAAACAAACAACTACTGAAATAACTTGGAGGTTACCTTCCCAAGAAGAGGAGCAGATTTACATACCGCAGCATCCAAGCATTTCAGCTTTAGATGCTTCTGGAAATTTGGTAAAAGGTACTCTAAATATTTCAAGTAAAACATTTGAGCCAGTTCATTATGATTTATTAATGAATGGTATGAGGTTTATACCTTCTTTTAAGGATAGTATTGTTGATATTATTACTGATGTAAAGCTCTTTGCTAGAAATGTGATGTTACAAATGATGTTCAAACAATCCTGCACAACACAACAAACCTGTAGAAGATCTAGTACCTTTTTGCCCCAATTATCCCCTGTCTTAGTAGCTTTTACTGAGCTGGTCGAGCTGGAGCTTAGGGCTTTGTATGCTAGTAATACTAAAAAACATACCAAATATAATCTGTCTTATAATGAATACAAAGCTCTGACATTTTTAAAGAATGATACTGATATTATAATAAAGCAGGCCGATAAAGGTGGTGCCACTGTGCTGATGGATAAAATATGGTATAATAATAATTTTCCACTTTTTTATCTGATGGATGTACCTTTAAGATGTTGACTCCCTTGGAAGTGAAAGATCAGATATCCCAAGTAAATTTAGCAATCTATGAAATGCAGTTGAATCAAGATATTAGTTTAGATTTACTAAGTTATTTTACTGTGTCATGTCCGAAAATCCCACAAATCTACAGGATACCTAAAATACACAAATCTATAGCAGACCCCCCATTAAGACTGATTGTTTCGGGTAAAGGTTGGGTGACCGAACCGATATCCAAGTACCTACAGTTAATGTTATCTAAGTTTTTACCAAAATGTGAGAGTATAATTAAGGATACAGTGCATTTTTTACAGAAACTTAATGTATGGTACAGAAATAATACTGTAAATGAGTATATTTTTGTTACATTGGATATAGTATCGCTATTTACAGTGATTCCTATTGAATACGGTATAGAAAGTATAAGGAGATTTTTATTGATGCAAAATGTTTTTCAATCTAGAGAAATTGAAAATATATGCTCTTTACTACATATAGTATTAACGAAAAATATTTTTATATTTGGCAAAGATGTTTTTCAACAATTGACAGGTGTGGCGATGGGAACATCAGTTGCCAACACTTTTGCCAATTTAGTTCTATATATGTGGGAAAACAATATATACTCAATAGTGAAATGATTTATAGTAAATATATAGAGTGCTATAGTAGATTTGTTGATAATTGTTTTTTTGTGTGGACTGGTAGTGAAATAGAACTAAATAATTTTTTAATATATATAAATAGCACTACTTCTTTCTTAGAATTTAAAATGACTTTTTCAAATAAGAATATGGTATTCTTGGATGTGGACATCTATAAAAAAGTGAATAATCTGGAGACTATAATTCATAGGAGGGCAGTACATACAACCAGATATTTAAAGACAACTAGTATGCACCCAGTGCATGTATACAAAGGTATCTTGAAATCACAGATGATTAGAGTGAGTAGGCTAACCTCAGAAGAGGCTTGTTTTCTTGAACAAATGGTAGCCATGAGGGATGAATTTATTAAAGATGGGTATTTTAGTAATGATGTAGATAGGATTTATAATGAAATATTACAAAAAAGGAAAAATGTTTATAGTCCAGTTTTTATCTCTGCTCAGTGTCAGGAGGTTGAACAGGTATTAGAATTAGATAGGCCTCATATTGATAATACACTAAGATTTGTCACCACATTTAATGGGAACACCAAAGATGTATGTAGGATCATACACAAAAACTGGGTAATACTAATGGCAATGCCTGAGTTGCAACATATACTAGGCCCGACACCTAAGTTTGCCTTTAGAAATGGACAAACGCTTAAACAAATGCTTTGCTATAAGGATTTTGAAAGTGGAATGAAACCTATACGTAATACGATAGGAACATACAAGTGTTTTAAATGCACATGTTGTGCTGATATATATGAAGGGATAGGTAATTTTCAACACCCTGTAACTCAGGAGAATTTTGCTATTAGATGTAGTGCTGACTGTACCACCATGAGGATAGTCTATTTAGCTACCTGCATGGAATGTGATGCATTCTATGTAGGTAAAACCACAAGAAGGTTAAAAGATAGAATAATAGAACATAAATCCGAAATTAAGAGAAAAGTTGAAACTAATGGGCTATATAGACATTTAATGGTTTATAGTTCACACTCTTTTAAATTTAGATGTATTTATGTGTTGAATATGGGTATGAGGGGGGGAGATGTGGATAATTTATTGCAATTGAAAGAATATGAATGGATTATACGGCTGCAGGCGGATAAAATGCCTGGATTGAATAATAAAGTAAGCTTGAAGCCAAAATTAGTTAAAAAACAGAGGGAGAATGTATAATATTTTATGTTTTATATATGGTTCTTTCCTTAAGCCAGTTTGCAACCCATCTTGTGACATATGGGTTTACATTTAAGCTGGTAAGTTTTACTACAATACCCGAGTGGGGGTATTGTGTCGAAAGCCTTTGCAAGGTCAAGGTAGGCTGTATGGACTGCCTTTCCCTCATCAATGGCCTTGGTGACTGTTTCGAAGAAGTCGACCAAGTTCAAAAGGCATGATCTTCTCTTGACAAAGCCAAACTGGGTCGGGTCCAATGTCTTCAAGTCCCCTATATCTTTGTTTATGAGCTCCATTATGATCCTCTCCATAGCTTTGCAGACTAGACTTGTTAAGCTTATGGGGCGGTAATTACCAGGGTCTGTAGAGGCACCGCCTTTGTGGAGTGGGACCACAGTTGCCGTACGCCACTCCTTGGGCACGTATCCTGTGGTAAGGCTGAGATTAAACAGCTGCCTTATGTGCGGGTTTAATTCCTCATTTAGCTCGTGTAGCACACAGCCGGGGACACCATCCGGTCCCATTGATGCTGTGTTTTTAGCTTTAGAGAGAGCAGCTTTCACCTGCGCATTTGAGATGTCTGGGAGGCTACACTCCGCTGGGATAGTTATCTCTCCTTTAGGGGAGAGGGGTGAAGTTTGCACTGAACCTGTCTGCCAGTATGTTGGCAATGTCTGCGGGTTCAGTGATTTTTGTATCATTTGGACTAATTCTGAGCATATCTGGGAGTTTCCACCCAGGTTCTTAACATAGCTGAAAAAGGCCTTATGATTGTCCTTTGAATCCATGGCAATTTTTCTCTCAAAATTGGCCTTAGTTGATTTTATGAGTGCTCGTATATTTTTACTAATAATGATCAGGGGTGACTTCCCTTTTATGGATTTTGTTCTATCATGTAATAGCTTTCTCCTCTTATTGTAAAGTTTGTCAATGGCTGGGGTCCACCAGACTGGACGTTTGCCCTTTGTGGAAAGAGTCTTGGTTTTATTTGGGATTGCCTGATCCATGCAGTCCTGGAAGTGTTCATAGAAGGCATTCGTAAGGGCTTCCACAGCTTGGGTTGTGGTTTCCACTGGCTCAGGGGCCTTGAAGGATACCATACCAGTCTTGAGTAGTGTGAATTTTGCTTTAGAGAAGTTCTTCACTGTGGTCTTTTTTGTTTGGGGTGGGGTGGGATGTGGATTTCCAGTGAGATTAGTTTATGATCAGATCTCACCAATGAGGGATATACTTCCGGTGTGGAGCATTTTGTCCCCATGTTTGTGATAATGAGATCTAGTATATTTTCTCCTCTCGTGGGAACAGTGACTAGCTGTTCCATGGAATTTGAATTTATGAACTCCAGGAACCGTTGGGCTAGAAAGTTAGGGCTTGAGTAATGTTCCCAGTCTATATTCGGGTAGTTGAAGTCACCCAATATGATGGTGTTTGGAGATACATTTATACCCTCCAGTGTCTTCAGGAAGGCTGTGTGGGGTTCCTGAGTTTGAGAGGGTGGCCTGTAGCATGCTACAATTTATAGAGCAGTTTTGCCTATGGTTAGTTGCACCTGGATGGTTTCCGAAGCTTCGTGCGTTGCCACCAACCTGGAGGTGTGGGTATCCTTTATGAATATGGATACACCCCCTCCTTTTGTGGTGTGGTCTGGGTTTTGGGGCAGGAACACATGATATGAGGTAAAACCTAATAGTGCCGAGGTGCTCTCAGGAGCCTTGAACCAGGTTTCAGTTACAGCACAGACATCGATGTTCTCCATACTGAGAAGGGCCTTGAGTGCGTGCATTTTGAGATTTAGACTTCTGGCATTGAGCAGCATTACCCTCTGTTTCTTCCCATTTTTGTTTTCTAGGGTGGTAGGTTTAGAATTTGAGCCTTGCCTAAAAAAGGCACTATGGGGGTGGCAAGAGCCTTAGCCAATATCCGGAATCCCAGGGGTGACAGGTTCAAGCCGTCCCTTGCGAAGCAGAGTGGCTTGTCAAGCATGTCATCCCAGGCAGACAGACACTGGATCCCCTTTGAATGCCACCAGACATTAAGCCAATTGTTAAAGCTGATCATCTTGTCCCTATATTGTGGCATCATTCTTGGTGAAGGAAGGATACTGCTCAGGGTTAGGGTCATACCTGCCTGGGCTACATAATCAGAGAGCTCCTCTATGTGTCTTTTCATGTAGTCCAGGGAGGTACGTCTCAGGTCGTTCACACCAGCATGGACAATGACTGTGTCATATTTGTACTTGCCGTGGAGTGACCCGAGTGCTTGTGTTATGTGACGGATTCTAGCGCCCGATAGGCAGCTTACTGTGACCCTCTCCTTATTCAGCCTGGTGAGTGGGACGTCAGTGTGTCTGACTATGGAGTCACCTATGACAAGTATATTTGGTGTTGTATTTGGCCTTAAGGGCTGTGACTGCTTTGCACACTGCTTTTGTGGTTTATGTGTTGCTTGTGGGGTGTCTTGAGGTAGCAGTTGTTTGGGTGTCTGCTTTGGAGGCCTCTGCTGTTTAGGTAAATTTTACTCAGAGCCTCCGAGTATGTCTTTGTGTGTTTATGTGTTTGATTCAGTGGTGTGGTAGCATTATGTGAGGCTGGTTTTGTGGTGTGTGTAGTTGCCTTCTCCTCCTGTCTGGTCTTGCCAGTCCTGAGTTGAGAGAGCTCAGCCTCCAGTTTGGCTAAATAGCTGCATCTCTCGCAAGTATTTGTGTTATGTGGGAGGAAGAGAGGGTTGTCTGTGTACATGAGGCAGTTATAACATTGCCTCAAGATTCCCAGATTCACCAGCTGGACCGGAGAGGAGATTGACAACTGACCTTTGGACATGCTAGAATAATATTGGGAATTCCTTAATAATTGAAAACAAGGGCCAGTGGGGAGTGAGGGTGTAGTGCTTTTAATTTTTAGTGCTGACTTATATAATTGCTTTAGTGAGCAAGTGCCAGGTAACTTGAGTGCAATGTGTTACAAGTAACTAAATGCAAAAACGACAAACAGTAACTTTCTTTCAAGTGAAACAAGGAAATAAGTACAGTAAACAATGCAGATATCACTAGTGATCCACAGAAGCGCTGAGAAGCCACGTGTTAGGTGGAATTAGCTTCCAGGGAAATAACAAGCAAACAAACAACAAGCATATAAACAAAGCTAGATTCAGCAGGCCTGGATCTAGTCTATGCTAGAGCAAACAAGGTGTACCAATTTCAGTAAGATACAGTTCAAATATTCAGGCACTATAAACCTTTAACCAGAAATTCCCAGCTCAGAAGGGCAGAGTCCAGCCTCTTCTCCCACAAGAGTGCAGACCACGAACCTTCTTAATGTAAAATAACTGGCCTGAAGCCAAGTGCCTAAACCAGAACTAATACACTTGGACACTGGGCTCTCAATCAGCAGTTCCCAACTTAGAAGGATGAAAGCTACCTGTCCTGCCACCACAGTGCTTGCCACAAACCTTCCTAATGTAAAACAACTGGTCTGAAGCCCAAGTGCTTAATCCAAAAGACTTAGAATGATAGCTACACTTTAATCAAGTTACAACCAAGCAGTAATAAATACAATTGAATACTTTAGAGAATGTCTGGATTAGTGCTCAAGTTACACAAACAAAGCTAGATCCAGCAGGCCTGAATCCAGTCTATGCCATAGCAAACAAGGCGCACCAACTTCAGTAAGAAGCAGTTCAGATATGCATGCACTATAAGCCTTTAACCAGAAATTCCCAGCTCAGAAAGGCAGAGTCCAGCCTCTCCTCCCACAAGAGTGCAGACCACGAACCCTCTTAATGTAAAATAACTGGCCTGAAAGCCCAAGTGCTTAAACCAGAATTAATACACTTTTAGAATAATAGGCACTGAGCCCTCAATCAGCAGTTCCCAACCTAGAAGGATGTAAGCTACCTGTTCTGCCACAACAGTACAGACCACAAACCCTCTCAGTGCAAAACAACTGGTCCGAAGCCCAAGTGTTTAAACCAAAAGGCTTAGAATGAGTTACACCAAGCAGTAATAAATACAATTGAGTATTTTTAAGATGATGCAAAAGTAAAATGAAGTAGGTAGAAACACAAGTACAGTAAAAGCAGATGAAATTTTTTTTTTTAATCTGAACAAGTGCTGAGATCAAAGAAACAGATTTGAGTGCTGAAACTAGAAAACTGGCTAGTTATAAGAAAAAAAAAAAAACAAGATAGAAGGCTTCCCTCAAACACAGAAGGGCTTGGGGGCTCAGAAGCCTACAAATAGTCTATACCACTTAACAGGAAAGGCAGGAAATAAGCTTAATTTTTTTTTTGTCTGTCTTAACACCGTACAAACACACTTACTCCCGCTTACTACTGCTTACACCCACTTACCCACAAGCTAATTTCTTTAAAAGAAAAGAAAAAAAGGGGTGATAGGAAAGTGGTGGAAAAAGGGGGCATGCGGAGGGAAAAACAATATGAAAGATAGCTAGGGATGTGCAGGATGGGTGTAGAGAAGGTCCATAGCTGTCCATTTCTTCTACAGCAACAGCTGTACATATATACAGACTTTGGAGGTAAATTTGGACACTCAAACCCCTGAGAGTGGGGTGAGGACAACAATAATGTGTTGTGAAGCCAATTAGCCCAGATTATATGTGTCCAGTGGACACGTGCAAAATGGACAGCTATGTATGGGGTGACATTTTTTGTGTGGGAACAGATTGCCTTTTTTTTTTAAGGTGAAAGTGGGATGTTGGGGAAGGATAGTAGGTATATTTGGGGAGGTAGTTTGGGTACGAAGACAGACAAGACAGACAAGACAGCAGACAGGAGCAGGATATGGCACAAGTGGTGGGTAAACACCTTGGATGGGGAAGGGTGGTTGGGAATCGGATGCTCATGAGCCCCCAAATAGATACAGTGGGACTGAGGTCCACACCCATGGGCAGTCACCACTGCACCTTCACGGCCCAGAAGGTAGCTGTGCTGGGGGCTTGAGAAGGAGGGCAGGTTGACCCTGTAGATGCACCACGCAGCCCTCAAGTTTGCGTAGCAGATCTCTGAACTCCTTTTGAGGCTCACTACGTACCAATCCCTGGACCTGGCTTTGGGTGACAGGATCCTGTCCGTGCCTGCACCCGGGGGGGCAAGCCCCATCCCCTGAGGTGGTTCCACCCAAAGGTGGTGCAGGACCAGCAGACAAGGAGGTCCTTGAGTGGGTCCCAGATGTACTGGGGCCTGGTGCCATGGCCAGTTGAGGTGGGACAGGCGGATCCAATGGGATTGGTCTTCCCAGATGTGCTATGGTGTTGCAGTTTTATAATATATGTTAGTTAGTCATGGAAAACACATTCCAGGATTAGTTATAACAGCATGCATAGGTATTCCCATTAACCCAAAACAACATATATGGAACAGTTGCATAGCAAACAGAACACATGCATATATGGATCCACAGTGGGAATTAGAAAAGCATGCAGGTTACATTCATAGCAACAGGCCACCAATGATAGTATTTGAACAGGGAACATTAATAGTCAAATGTTTAAATATCTGTAGAATAGAACACATGTCCCAACAGTAGGTTTGATGAAAAACATATCCATTGATTAATGTGTTTAGATTATTGGTGCATATAGGGTGGGGGAGAGAGAGAAATATCAATTAACAACTGTATAGGCTTCAATTGCTCACAACTTTAATGATCATTGCTCTAATCATTACTCTCCAGGTATTACCTCACTTTACATTGATCTATGGCCTTGGGCTGGGCAGTGGTATGTTTGCACACAAAGTACAGCCTTCTTACAGCTAAGATATACCTTTTCTTACCTGGCAGACCTGTGGAGGAAATTTCTGTTAACACTACCTGACTGTTTCTACCCATATTCACATAGTCATGGTTACATATGTGCACTCATAGTGTGTGTGTGTGTGTGTGTGTGTGTGTGTGTGTGTGTGTGTGTGTGTGTGTCTGTGCATGTGTGCGTGTATGCATGTGTGTGTGTGTGTGTGTGTGTGTGTGTGTGTGTATTGGTCTCCCTGGGTGTGGGCGGCAGTGACCACTAGCTGTGACAGTGTGACGCTTGAGGGACATTTCTTGGAGGAGACTACTTGGTGTATGTACTTATCTTGCTGTCATTTGCAGCCTTGGGGTTGGACAGTGGTTGTTGGACACAGTGTATAAGTACAGTCTTCATACAGCTAAGATATACTTTTTCTTACCTGGCAGACCTGTGGAGGAAATTTCTGATAACACTACCTGACTATTTCTACACATATTCACATATTCTTGGGTGTAATTATGCATACAGCTACTACCACTCCCAGGATTCAAACCATGCCTGTTTGTGCAAAAAAAATAGAACAACACTTGTATTTCATCAGAATGAGCTATTGAGAAAATGCTGCCTCTTGTCTGTTTTCTGCCTAATACTCTCTTGGTTGTATAATCTGACCTTGTAATTCTGACAGTCATGCATGTCAGATAGTTCTTATACTGTGTATTCATACTTTGACATAGCACAGTCTGGAAAACACTGGTTTACACAACATTCCTATTTAGGTATCAGATCTTGGTACATGTTCTCCCTGTGTTTGCGTGGGTTTCCTCCGGGTACTCCGGTTTCCTCCCACATTCCAAAGACATGCATCTGGAGCATTTCTCCTCGGGCCTCCGCTGAAAACAGGCTCTGTTGGACCTAGTCGGACATGCCCGGTCAACAAATGTTAAATTAATAAAATAAATACATAGAACATTTCATATAGTTAATCTCCTGTTTTACAACTCCACAATCTTTGTCTGATGAACCTTGAGTATTTAATGCTTTCAGAGCTGTAGTGGCTGTGCAGAAACTGTACACATTTCGATTCATACCACCATATACCAAAGTAAACACAACCAGTCCAAGGTTTTGACTTTTATTGATAGGTACTGACACTTTAATTGATATATACCCTGTATGTCACTATTACCCTGCTAATGTCTTGTTTATTCAGTACAAACCATACCCATTTTTAAATACTGACAGGTGACATTCTAGTCCTTTCTATTTATTTGCCCTGAATACTACAAGCCAGATTTGTACTCACCAGCCTCGCCATGCAGCCTTAGCAGCCTGCTGGTGAGTGTGTCCATGTTCCCGCCCCTCTCATCTACAACTGTACAGGAGATAGAGAAACATTTATGCATACCTATCCACCACATATACAGGTTAGACTTTGGGAAACACTTACTGATACACAGCTAGGACATTCCTCGCCCATGCATCTTGGACCCACTGGTCCAAGAGCTCCCTCTTCCTATCCTTCAAGTCAGTAAAGTGGTGCCGGACCTTCTCACCAGTCCAAGGGATGCCAATGACACTGGTGAGATCACTTGCAAGGCAGTCCCAGGCCTATGCTTTGTATTGGGAGCCCTAGTACTGGTCCTGCAGCAGTCTCCCTTCATGGTCTTTTACCACAAGTCTAACCATGACCCTGGACTCCTGAATACCCCAGAGCTGTGCCCGAAAGCACACACCTTCACAAACACCAGCCATAGTGCCTGCAGTGAAGAACTACAACTGGTTATGGGCTGTATTTCCACCACAAGGTTTAAATAGGGCTGATTTCCCTGCACTTTTCCATGATTGGGTGGTTTTGAATATGTTAAGCTAAGCTAAGCATCAGGCAAACCCACTTAGCTGAGATAAGCATTGTTTAGACATGGCAATCATTGCTTACCAGTGTGCAAATCTGCCTAGTTAAGCTAATTATTGCTAAGCATACAAATTTAAGCAATGCTTACTCTGGCTTAGCATAGCTGAGCACAATTTAGCATTGTTCAGCTTTCATTTTATGTACATCAGGATTGTGGGGTTGATTTCTTATTAATGAAATCTTATATGTATGTTTCCCTTCCATAACATCCCCCTATGTGCTTTCATTGCATTATATTATTGTGTGACTATACTGTATGGGATACTTGTGTTTATATGGGGGTTTCACATCTTTTCTACACTGACATCTCACTTTTGGAACTGCTACACTACCTTGGTTAACAAAAAAATAGTTGCTACATAATTTACGTTTACTAAAATAATTTTAACAGACTTTCACATGGGAAAATAAGTTGGCTGTCTTGGGACTCAAACTGTGAACATCTGCATATAAAGCTGCAACTCTAACCATTGCACAATTTCAGCTTGGAAATTTCACCTATTTTTATTTAGCTCCTATGGGATATTTAAGCTATGCTAAGGGGGTGGCCATAATGTACACACCAACTTAGCTACACTTAAACATTTCTTAGGGTATTACAAATGTGTATATATTATTATTATATTTTTAGGTTATATGGGTGTATATTGTGGTGTTCTGGCAACTACTTGGGGCTGTATTTGTGAAATACTGACATTGATTGGGCTTTCCGGCTTCTATGTGTGTTTCATGTTGATGCATGACATGTTCTCCATCAACTCTGTGTGCTTGTAGGGCTGTACTTCTGCTTTTTAACTGTTGAGGGATTTATCCCCTGTTATGTGTGCATTTGCACGCATTTCCTGCTTTTGCAGGATGCAGAAGTGCCATACGGCACTTTAGCAATACAGGGGGTGTGTCACAGAAGCTGTCACACACCTCCTGTATTGCTTTGCTCTTGCTGATTTAACCTTCAGTGTCCGCAGACAGTGAAATGATCAATTTTATATTTCAGTGTCAGCGAACACTGAAATGCTGGCATAATATTAGAGCAAAGCTCTAATATTATGCCAGTATGGCTTAGAAAGTGCTTTATGGCACTTTCTGAGTGCAGGGGGGCATGTTTAGTGTTGGTGCACTTCTCGCACATGCCCCCTGCTCTCATACACAGATCATGTCTGTGTAGAGAATACAGCAGCGTGCCTTCATTAATATGCAAGGCATGCTGCTGTGTTGCACTGGCATGATCCACTCCATGCAGGAATAGCACTATTCCTGTATGGAGTTAAAGAATCCAGGGGTCTTACTAAAACTAATCTTGTACCCAGTTTTCTTAGATATGCCTCACCTCTTATCACTTCAGTCATAACATACAATTTCAATATATATGACCTGTGGAAAGGTGCCTCAGTCATACGTCTTCAAAAATAAAAGGGGATCTAACCAAATTTAGCCCTTGCCATCACTCCTATATAAAAAACAGTAATGAATAAATATGTAGGCTCACAATAGTGGCTTCTTATGCATGCAGATTCCATTATGATTCCATTATGATTTCCTGTATACCATCCATTCATCCACAACCCCTTTTTTCCCATCTTTGCACATGAGGTCAGGGTGTCACTTCAACCATTAAAATTCATCTAGAGCCAAAGTTTACACTGCTGAATGGCTAGCCCTGCTGTAGTAGTTCTTCCACACCACACACTTGCACATGCACTCAAACCTGTGGCCAGTTTAGAGTGTCCAGTCCACCTACTGAATATATTTGGAATGTTGGAGGAAACCGAAGCACCTGGAGAAAACCCACTTGAACAGAGGAAGGAAATGCAGACTCTGCATTAAAGGCACCCCAGCCAAGAATGAAACCGAGAAACCATCTACTGTGATGTGACAATGCTTTCTGCTGTGTCACTGTGCTAACCATGTCTTGTGTAGCATAACTTTAGAAAATCACACAATGCCATTACAGCAAACTGAAACCAATAATCCAACAAACAGGGCTTGATAATGTGGACAGCTAACAAGATGTAAACTGGAGATTCATTAATCTCATTCCAAAAAAATTATCTGAAGAGTTCCGCACTAAAAACATGTTATTACAAACATTCTTTGGATCATTTTTTGGATTGAGGTTAATGAATCTCCAGTTTACATCTTGTTGGCTGCCCACATTATCAAGCCCTGTTTGTTGGGTTACTGATTACAGTATATTGTGAATATCAATGCAAATTTTATTAGACTGACTATTATGCTATGTGTTCCCTGAAACTGTATTATAAAATGTGTTATTGTAAATATTGATTGCATTAAATATATTACCTTGAAGCTTTTCTCCTCAGGCATCTGCTGAGAAAGGACACCTTTGACAAGTTGGACTTTCCCAGTAAACAAATGTTGATAAATAAATACTGCACCTCATTTGACAAATGAGAAATCAGACAAAAGATATCTCATCAACTGTTTCCCCGATAAACCACACCATATTTTCTACATGCTTAGCGGATAATGACATTTGGTAATGTATGCTAAATGCAAACTCACTCTCTGTCTCCACTAAAAGTAATGCCAGAATTCAGTGGCTGATATGCTCTTGGTCCTGTTATATTAACAGTTTTCATTAATGACATCATTTGGTCATTACTTTATTTACTTACTTTTCCACTGGGTTAGTCCCATAAAGATTATAGCCTATTTTCAGTGAAAGTACCAAGTGGAATTCATTCTGACTATGTATAATTTGGCAAAGACTCAGGGGGAAAATTACTTTTGCTGTACTGCAATCAGTATACTTAAGTACACCGAAGAAGGCTTATAGTCTAAACTATTATGTTTTATAGTTAATAAATGTGATTTTTCCTCTCACTATAGTGCTAGCCATTGTTTGTCTTTGCACTACAGTTTCTTGGGCCTCTGTACTGGCTGTACTGGTGGTAGTTCTCTTTGGAGCCACCATTATCTCATTTGGGTTTCTTGTTTAGGATAATAAGGGCCCTAGTGGTTGTTAGCCCAGTAAGAACCTATAAGAGAGTTCTCGTGTACAAATTGGTGGGCAATGGTGCTATTCACAATGTTAATCTTTGCTTATCTGACATCATTATAGTCATTTAAAATGACAACGATATGCTGGGTACTATCTGGACAATAGGAAGATTACCTCAGCTTTGTTATGAAGATCTACTCCATGAAAAACAAGATAAGAGTGAGATTAGAAGAGAAATGTAATGGCTTTCCTAGTACAATAAGAAGGTCTGGTGTTGGAGACTTATTTGGAAAAAGAACTTAGAAAGAAATTGCATGATAAAGTCATGTAATGATATTCTGAATCTTTGGGATAGGAAGTATTGCCAGAAGTCTGTAGAAGTAGGTTGAAAAGAATAACTTTGGTAAGCAATAACACGTCCCTTAAGGATTTTGTATACAGATATAGTCATTGTAATTTGCTGGTGAATGGTCTGTTAAAGTATAAGGCTTGTGACAAAATAATGTCTTTGTTCCTTGGTTGCCAAAGAGAGGAAATGCTAGAACATATCTTTCTTGTCATATTGGAGGGTAACAAGTTTTCAGGACCTTTCTTCCAGGTCTCCACAGCTGCAAATATGGTATAAAGAGGTCCATGTTTGATAACAGCAGCACTAATTCCAGTAGGAAATAGGCAACTCAGCACTTAAAACTCTTCCTAGCTAGCAATTTTCTCTACTTGCGCAACATCTCCAAAATGGAGACCATTTGTTTGCAAAAGGTTTATCTGTAACATTTAAATCTACATATATTAACCTTCTGTGGTTCCAGTGTGCTCATTCTTATTGAAATTCTCACCTCCTGCTGAATGCTAAGACAGCTAATTTATTGCTTTTCACATCAAAATCTGCATCCTAAATAAAAAAAAAGAATAGCAAAAAAAGAATAACTTCTCTATCACCTCATCAAACAACACTCCTATTAAACTTGTGTCCTACAGAAAGCTACTTGGTTTCATTACAGACAGCCACCTAAAGTCTGAAATTCAAATACAACAAGCCATATAAAAATTGGATTCCTATATCATAGCAAACAGTTTTTAACTTTCAATACCAAAAAACGATAGCCTCTGTATTTCTTCTATCTTTACAATTATCCACTGCTCATTTACGTAAACCCTCAGCAATCTATACAAACAAAAACTGAACAATGACATAACAAGATAGCCAAATTTGCCACTAACCAATCTGCTAAATCCCACCACTGCCTAGCCTTAAAACTGTTAGGCTGGCTAGAACTTCCAAAATATCTCTCTATCACCTAGTTAGTAACTGTTCATAATACAGTCTGGAAATTACAAAACTGTCCTGCACTTTAAGCTTTAGTGGAAATTTACATACTTGCATGGTCACTACACTCCATTTACTATGTGTTATACACAAGTCTGTACTAGCCATAAGTAAAACTCAGAAGTCTGCTGGTCTGTCTCTGTACTCAAATTATATTTTCAAAATCTGAAATTCTATCCCCATGACCATCAGATGGCAATGCAATTTGTCTAGATTAAAAAACTTGCCAAAACAATACTTTAAAAATCTTCAACTTTGTTCTTGCCCCTTCCCAGGCTAGACTACCTTGGCCATTACTTAACTGCAGTCTTCTATCCCTTTGGCTTGACTGCCACTTCCACCATTTCTGTTTATCTCATGACAAGTTTTCCCTCCAGTTCATGCTCACTACTTTCTACACCCACCCCAACTTCTCTACAACTTCTTCTACATATATCAGCTAAGAAATATACACACTACTTTTATTCATACCTCCCTTACCTCCTTTCTCATATTTCTCCTTTCCATAAATGTAACATTGTAAGCTGTTATATTAAACCTTACTACGTATGCCAATTTGTCATGTATTAATATGTAATGACTCCCCATTTCACTTCTTGCACGTTCTCTCTAGTATAGCTGCCTTGCAGTTTTATACATTTATCTATTGTATAAAGTTACCTATTTTTTCATCAAAGCTTTTCTGTCCAGGTCACCACTGAAAAGGGGCTACCACAGCCCAGTTGGAATATCCCAGTCAATAAAAACAATGACTGAATAAATAAATACACCAATAAATAAACAAATAAATAAACAAATAGCATTACATTTAAATTTGTAGCCGTCATTAAGGACGTATGTTGATAAAAGTTACAGTCCCATCTTATTCATCCATTAGGCCAGTCATTGAAAATAATGCACTCTTTGACATGTACATACACCTATACAAGCTTGAGAGACCTCATAATTACTCAGTACCTTTATCTACTCTGATAGACTACAAGCCTTGCCCCTCTACGTACTGACATACAGACACTTGAGGAATGATCTCTGCTTAGCCTTCTGTGCTATGAAAGGCACAGCAGTCTTTGAACCCCTTTACCTAAACAGAACTAGCAGTAAAACAAACAACTGCTCTAAAGACCTAAAGCTACATTATCATATTGACAACCACAGATGGCATGACGGAAACCTAACCTAACCTAACCTAACCTAACCTAACCTAACCTAACCTAACCTAACCTAATATATCCTCTGTTTCTGGAATAGGCTGCCCTTATCTTTCAAGCAGAGCACTTTCCAAACAGCCTTTACAACCAGTCTGGATGATGGGGTAGGAGAGTGCCAATTTTTATCAGAGATATGTGGAGAAAGTTGACTTAATGGGGGAGGGGGCATTGTTAGTCTCTCACCCATATTGGGTGATATGGTCTCCTTGGCCAAAAGCTTAGTAAGACCCTATGGGAATATGTATCTATAAAAGTAAAATAAGTCTTTGCGCTCTAGTCCTAGGACCTATTATACTGAAGCAATAATACCTTCCAAGCCATTTTTGGTAGCGCATCTATGGATGATATTTATGCAGCATCTCCTAAGCCCTCATGGGATGCCTTTTCAAGACACTATGCAATGAATATAATATCTAGGTTCAGATTTTCCTTTGTGGCTACAGTAATGAGGAAAAATGTTTCCATGATGGAGGCCACCGAAGATGACCTTAATATGACTCTGCCCTGTTGTTAGCAAGGATGATCCTTCTCATATCAAATATGAAAGTTATATATTTACAAAAACAATAGGTTTGGGTGAACATTTCTATACTTAGTAATGCACCCACCCATCCACCTATACCCTGCTTTGTTGCATTGGTCTAGATGCTGTTTTATGTATTGTCTTCTTTCTATGGCATACCATTCATCTGGAAAAAAATATGTAGTCCCAACAACTACAGGTAAAGTGGAATAGCTTTCCCTAGCTTAGTAAGGGTTTAGATGCTGAACTGCCTAACACCTCATGGTTTTAGCTTTAATTACTATGGATGGACCTTCATATCCATATGGAAGCCCCTGGTCATCTGCTGAAAAAGGGCTATTCTTAGCTCAGTCAGACAATTCCCAGTCAACAAATGTAAAATAAATAAAATAAATAAATATCCACTCATATCACTAAGTTAAATACATAATTTTCAATCATATGTGTTCAGAAGGTATTTTACTTTGGGTTCTACTTAGGAAACAAACAGAGATACTTAAAGGTGGGCATCATATGGTCCCTTCATGTGGACGAATGTACTGAGGTAACTGTTTTTATTAAAAAGAAAGGAAGAATGAGCGTGTATATTTGTATAATAGACATTAAGTATATTGTTGGTATTATGTGCAGATGTAGAAATAAGGGGAAATATGGTTAGGATATATAGCATATGTATAACCATCAGAGTAAGATAAAAATACATGTTAAATAATTGGAGACCATGTAGTGATTCAATGGAATATTGTGTGGCAGACTATTTCCAGTGTAGTTTCACTAAAGCATATATTATGAAAAAAGGTATTAAAATAGGTGAATAAATCATAGATATTACATGGTTAATACGTTTGTATGAAATTATATGTAATATGGAATAGGAGAAATTTGTATTAAAATAGATTTTACTTAGTATCTCTACCTTCTTTTGTGAGGTGGTTATACATCCTGTGAAATGTACAAAGCATGGATAATGTACTACAAATGTGCATATGGTTTAAAGATGCTATGTTTTAATTTGTTTTGAATATGGGGACTCCCTCTGAGAGAAACAGCTTGCTGGATCTTAACATAAAGGAGGAAAGAGCTTTGATTCACTTTGATCTTTATATATCTGATTTGTGCTTTGAGTCAAAAGGAACACTCATTTGTGAGTGAACACTAATATAAAAAAGAAAAAGCATATTGGAAAGAATTTGCTTAACTTATATGAAAACAGGGGGTTGACTATGCAAGTTTTAATGTGAACTAGACTTGCTCAATATACCTCTCAACCTCTACATGCAATAAGTCTTAACAAAGCCAGTATTCTATGACAATAATTTAAAAATTCCAACAGTTTTTATTGAGACATAAATTTACATTAGGATTTTTTGGGGGTCATCGATTATAAATCAACAGCTATAAGACAAATGTGGTACAAAAAATGCTTAGCAGAATATTGTGATGATGTGCAGAGGAAATTGTGGATGCATGTGTTGTTATTTTGTAAATTTATTTGAATTTTTAGGACTTATGTGAACAAAGTTAAAACACTTGGGGTAACATTCAAATTTTTGAATGAAGGTATGATTTTGTATGGTACATACACAATGAATTTGAAATATATGAGAGATATGACATTATATTAGCATTTCTGTTATGGAAAATTAGGTGGGGAGACATAGTGCTGCTTTACAGAAAACACTTGCAAAATGTTCTTTATACATTTTAATTTAATCTATACTGTACGCAAATCTTTTTTCATATATGCCAAGGAATCATTCATGTCCTTCTGAGCTACTAACTTATATATAGGGAAGCTCAATTTAAAATCTCATCCAAAGGATGGTATCTTAGGAGGGTAGTACCTCTCCCTGTGCTGTGAATCAGTGTCAGTATTGGAATGTAAATCCAAGTACCACCTGTGCCAATGGAATCTGCATTGTTCTGGTCTTTCTGACATCAAAGGCACATTCTACTAGATAAACTGCTAGCACTACTCTTCCCATCCGTATAACATTCCTTTATACTGACAAAGTTGATGTCTTTGTTTCAGCATCCACATCATCATAGGTTTATAGGTTCATAGGTTCATAGGTTCATACTAGGATATCTGCCCTAGGGCATTTAGAAGCCTAGCCAGAGTGTGTTTGGCTTTCGCCACCCCTTGGAATGAGTATACTGTGCCCATTTTAAGGTTTAGTTTATTGTACCGCTGTCTAGCAGTGACACAGAAGTGACCCCCGGTGTAAACCTACGATCTCCCATTCACTCGTCAAGATTTCTCTTGAAGAGAGTCAGTGAGGGGCTCTGCCTAACATGGACTGGGATTTTATTCCAGAGTGAAGGGAGCCTCTGGGTTATGAATCTGTCCCTCCAGCATGTCCTATTTATTTCTGTGCTGAGGTTCAAATCTCTCGCTCACGTAGCTCTGGTGGATTTGGATTTTCTGAGGTGGAGCATGTCCATTAATTCTGGGTTGGACATGGCCTTGTACATCAGGCATGGATCGCCTGTGAGTAGGCGGTATGCGACTGAGTAGAGCTGGAGTTTCTTTAGCCAGGCAGCATATGGCATATGTTTGAGTCCCTTGATCCTCCTTGTGAGGTACTTTTGGGGTCTTTCCAATTGCTGCAGGTGTCGGGTAAGGTACATCCCAAATGGGGCATTGTACTCAATTATGGGCCTGATGAGGGAAGAGTAAAGGGGCACAATGACCTCTCCCGATCTAGATGTGAATCCCTTCATGATAAGGTGGGCAATATAGAAGGTCTTTCTAACCACTTTGGCAATGTGAGTGTCAAACGAGAGGTTGCTGTCAACTTGGGTCCCTAGGTCCCTAATTACTTCTTCCGTACTTAATGGATTACCACCTATGTGGTAATTTGTGGGCACTTTGTTTTTCCCAAAGGGTATGACTATACACTTTTTGGCGTTTAGTTTAAGGCCATGGCTCTGGCACCAGTTTTCCGTTTCTATGAGACCCTTTTGAAGGATGCTTGTGTCCATTGGAGAATCAATTATGGCGCCCAGTTTGCAGTCATCTGCGAACTTGGTCAGCCACAATCCTCCCATGTTAGCCTGGACCTCAGCAAAATAAATACCGAACAAGAGAGGTCCCAGGACCGAGCCCTGTGGGATGCCACTTGTGACTGGTTTAGAGTCTGACATGGCTCCAGTAATTCTGACCTTGTGGGTTCTGCCCTTTAGCCAGTTTGCAACCCATCTTATGACATAGGGGTTTATATTTAGGCTGGAGAGCTTGTCTATGATGCCCAAGTGGGGTATTGTGTCGAAAGCTTTTGCAAGGTCAAGGTAGGCTGTGTGAACTGCCTTACCCCCATCAATGGCCTTGGTGACTGTTTCAAAGAAGTCGACCAGGTTCAAGAGGCAGGATCTGCCCTTAACAAAGCCAAATTGTGTAGGATCCAATGTCTGCAGGTCCCCAATGTCTTTGTTTATGAGGTCCATAATGACCTTTTCCATAGCTTTGCAGATCAGGCTCATCAAGCTTATGGGGCAGTAGTTTCCGGGGTCCGTAGAAGCACCTTCTTTGTGGAGTGGGACCACTGTTGCTGTACGCCATTCTTTGGGTACATATCCTGTAGTAAGGCTGAGATTAAACAGCAGCCTTATGTATGGGTTTAGCTCTTCTTGGAGTTCATGTATCACACAACCCGGGACACCGTCTGGTCCCATTGATGCTGTGTTTTTAGCTTTGGAGAGGGCGGCTCTCACCTGGGCATCTGAGATGTCAGGGAGGCAACACTCTGCTGGGATAGATATTTGTCCTTTTGGGGGGAGGGGGGGGGAGAAATTTGCACTGACCCTGTCTGCTAGTATGTTGGCAATGTCTGTGGGTTCAGTGTATTTTTTGTCATTTTGGACTAACTCTGAGCATATCTGGGAGTTTCCACCCACGTTTCTAACATAACTAATGAAAGCCTTGTGATTATCTTTAGTGTCTAGTGTAATTTTTCTCTCAAAGTTGGCCTTGGATGATTTTATGAGTGTTCGTAGTTTTTTGCTAGTACTGATCAGAGATGCCTTCCCTTTTAGGGATTTTGCTCTATCATGTAGTAGCTCCCTCCTTCTGTTGTATAGCTTATTAATGGCTGGGGTCCACCAGACAGAATGCCTGCCTTTGAAGGAATGGGTCTTGGTTTTATTTGGGATTGTTGCATGATCCATGCATTCCTGTAGGTGTCCATAGAATGCATTAATAAAGGATTCAGCAGAGTGGGCTGTGGTTTCCACAGGCCCGAGGCCTTGAAGGATTCCACTTCAGTCTAAAGAAGTGTGAAATCAGCTTTTGAGAAGTTCTTCACTGTGGTCTTCTGTGCTGGGGGTGGGGGTGGGATGTGGATTTCCAGGGAGATTAATTTATGGTCCGATCTTACCAATGAGGGGTATACTTCTGGTATGGAACATTGTGTCCCCATGTTTGTGGTGATCAGGTCTAATATGTTTTCCCCTCTTGTGGGAGAGGTGACTAGTTGTTCCATAGCATTTGAGTTTATGAATTCTAGAAACCTTTGGGCTAGGGTGTTGGGGCTTGAGTAATGCTCCCAATCTATGTTTGGGTAGTTGAAGTCCCCCAATATGATGGTGTTTGGAGAGACCTTCATATTCTCCAGTGTCTTTAGGAAAGCCGAGTGGGGTTCCTGAGTTTGAGAGGGTGGTCTGTAACATGCTACAAACTGGAGGGCAGTTTTGCCCACTGTTAGTTGCACATGGATGGTCTCCGATGCTTCGTGCATTGCAACTAACCTGGAGGTGTGGGTATCCTTGATGAATATGGATACTCCCCCTCCTTTTGTGGTTTGGTCCAAGTTTTGGGGCCGAAAAGCATGATATGAGGTATAACCTGGTAGTGCTGGGGTGCTCTCAGGAGCCTTGAACCAGGTTTCTGTCACTGCACAGACATCAATGTTCTCCATACTGAGGAGGGCTTGGAGAGCGTGCATCTTGAGGTTTAGACTGCTGGCATTGATCAGCATTACCCTTAGTTTCTTTCTGCTTGTGTTTTTTAGGGAGGTGGGTTTGCCTTTTGATCCTTGCCTAAAAAAGGCACTATGGGGGTGACAAGAGCCTTTGCCAATATCCGAAAGCCCAGGGGTGACAGGTGCAAGCCGTCCCTTGTGAAGCAGCGTGGCTTATCGAGCATGTCATCCCAAGCAGACAGACATTGGATCCCCTTAGAATGACACCAATACTTAAGCCAATTGTTAAAATTTATCATTTTGTCTATGTACTATGGCATCATTCTTGGTGAGGGTAAGCTGCTGCTCAAGGTCAGGGTCATACCGGCCTGAGCTACATAATCAGAGAGCTCCTCTATGTCTCTTTTCATGTAGTCCAGGGAGGTACGTCTCAGGTCATTCACACCAGCATGGACAATGACTGAGTCATATTTGTACCTGCTTTGGAGTGACCTGAGTGCTTGTGTTATGTGGCGGATTCTAGCACCCGACAGGCAGCTTACTGTGACCTTTTCCTTGTTCAGCCTGGTGAGTGGGATGTCAGTGTGTCTGACTATAGAGTCACCTATTACAAGTGCATCAGGTATGCTGTTTAGCCTTAAAGGCTGTGGCTGTTTGGCACACTGACTTTGTGAACTATGTGTTGCATGTGTCTTGTTTTGAGGTAGTGGTTGCTTGGATGTCTGCTTTGGAGGTCTCTGTTGCTTTGGCAGATTTTTATTTAGAGCCTCCAAGTATGTTTGTGTGTGTTTATATGTTTGGTTTGCAGTTGTGGTAGGTCTATGTGAGACTGGATTTGTGGTGTGTGTGGTTACCTTCTCCTCCTGACTGGTTATGCCAGTACTAAGTCGAGAGAGCTCAGCCTCCAGTTTGGCTATATGGTTGCATCTCTCACATATATTTGTATTTGTTGGGAGGAGGAGAGTGTTGTCTGTGTACATGAGGCAGTTGTAACATTGCTTCAAGATTCATAGATTCACCAGCTGAACTGGAGAGGAAGCCAGCAACTGACCTTTCGACATGCCAGAATAGTATAAGGAACTGCTATGTAACTGAGTCAGAAAGGACCTATAGGGGATAGGGTACTCAGGGGGATTTTTGGAGGATGTAGTGCTTTTTTAGTTAAAACGTGCTTTATTTATTTATTTATTTCCAGTTTGATTACCGGGAAAGTCCACTGGGCCCTGAGACCCATTTTCAGTGGAGGCTCAGGGAGAAAAGCTCCAGATGTACAAATACAAAATACAGAAATATAAAATATGAATGATACATTGAGGTGATCAGTTTGTACAATAGAAACATTCATATAAAATGCTTGTAGGAGCAAGTACGGGGTTTTTAGATTGAGAATAGAATGCTTAGCTTGAAAGTTAGAGCAGTTCCAAGGGAAAAAATGAAGAGCAGACTTTGTGGAGCCGGGAATAGTTTAAACCTGATTAAGCGGCGCTGCTCGATGCTGCGCTATGCACAAATTCGCACTACAGCGTGTTAAAGTGGGCTTTATAGCAGGGGGTTAGAAAGAGCTAGGAAATAACCCAAAACGGCCATTAAGCTACAAGTTACTGGGCTGGAACCACTCCTTTAGGGACAGCTAGGCCGCGCAGAGCTCCCCACTCCCACTGGTGAACAATGAAGCTTCTTCCTATCCAAACAAGGATATGGGCAACACAGGAACTATGACACAGCCCTGAGATCAGCAATACCTGAAGACTGGACTATTCTAGTTCAGTAAAGGTGGGAAACAAGGATATTTTTTTGTTTTTTTTTTTGTTTTTTTACAAAGTAGCAGAAAATACATACAGTAACAACAGTAAATGCTTTAAATCAGCTAGCACACTTGAGTGTGTAGCCTACCAGTTAAATTAAACAAATACAAACTTTAAAAGTGCAAAAAGTTCAGGAAAACAAGCAGTAATGCAGTAAATCAACTTTGCAGAGCTTATTTAGTTATAGAAAATCGCTTTTCAGTGAGAAAAAGCAGTCGGAAATAAGTAGCCAAAAAATACTTATAAATCAATGGAAAGTCACTCTTCCACTCGCTGCTGCTTGTAGAACTCTGCAGGACACCACGAAGAGCTGTGCTGAGTCAAATACAACAGCAAAAGCTCGCTAAAGCGGGCTTTATAGCAGGGGGTTAGAAAGAGCTAGGAAATGACCCACAACGGCCAATAAGCTACAGGTTACTGGGCTGGAACCACTCCTTTAGGGACAGATAGGCTGCTCAGAGCTCCCCACTCCCACTGGTGAACAAAGAAGCTTCCTCCTATCCAAACAAGGGTATGGGCAACACAGGAACTATGACACAGCCCAGAGATCAGCAATACCTATTCTAGTTCAGTAAAGGCGGGAAACAAGGATATATTTTATGATCATCGTCATAAACCCCATTTTCCCATTTTCTATATGGGGTTGGGGTGTCATGTCACCTTCTCCAGAACTTTCATGCAATGTGACAAGAGTTTGATACCTCTGTACTGCCCACAGTTGTGGATGTCCCCTTTGTTCTTGTACACTGGCATTAGTATGTTTATTCTCCAGTCAGCTGTGATGTGCCTCCATACTCCTATCAGTGCCCTCAGGAGCCATTTCTCCCCTATCTCACCCAACATCTCAGTCATATCTGTGGTGACCTCATCTGAGCCTGGTGCCTTCCCTGACTTCATTTTCCTTAGTGCTGTTCTTACTTCTTCTAGGGTGGGCTCCTCCTCTTCTTTCATCATATGCTGTATCTGGGGCAGTACAGCTTCTGTAGGGTTTTCTTCATTCAGAAAATGCTGGAAGTACTCTTTCCATCTGCCATTGATGTCTTGTGGACTGGTGACCAGATTGTTGCTGGCATCCCTTAAGAAGGGTGTCTGACTATCTTCTTTATCTTTTTTGTCTTTGTCTTGCAACCTGATATTATTTCTTTCTGGCTAAGTATAGCAAGTTCTGACTAGTACAATTGGCATAGAAAGTAAACATATATTCTCTTAGTTATAGGGGGATTAAAAGTATTCCCTTTTCTATAAACCACAAGGTAAACCAAAAACTGCCACAGGAACCTAGCTCCAGTCAATAATGCGCAAATAAAATAAGAATCCTTAATGCAAAATTTATTTATATAAAATAGCCAGCGTTTTCGCCACAGCCTCTGCCGTAGCTTCTTCAGAGGAAGTAATACAAAAAATACAAAGCACAACTTCCTTTTTTGTTGGCAATAAAATACAGGAAATGATGTCAACACTACGCAAGTGATGTCAACACTACGCAAGACATCATTTCCTGTATTTTATTGCCAACAAAAAAGGAAGTTGTGCTTTGTATTTTTTGTATTACTTCCTCTGAAGAAGCTACGGCAGAGGCTGTGGCGAAAACGCTGGCTATTTTATATAAATAAATTTTGCGTTAAGGATTCTTATTTTATTTGCGCATTATTGACTGGAGCTAGGTCCCCGTGGCAGTTTTTGGTTTACCTTGTGGTTTTCTGTTGCTGTTCTAGTAAATTTGGCTTTTCTATAAACCAACAGGCACTACATGATCTACAGCTATATGTACCCATACATTGAGACTGTATAGAAGCCTTTTGGTACACCTTAGAACATAAAAGGCGCTTCAATGGCTTCTTTTTTTTTAAGCAAAACCTAGGTCCATTACCCACTATACCTTTAATGTTCTCATCAGTTGTTAAAAGTATGCCAGTTCTTTTTCACAGTATTACAAACAGCATTAACATCTGAAGAATAGAAAAGGGATATCCCAAGTTTATCAGTTCCAGAACTTTTTCTTACAAAGCCACTGTCTTCTCTTTTATCTAAAAAATAAGGTTTACCTTTCCCTTGTCTATCAATATTATTCAACTCAAAGGACTTGTTAATCTTAATTTCAGCATAGCCCCTATCTAAGAATTCCCTTCTAAGGTTGCATATCACTCCCATAAAATTGTTCTTATCATTATTAAGCCTGGATATCCTCATGCCCTGTCCCTTAATAATGTTCTTATAGACATATGGTGGATGCATGCTGTGTCTGAGTAGAACGTTGTTCTTCCTACATGGATTTTTATACAGTTTGGTATTCAAAGTATAATCTTGGTATTTAATTTTTCTAACATCCAAGAAGTCAATTTCGTGGTCTGAAAATTTCACTGTAAACCACAAAAAGGAAGTATGTGAGTTCAAAAAATCCAGAATGGCATTTAATAATATGGCTGGACCAGTCCATAAAAGGAGCGGGTTGTCCACAAACCATTTATAAAATCTAATATAGCTGGAAAACTCATTACCAATCAAAACTTGGGTAATTTCCTATTGTGCCAGCACCATATTAGAATCGGAGTTGGCACATGTACTGCCTATCGCTACTCCCATCTTCTGTAAATAATATGCGCTTTCAAAAAGAAAGACATTGCTCTCTAGCACTACCTCTGTGAACATGCAAATTAAATTCACTTGTCCCTGGGTATAGTCGGTGTTTTCCAAGAGACAGAGTTTAACATATAAACCAACTGAATTCGGTATTACCATGAAAAGAGAACAAACATCTAAAGTCACAAGTATGGAAACACCATTCACTCCTTTGTCTTTTGTACTATCAAAAAGTGTTTCCAGCAGGTCTTTCATGTTCCAAAGGACTGTGGGAGCCCTATCAATAATTGGTCTTACTTTTTTCTCAACATATATCGAGAGTGGCTCAGTCAACTACCCTCGTCTACCAGATACTATGGACCTCACAGATGGATTTATTGACTCTTTATAGATCTTGGAAAGGCCAAAGAGGGCAGGAATAAGTGTAGACTACACCAGTAAATATTTAAAACATTCATATGAAAGGTACCTTCCCATTAAACTATTATATAGATCAGACTGAACATTCCTTATTAATACACCTATATCTGCCTTGTGAATAACTTCTTAAGTGCTAGAGTCTGAAAGCAACTCTTTCATTTTTTCATAATAAAAACTACTATCCATTAAAATGGGTCTATATTACGTGATCAAACTTTTAAAAATTTGAATGTCATATGGTCGACACCATATGATTGAACTTTTAAAAGTTCGAATGTTTCAACGGAGATCTCCGTACAGTGTGGAATGGGAAAATTTCCCTTTCCTGCACTGTAGTGCGATCTTGGAGTTGGTATATTTAAAGAGCGGGGGTTGTGGGGGGGACAGCCCCCCAAGTTGGGGGTGCAGGGGGGCTTGCCTCCCTGCTTAAAAGGCCCAGGTAGGTTTTTTTCTGTTTTTTTGTATTAGATTTTCAAACTTTTAAAAGTTTGATCATATGGTGTCGACCATATGACATTTGAACTTTTAAACGTTTGATCATGTAATATAGACGCCATTAAAACAATGGCCCCTCCCTTATCTACTGGACAAATAATCAAATCTTTAGCATTCTGCAACTGCTTAATTGCTGTATGTTCATCTCTCCTAAGATTATAAAATTTCCTACCTCTCCAACCATTCAGTTCCATCAAATCCTTTTCACAAACGTTGGATAAAGCTTCAAGTAAAGGATGTAGAGAAGGGATAAACACACTAGGATTCTTAAAAAATGTTCCTTTCACCAGAATCATTGGAAAACAAAAGTTTAAGCATTACTTTTTAAGCAAACATTTTAACATTGAGAACAGTGGAGATCATAAAAAAGAATTCCTGTGCTGTCAACTGGACACTAGAAATGTTCCATATCAGGGACCCTTCAGCATGTCCCACATGTGCTTCATTGTCCTGAACACCAGACGTTCTGTTGACTGCTTGAGTCTCTTCCTCCCTAGACTCTGTGATCTCTCAATCCTCCATCCTTCTCTTACTGGTTTTGGCAGAGAAGGAAAAACCTAGAGAGCATCTACAGTAGGTAGAGCAGTATCCTTCTTATGAACATCCCCTGAAATGGAGGGAATCATCTCAGCAGCCATTCTCATAGGAGGTCTATGACTTGACTTACTTCCTTTGGCTGCAATAACATCCGTAGCTAGGTCAACAGTCTGTCCATTCAAAACCTTTGCCGACCCAAATGGTGTTAACCCTTTCATCCATGAAAGTACATTGCCGGATTTGAAATCAATCAAGTCACAGCTCATCTTCTTTTTGTGTAATTACAATTTATTTTCATACAGAGACACATTGCTTGCTATCTCATCAAGAGCAGTACCAGTAGATTTTGTTGTAAAGCTACTAGCCAGCCGCTATTGCATCAAATCAATCTCTAATAACAAAGTCTCTTCCAAAGGTCTAAAATACTCTGTTAAGAGCTTTAGATAATTAAAGCTCATTTCTAGATTCAGTTTCTGCCATTTAAGCAGCAAGATGAGACTCTCCATATGTGGGCACTGAACATCTGTAAAAGGCAGATCATGCACTGTACTGTCCATATACCCTGTACATTCTGTCTCACACACATACATGAACACACACACCATCAGGCATCCAGAATAGTGCTTGCTATAATAGACAGGGCTATGCTGCTGTCTCACTGCACTACATCAAAAAAGTTTTCTGTTACACACACACACACACACACACACACACACACACACACACACACACACACACACACACACACACACACACACACATCACACACACATACATACATATATATATATATATATATATCTATATATATATATATATATATATATATATATATATATATATATATATATATATATATATATATATATATATATACACATATCGATAACAACATTAAAACATTAGCATGGTATGATTAGTGCAATTGTATTAATTCTTGCACGTTAACATTTTGTATGTTGTTACCATGACGACAATAAGCTGTGCTGGCTATTAGCACTTTAAAAACATGCAAAAGAAGGTTCTTATGATGCTTACATCTGAGGAGACCATCAAAAAGCTCAGCCACATCACACAGGTTCTGGTAGGTTTGACAGCATATCTAATTAAGAAGTTTTTACCCATCTTTCAGAGATGAAAATTTGCAATCACCCATGTAGTTATCCAGACTAGTTTAAAAGGTTACGCCATTTGATATATAAGGGCAGTCTATTCCAGAAATGGAGAACTCGTTGGGTTCAGTACCTGTCACTCTATATGGGATTATAAATATTGTGGTATATGGTTAGATCTCTAGAGTGCATGTTTGTTTTACCACCAATTCTGTTTAAGTGAAGGAGTTCAAAGAGTGCTGAATCATTCATAACATGAAAGGCTAAGCAGAAGTCACCACTCAGAAGTCTGTAGTACAACATTTAAAATGCTTTTTGTTTATCAGTGTAGCTAATCATCACAGAGACATGGTGGTCACATGAGATTCTATTATTAGCATATGTACCCAAGTCCCTGATGACTGTGTCAGAGTTAAATGGAATGGTATCTACATGTCAAGTAGTAGTGACGTTAGACTTACCAAACAAAATTGTGCTGCATTACTTACCATGATGGGTAAGCCCATGATTTAATGCATGAAGCATTTGTTTATTCTAGCACTTTGTGAAGAATTTGAGTATCAGAATGTGACTTGATATCCTTCCTCACTTTGCAATTATTAGCAAGCATAGTTAGTCATAGTCCACTGATATTAGCTTTAATGCCACAGAAGTGTTTACCGAAGTAGAAAGGGCCCAGGGAACAGCCTTGTGGGGCACCGCTGATGATGCTTTTCTGTCAAAAGCAAATACCCTCCTGACCTTAATGGTATGGGTTCTGTCAGATAGCTAAGTATATATCTAGTGAACCATGTATGTGTTAATGTTACATAATCCCACCATGGGAGGTAGTGTCAAAGGCTTTGAGAAGGCCTAGGCAGGTAGCATGGATTATATACTTTGTCTGAAGAAGTTTGGTGATATCTACCAAATGAAAGTGCTTACTGTGTGTTACTTTGTGTTAATAAATCTTGGATTCATTTGGATTCTGGTCTACATGGCACTTTGTTCTGTTCTTAGTTTGGTCATTCTGTTGGTATTTTACTTTGTATCCATATACCGTTAGTATCTTTTTGAAAGAACTCATCCAGGCTGAGCAGGCATAATCTGCCTTTTACAAAGCAAACTAGTGTGTATCCAGGGATATAAGGTCACGTACATTTTTTATTAGTGCAGGTATAATAGTTTCCATAGCTTTCCAAATAATACTAGTGACACTAATAGAATTGCAATTCCCATGGTCAATAGAGGGATCGCCTTTGTGCAAGGGCACCACAACAGTTGTCCTCCATACCTTGGGGATGTAACAAGTGAAGAGACTCAGGTTGAAGAGCTGATGGAGAGGTTTTGCTAGACATTGTTTTTCATCAGACATCCAAGGATATTGTAATGAATCATTGAGATGGTATTTTTAATTTTGAAAAATATTAAAGGGACTTGGTCCAAAGTGATTACTGGAGGGGAGTATTGGGGACAATGGGGGAAGAACAGATGTGTGTGTGTGAAGTGATGGCAGAAAAGAATTTGTCTCCAAGAATATTAGTAATGTCCTCAGGGTCAGAGAAGGAGGTACCATTAGATATAAGTTCAGAACAGAAATAATGGTTACTTCTAATCTTTCTAATACAGCTGAATAATTTATTCTGAATTAGTTGCAACCTTAAGTTCATAGGGTGGTCTTGTATTTATTAATGTTAAGTTTGAAGAACTTACTTAACAGATTTAAATCTCTTTTATAATAATGAAAAGGACATATTTTAGACATGGCCAAGAGCTTTTTCATTTTCTTATACAGTTTGTTGATAGCATACTTCTACCACATGGGTTTAGAATTAAACTTGCCACGGTGCTTACAATGGGCTAGTACAGATGTCTCAGTACATCTATCAAAGAGAGAGGGTGAAATTCAGAGGAGCACCAGCAGCCTCAGGTACAGGTCTTGTTGGGGAGCTATATCATTTATGACCATCACTAAGGTCAGTAAAAGGTTACCACCTGGTACTGGTATAATCTCTGAATGTGGAACAGTAATTAGGGTCTGGAAAGCAGGTATTAAGGGAGAAGGTCACAGGGACATGGTCAGATTTGATGAGGAAGGAGATAACAAGCAGGGTATGAAAAACACTTAACACACTTAAATTATATTTTTGGGTTATAAAGCTTTCAAGAAAAAGCTGTATATTTGCAACCAAAAAATCTTTTGAATCTAAAGTACTCACAGCTCATTCCTTTATAAACAAATATCTTGACTGCTGTGTTTGCTTCCAATGCTGTTCATACTGCAAGTGCCTCTTTTGCCACAGACTGCATGACCGCTTTGTTATTATTTCTTTATGTATTCATTGGCCCCTTTTGCTACCATACCGAATTTTGGGATACCTGACACCATCACATTCCTAACTGATTTAGTCATACCTTTGATAGCTGGTGCACCCTGTGATAACACACTGGAATAAGGCCATCATTAGAAGAGGTGTGTACTCCTTGTCCGAGAGTTAGGAATTAATACTCAGAAGGGCACCTTCTACTTCAATCATGATGTTATACTTGAGGTAGGCCGTCTTTTTATGGTATCTTAAGATGCATGAGTGTGGAATGCATATAGTGTGAGTTACCCAAATCTGCATCCGCACATGGCCTATAACTGTCACTTGACAATTTTTCTTTTGTTAGAGTGTATCAGTCTCACTAACTGCAGAAAATTAGCATCTTGTCTCTAATAATGCATAAAGAAATAATAACAAAGCGGTCATGAAGGAGGCAATAACTCTGACATCTCAAATTTCCAGCGTATTGCCATACTCTCACCCATCTCAAAAATACTCGAAAAGTATATTCAAACTCAGCTCCTTAATCACCTGATGACACAACAACTGCTTTCCCCCAACCAGCACGGCTTTTGACCAGGACATAGCACTAACACTGCCCTTATTTCTTTCCTGGACACAGTTAATAGAGCTCGAGACTCTGGATCCTTCATTTCCGCACTCTTTCTTGATCTGCCAAAAGCATTTGACACAGTCTCCCACCCCCTTCTGATTACCAAACTATCCAAACTGAGCATCTCTCCCCCCACACTTCAATGGTTTACTGACTATCTCACCAATAGGAAACGGTCTACTATTTGGCAGCAATGCTTCCCCCCTTTTATCAATACCAATACTAGGGTACCCCAGGGGTCTATACTGGGTCCCCTTCTTTTCATTATATTTATCAATGGCTTCCACACCTCTCTCTCCCAATTCTCTGTAATTCAATATGCAGATGATTCTACTATTATCTCCTCTTCTAAAGCTGCATCTCTACTGCAACAACATACCCAAGAAGCTTTCACCTCAACTGAATCCTGGATGTCACAGAACCATCTCACCCTTAACCATAATAAAACCAAACTCTTAATATTTACCACAAGTAAATGTAGCTCAGTCAATAGATCTGAACTCTGTCCATTCCCAAAATAACAGTCGTTCCCAGTACAAAACTGCTAGGTGTCATCACTGATAACAGCCTTACCTTTGACCTTCATATCCACAATAATATCAAAATAACCATCAAAAACTAGGAGCCTTTTATAGGCACGACTGCTTTCTTAACTCCTCTGCAAAAACGGCTCTTGCCTCATCATTTCTGCTTCCATCTCTCTTATATGGCATCCCCATCCTCACCAACATCCAGTCCTCTAAAAACCAAACTCAACTCATGTTACAATAAAATTGCCAAATTTGCTATAAAAGCCAAATGTTCCACCCACCACTGCACCACACTGCAGCAACTAGAATTGCTTGAATTCCCTCATCACTTAATATGCCTACAACTTACTATTGTCCATAAACATATTTACCTCCCAGCAGCCTGCACATCTCTCACTAGTATACTGACCATCTACTATCCTAATCACCTCAGGTCAGAGAACAAAATGCTGTTAAATATCGACAAACCTAAGCTCTCTGCTGGCTAAATGCTTTACTCTGTTACTGTCTCTAAATTATGGAATGAACTCCCCCCTCCACTCAGAGCCATGTCTAATGCCTCTACCTTTAAAAACTCCCTTAAATCTCACCTCTCCTCACAGTGGTTATGCACTTGCATCTCTACTAAGACCCACATAACGTGACCCTCTCACTATCTTTCTCCTCTTCTTTCTATAACCACTCTAATCTCCCTTTCTCTCAACCACCCAACTCATTTTTCTTCTCACTTTGAGCCTGCAGTACACCTACATTACCATACTGTTTTTCCTTCCTCTCTGCTATTTATCTTACTGAATATTGAATTTACCTTTATTTCGTAGTTTCAGTACATGACTATATGCTGTTTCCTCACTGTTTGCCGCCAATCCACCTTCTGTTACTAATCTATTGTAAATAATCATAATGTTCGTCTCCAGTTTTACCTCTGTCAATAATTTAGTGTATGCAATCATAATGTTGTTGTATTTGCTACTATTGTATTATATATCCTGTATCACTGTAACTTATTTCTTGTCTGTATGTGTTAAATGTGGAGCTTTTCTCCCCGGGCCTCCACTGAAAATGGGTTCTTCTGGTGCAGTGCACTACCCCTGTAATCAAATGCAATAAATATAAATAAATAAATAAATAATATGGGATGTGTAAACATCAGCTCTTCTCCTTTAACCCTCAAAAGCATGACATGCAGGCATTATGTACTCTATCTTTCCTCGCTGTCAAACGTCATCTGACACTAGGTCTTCAAGTCGAAAGCCAATCTCCACTGTTGCAGTTTGCTAACTTGCCAGTCCAAAAAATCAGTTGAGTAACAGGCTACAGTGTTACTTTCAACATTTGTTTGTTTTTGCTAACAGGTATTATATTTCATTGACTGTTTAGATCTTTATTTGCAACTTGACTTAAAAGTCAGAGAGACCTTTACTTCAATCACAAAACAAAGGTACTTAAGAAGATGGAATTCACTACATGTTCTACATCTGAATTAACAAAATCATTTTCTAGTACTCCTCACAAGGTATACACAGCTACACAGTTCCCAGTGTATATACTGTTGTTGAATATACACATTTATGCATAATATATTCATTTATCAGTATTGTCATATAATATGCATATTGTGTTAACATTAATCACAATTCTGCAAATGGTTGTCATAGGCCCATTTTTAAAGTTAGCAGCACATTCAAGTATCACTGTTTGGTCCCAGTGTGCTCACATAACACATTACAGCAGCAGCGGCAGCGTTGCTTGGCTTACAGATGCAGTACATTGTATATTTGCATGGTATACTGATACTGCACTGTTAGCTAGCAGTTTCCTTTACTCCTTCCCTTAAGAATCTGTATCTTGCATAGATTTTTTTTGCTTCTTAGTATATTCAAAAAGGTTTATGTCTCTTAAGAGAGTTGTTTATCTTTTGCTATACTTTGAAATTTACTTCAAAAATGGCTTTTCTCACATCCAGTTGTCTGGGTTCACTGTCACACTATTTCACTGTTTTTGTGTGCTTTGCTTCTTCATACCTGCACTGCTCTTTACTGTAGTTATTTATATTCAGCATCAGAGGCTCTGGAAGTTGTTGAAGACTGGGGGGGGGGGGTATGGAGGGTGAAAGGGGTACTTAGTGATTTGAAAAGAACAATTATTTAAAACTATTTACTAGCACAACCTAGATTCACTTGGAGGACATTTTAAGCATAGACAATTTCCCTTTTGGTGCTTGAATTAACATTTTCTTATTGGTCTTACCCTTCCCACGGCAGATAATCATATATTAGCCCTAGTGAGAATAACTGTGATCATACTATAGATAATTTGAGGGGACCCTTGTAAGGGATGCAGCATTTCGAAACTGCCTCTATCCATTAGTGTCACGAGGGGCAATCCTGGAGTACATTTTCTATTACTCATCCTTAGATCCAAGTTGCATTTGAATATGGACAGGGATGAGCTTTGTTTTACTTGAATGGGTAGTCTGTTCTGGAAGAATGGTAGCCTCTCTGATGTATATCCATCTCTCCACAACATTCAGTTTAGATACCTGGACTGAGTATTTGCCAAATAGAAAAAGTCTCAGCACCGAGTCCTGGGGGACTCCAGAGGTGACTGGTCTCTTCCCCCATTTTGATCTCCTGCATCCTGTGAGCAAGTTGGCAATCCAGTTAGTGAAGTGTTTCCTCCTACATTATTCATCTTTTGTACTTCACCTGAGTAGGGATTGTGCCAAAAGGCTTGGTCAGGTCAAGGTAATGTGGTGTGAACTGTTTTACCTTCATCCATTGCTTTGGTGACAAGAGTAAAGCTTAAAATTTGGCCATGAATTTGAGCCTTTCACACTTTCTCCCAATTCTTGCCCTAAGAGGTTGACAAGTCAGTGCATATGTTTGACTGTCCCTGATTCTGTGTCATATTTTGGTCTGTTCCTCATATGTGTGATTTTCTGGCAAATTTATGAGAACTGCAAAACTTAAATAATGATAGACACTTGAGTTTCAGACAAACACTGACCGATTTGCTAAACAAAGAATACTGCCTCACATTTAAAATATATTTAGCATGAGCAGTAAACCTCTCTACCCTTGAAACTCGCACTCAATGAAACGGCATGAAAACCCACATTCATTTTGCATCTGACCAGTGGATGACTAAACTTACCTCTGAGCTGTTTTCAAACAATAGGCTCCTTACACATTTTAGTGACATGCATACATGTATGCATTCTTTGATTCACCTTCCTGATTGTATTAACCTGATTGTATTAAATTATATTCCTTGTATAATACAGCACCATTTGTTAGAATGTGTTTTAAATTTGTACCTTTGAACAGTTGTCTAGTAAGCAATTGAAACAAAATCTATGCACCAATAATGACAAAACTACCCATTTCAGAAAATTTCAACCACAAAAGTCCACTCAAACTTCTGTCATTACAATCCACCATTATCAGTAAATATGCAAAATCTCTGCAGAAGCAAGTCATCTAAATAATTCCACATTAAAGGGATCTGTAACTAATGAAGAGGATGCTGCTAGTAAACAACTTTATATTTCATTGTTTCATTTTCAAATACAGTGCCTGTTGCCCTTGAAGAATAAATTGCCTGTTACATAAAAAATTATAAGCTAGTAATATTGCAATAGGGAAAGGATGGCAAACTGATAACAGGTTCATAGTTACTAAGTAACCCCTCCAAAAGAGGACATTCATAAGACTGCAACATCCACTCCCTTTAAAGTACAACACAGTACAGTGGCAGTAGAACCCGCAGTCTTCTGCATCGAAAGCAAGTCTACTACCTGTTGTGCTACTAACAATGCAAACACCTTAGCATAAACAGTACTAAACTTCTCTTTTCCTGAAGCTCTCAGCTCTCTGTAAAATCCACTTGACACTCAACTAAATCTCTCAACTTCACAGCACAAGAAATCTGGAAAAACCCAAAATTTATTTGGGGGACAAAGGCCCAAAACCAGGGACACATTTTAAATATTGCTTGTATAATCTTAGAAAGTTGCTTAAATAAAGTGTTTTGTGTTACCATGTGTTTCCTGAAAGATAGCCACCCACCCACAGGCAGATGCAGACACGCACCTACCCACTCACACAGAGGCAGATGCAGACACCAACCCACCCACTCACACACAGGCAGATGCATATACCCACCCACCCACTCACACAGGCAGATACAGGCACCCACTCACACACAGGCAGATGCAGACACCCACTCACACACAGGCAGATGCAGACACCCACTCACCCACTCACACACAGACAGATGCAGACACCCACCCACCCACTTACACACTGGCAAATGCAGACACCCACCCACCCACTTACACACTGGCAGATGCAGACACACACACTCACTGGCAGATGCAGATACCCACCCACCAACACCCTCTGGCAGATGCACCACACACACACAAACTCTCTGTCAGCAATAGTGCCGTCATGGCAGCAATGATCTGGGCAACTATCAGCACTTGATGGGGCAGCATAACCTGAAACAGTGGCAGCATAACTTCTGTAACGCACATAGCTACAGCTAGTTGGGCAGTAATGATCTGGGCAACTATCAGCACTAACAAAACTGCCCTTACCAGCATGACCAGAACAGCGGCAGCATAACACAAACAAAATTCTCCTTACTGGCATGACTGGAACAGCTGCAGCATAACATAAACAATACTCTCCTTACTGGCATGATCAGAACAGCAGCAGCATAACATAAACAAAACTCTCCTTACTGGCATGACTGGAACCGCAGCAGCATAACACAAACTAAACTCTCCTTACTGGCATGACCGGAACAGTGGTAGTATAACTCCTGTAACACAGCTACTTCAGTTACCATCCAGCTACTTTAACCTCTGCATTAATGTGTATCACATGGGTCCTCCTTTACCATGAAATCTCCATTTCTTCTCGACATGTCTTGCAGCTGTAAAAGTAGGGGGGGTGCCCCCTCCCCCCTCGCTCTATGGTTCTGTCACCCATGTTCAGCGTTTTGTTTTATTTGCTAAGTCCCATAGCATGCATCTGTGTTTTTTCCCCATTAGTGTTCCTCCAATCAATTCTGTTATTCCCTTTTCAAGAACATTTCTTATACAATTCTTCATTTGATTTATAAACTGTTTTGGTTCTGAGTTACAAGGCTAGCCAAAGACAAAAATGAACATAGCTGTCTACCTCTGATTGTTTTGTAACCACACTCATCTGTATTTGAGACCTTACAACATTAACTTCATATTCCACCTATGAAGATTTATTAGTTTAATGGTCTGTTGTCTTCATTGAAAATAATATTGACTGACTGTAAGTACGAGCTTCTACTTGCTTTTTCCTTTAAGGATTTAAATAAATAATTGACCTAAACATAATTTACGTAAAGAAAAGATAATTAATTATATGCATGAACTATATTTTAATTAGAGAAATATAGGTAATGTGCCTTACGATATTGTTGACATTTGTATAGTTTATAGCAGGGTGGAGACTTAAATTAATTTAGAACTAAAACTAGTTATGATAAATGCATTCTGTCCAGCTTCATAGGCACAACAACATTGCAAACAATGCTACTCTGGTGTTTTATAGATTTAAACAATCAAACAGAAAATGTATCATAAATTAATTCACTCAAGCTTAAAATGCATTTTTTGTACACTTCATTTCACACCCATACTGCCTTATGGCATCCAGAATCTTTTTGGCTCTGGCTTCTTTAACTAAGGGACTTACCAGCTAATAAGAGACAGTATTAGAAAGGGCAAGGAGTTATTAAGTAAGTGACACTAAGATTGTTAGTCTAGGATGGCCTGCAGCAGGGAAATTAATCTTTGTCATTTATTAGTCCTATTTTCAAATTTATGTTCATATTTTCCATAAGTGATGGACCTACATGCTATGATGTTAAGCACCAACATGGAAGACAGCACAATTCCTTGTTAATGCTGCTTCCTATCATCCTATACCAGAAATATTACTAATTATTTCATAGTTATGAAATTAAGCAATACAGTATTTTCATAGGTACTGAATACTTCAAAAATTGAGTGACTTGCAGACTGTTGCATGACATTAAATGAAACTTTAGATGTTGTTGAAGAAAACTTTCACATTTGCACTGTAAGTTGCATATGTTGATATCTAATATTACTTATTTTGCTTCTTCTTCTTTCAGCTTTTCCCGGTTAGGGGTCGCCACAGCGGATCACCTGTCTACTCATGATTGGTAGTAGAGTTTTACAGTGTCAAGTTGCCAGCCCAGCGCCCAACCTTCCACAGAAGGCACACGCACGCACTCATGCCTAGGGCCAATTTAGAGTGTCCAATCTACCTACAGCATGTTTTTGGGATGTGGGAGGAAACCGGAGCACCCAGAGGAAACCCACGCGACCACAGGGAGGGCATGCAGACTCCACACAGAAGGCACCCCAGCTGAGGGTCAAACTAGGGAACCTCTTGCTGTGAGGCGGTAACAGTAACCGCTGCACCACTGCGGCTGCCCTAACATTACTTATTTTGCTAATTATACAATTAAGCATGTGTTTTTTTTATATTTCTGTAAATATCTTAATAAACATGCTATAAATATCTCAGTAAACATGCACTTATAGAGGGATATATTTTTGTCATCTGAAAGCTTATGTTTGGTAAACAAAAATATTCTAGCAATATATGTCTAGACTGTACAGTTTTCAACATATGAAATTTGTGAAAGTTTACAAAAATATAATTTGGGTTTGTGTGCATTGTAATATATTACAGTATTTATGGAAAAGATGATGGATACACTGAGTATTATCACTGAAAAGAATACTTCTTACTGAGATCATTGCTATTTGGACAGTTTTAATAGTATTGTTCACAAAATATTTGCATTTGTTTATCTTATGTTTTTCTTAAGTTTATTTTTCAGAAAATGTTCTGAAATGCAAGATATGTGTGTAGGCTGCTACAGGTGTAATATTCCATACCACACAGGTGTAAATGAGTGAACACATCAGACCACACAGGTTAGCAGCAGTTAATGAATCATATTTTAGTACTACTTCTGCTATAGAAAAGTGACAGTAAAAACAATAAAACACACCCATGCATTACAGCTATAAATGTGCATTCTTCCAGAAAGGTAAAATAGTGTACAAGCATTTGCAGTAAATGTATAATTTGATATAAGGAATAAACAAAACAAAAAGATAAGAAAGCATAAGCACACATAAAGGAAAAGCTTTGAGTACATTCCTATACTGAGATTTCATTTACTAGCTAACTTTTATCCTCTCAGTGAAAACCAATTGTACTTTACCCAGAAACCCTTTAGTTTTGACTCCTAAGTCCATCCTTTCTCTCTCTCTCTCTCTCTCTCTCTCTTCTGCCATTCATAGCAATGTCTTTACATAAATGTATGCTTCAGAACTTTCATTCTCATGCTAACATACTGATGACATATAAGTGCTTTGATCCTCCATTATTTTTATTCTTGCCTCTTCTACTGGTGGCAGAAGCAAAAGTTTTGATCTGTTTGATTTAGCCAATCTAGTGGTGCCATTAGTAGTCAATCTGGTACCTTCTGTTCTGGTCACAGTCATCAAAATGTGTGCATTTCTCTCTCTCTTCTTAAGCTCAAAACCAATAAAAAACAAAACAAAACTGTAAATCCAGAAGGAAGGTGCAGCTCAAAAACATAAGTCAAGCACATAATGCCAAATAGGAATGTATTTAGCATACTGCCACTTTATTCAAACACTTTTGTCATAAAACAGACTTCTTCAGAACAAGAAACAAACAGCATCAGCAAGGAATGCTATTTAAACACTTCCCAAGCAATTCACTGGTCAGGAATTAACAAGTTAATTGATAACACAAGACCTTGTTTCCCCTAGTCTCTGTGCAATATAAAAGATCTTAAAGAAAACTTAACCATTAAAACCAAGTACATATACTTTAAAATAATTCATATATGCATATAATAATATATATATATATATATATATATATATATATATATATATATATATATATACACACACACACACACACACACACACACACGCACACACACACACACACACACACATATCCATAAATGTACCTAAGTCAATCTGTTAACCACAACATCCAAGATGTTAAAAACAGTACATAGATTTTAATCTTAGTAAAGAACTAATGGACAACCTGTCATTAAGCCCAGGTAGTTGACAGACATTCGTCCTGATTTGCCACTTTAACTCCAAAAATTCAAGGTTCTCATCAAATGAACCCCCCTGAGTATCCAGACCAATATGATCTATTGCTCCAAATTTAAAAGATTGTGTAGTGGACATCTTGATATGCTTGTATAGTGCATTCCTCTGATTATGCTGTTTCATGTCATATAAACGTTGGTTGATTCTCTGTTTGAGAGCTCTCTTGGTTTTACCTATATGAAAACCATCGCATAGGTCACATAATGCAATGTAAACTATTCCCTTGGAGTAACAATAATACTTTTTATGAGGCAAGATGGTTCCAAAACATTTATGTGCCATTATGCCATTGTCAAAGATAAAGGGACATTGTGCACATCTCACACATTTAAAATTACCAAAGTCACCTGGATTACAAATTTTTCTCTCAACCAGCCCCTTCAGGGAAATGTCCTTTTTATACACCACCAGGGGATGTGAAACTACTCTTTTAACCACCTCGTTGTCAAAATTAAAAATGGACCAAAATTTACATATAACCTATTTGATGTAAAAAAAATGTATAGTAAAAGGTAAAGTTAGGGCCATCTTGAATCAACTCTGCCCAGACGGATCAATGTCATCCCTTTTTGGTAAACAAGTGGACAACAGGACAGTGTAAGTCCCCTGCTCCCTTTTTGTTCTAACATCTTCAGCTATAGTGCTGATAAAGAAAATTGGATAGCCCCTTCTCTCCAACATGACCTGCAACATGTCACATTCAGCCAAAAAATCGACTTTGTCAGAAACCATCCTGGCCAATCTGATGAATTGTCCCTTGCCAAGAGATTTTGTTTGGTGTAGAGGATGCCAACTCTGAAAATGTAGCAAATAATTTGAGTAAATTGGCTTGCTGTACAAGTGAGATGTAAACACTTTCCTATCATAGTCCTTCTTGATCGTAATGTCAAGGTACTGCAAAAAATTATTGTTTGTAACCATGGTAAATTTAAAAAAATCAGTAGTGTTGTTAATATAGGCGAAAAATATTTCCAAAAAAGGACTAAGTCATCCATATACTGGCCATACAGTACCCAAAGATGTTTAAAGCCTGAGTCTAAGATGTACAAGTTCTCCCACTGAGCAAGGACAATGTTAGCAAAAACTGGGGTGCAACAAGCTCCCATGGCAAATTCATTTGCCTGCTTAAAAGTCTGTCCCTCAAATGTGATGAAAGTGTTACCAAGGACTAACTCAATACAACTACGAAGTGTGAGAATGGTGTTATGGTCCATGCTTGTATTGAAACAAAGGTAATCGTAGAACCATTCGAGACCTAAGTCATGGGGGATTACTAAAAAGAGGTCGCAGATGTCAATGGTGACCATAATTAAATTGTCTGCATACATTTTTGGCTTAATTTTACCCCAAAAGTCCCAAGAAACTTTAATCACCCATTGTCTGTCGTCCAACACATTCTTCACCTTACTATTAATGAATTTAGCTAAACAAAATTTTTTTGAAGCTTTTGCATCCACAATTGGACAAAGGGGTGGGTTAACTATGGATTTATGGACCTTGGGTATTCCAAAAATAGTGGGGATCCGTGGATGTTTAACATCAAGAAACTCATGAACCTCCAAGCTGATTTGACCGTTGAGATGTAATTCTTCTGATGTCAAATCAATATTTCTATAGGCTATGTTAAGCTCATTTCTAGACATCTCAGTATATGTGCCACTATATAACAACTCAAAGATGTTTTTGGTTGTAGGCATCATTGTCCATAATTATCAACCCCCCACCTTTGTCGGGTTTCATGAGTCTTAAATCACCTCTATCTAAAATACTATGTAATAGCGTTCTTTCAGCTTGTGTACGGTTGGTTATGTCATGGTGCCTATTCCCCTTTAAAATTGACCTAATCTGTAACTTACATAGCTGCTCATAAATGTGTACCATAGGATGAACCGGAGGCATAAAGGTATTAGGCCTAGATAACTGTAATGGATTTGTGGTCAAAGTTTCATCAGAAAAATATAAAGCAAGGTTCAACTTCCTACAGAACATTTTCACTTGTAAGATAGTGTCAATGATGTTAGCTTTCCTAGCAGGCACAAAATTAAACCCTTTGGAAAACAACTCAGCCCATTCAGAATTCACATTGGCTTGCCTGTAGTTATAAACAGTGAAATCACCAGCACAGTTTTTAATAACAATGGCATCATAATTTTCTACACCATTAACACCATCAAAGCTTATTTCTGATATTTCTCCCCCTCAACTGCCCCTGATGAGATTGGTGACCAGCCCTCCAGTTCATTTGACCCTGGTTGTTCTGGTTCCGTAATCTTCTTAGTCTTGCATTGAACTCATCTAGTGACAGCAGCAACAACTAATAACCCTGCTATTAACTCTCCCATCACAGCAGTCTACTTTCACCCATCTACACAGTCTGCAATATACACAAATATGGCCACTTGTACACATTCACCTTACATTACCTAAGTCCCTTTCTTGTTACATGCCCATAAGCATTCAGATCTTCCTGTGTTTTACTTCTCACTTGCTCAGCTCTTATAATTTTAGCACTTCATGCAGACACCCTTCTTCTTCCTTTCTACATACATATTCAATAAAAGTTCCATGTCATATTTCCACTGATTTCACAACCATTTCCTAATGCCTTCCTAAATCCTTGATTAAATTCACACATCAGCCAGTTCCCACAAATTAATTTCTTATTACCTATGATTTTCAACCAATGATCCTTATGTAGGTTTTTGACTCAAGTGATACTGTGTGAAATATCAAACCAATATATTTTATAAACAACAGTTTATAAATGTTATTCCAGTCACTACAAACTATATCGACTGGCAGTGATTTTTAACAAATCTTAAGTCCATCTAACAACACTTTTCATCTCTTCATACTCCAGGCTAATGCAAAGGGAAAAAACACTAAACAAAAATTACCATTTCATTAATTTTGCTGATGATAGGGCATATCACTCCAACCTGATTATTTTGACTAAATGTGCTCCGTATTAACTAGTGAGTTATCTTACTTTCCACTGCAAACTACAGAATTTTCTTTCTAAACTTTTGTGCCTCACTTGCACTGCAAGCAAATGTCAACAGTGAGTCATACTCTTTTAAGAAATGCTTTACTGTATGCCATTTCACTCTAGTAGCTACCCTTTACCCTAATCACTGCACAAGAGGTTTAAAGAGCATTTTACAAGCATGCACTTTTATAATAGCTCTAATCTCATCTCATTTTAAATGTCACCAACATCCCACTTTTTTGATTTTCTCCAATGCAAGTACTTTAACAAGCCACCTTTGTACCAATTATCCTACATAAACATTTTAAATTTTCATAATGCTCATCTTTGTTTTGTTTTTGTTAATGATATTGAATATAACTATATATAATTACAGATAGATAAATAGATGTAGGCAGGTAGATAGATAGCTGAGTGTAATGCGTGCTATAAATGTTTAATGTTTGCCTATAGCATGGGTTGTGTCTGAAAAAAGTAAGATGGCAAGCCCAGTTATCCATTTAGCTACTGTCTAAATAAATTAAATAGGTAATAAATAAATAAATAAATAAATAAATAACGAACACAGAAACGCAAGCCACAGACCCAAGTGATGTGTGAGAGGGAACTTGTGCACACACCAACCAACAAAAAAGTAGAAACAGGATGCAGCAAATGACAAGTTTTGCAAAACTGATGACCGCCACTGAGAACAAAAGTCAGATTAGTGACTGTGATCACACAGTGAGGATGCCGAAGGCCCAGGGGTAGTTGCAAGATCCACCTGTACAGCACACAGGTAAGGCAGCATGTAATACTCATGTAGTAATAAAAAAAACATAGATGCCTTAAAAGTATATCTGTTAAAGTTCTAAGGACCATAACTGTGGTTCTAGAAGAAGCAAAACTTCAACTATTAATGTTGAAGAATATACCTAAGGTCCTAGGTTATAGTACCTCAAAATATTTCCTCTACTGTATCTAAAGTCATAGGTGATAGTATCCCAGAGTATCCCCTCAACTGTACATAAAGTCCTATGTTATAGTATCTTAGAGTATTCCCTCGATTTTATCTAACGTCCTAGGTTATAGTATCTGAGTATTCCCTCTACTGTAAGGTGCAATAATCTCAGAGCTAGTATATAAAAATAGGAGGAGTGGAGCCTGCAACCCTCTTATGTCAGAGGTACAGAGTGTTTTGTATACTAATAAGAGTAGTATGCGTGTCTGAATGTAGATTTGTTACTAATGCCTCCCTCAGATTGATGTGCATTAATGTGATTGCTAATGCCTTGCACTGTTGCTTCCTACAAGAATAAAAGTGAAGTTTTATCAGTAAAATGCCAGGAAGCAGCAGAATGTCTCTTGGGTGAGTTCCTTGCATGCCTATTCTTTTTGCTAGTACCTATGAACTGAAAAGGCACTGCAGTGGCAAAGAGTGCAAAATATAAAAATAACATGACACTGGGTAGCAGTGAAAAAGGAGAGAATCTGAGGTGGCAGAACACTGGGTAGCAGTGAAAAAGGAGAGAATCTGAGGTGGCAGGACACTGGGTAACAGTGAAAAAGGAGAGAATCTGAGGTGGCAGGATATTTAGTAACAGTAAAAAAGGAGAGAATCTGAGGTGGTAGGACATCGAGTAACAATGAAAAAGGAGAGAATCTGAGATGGCAGAACACTGAGTAATAGTGAAAAGGAAAGACTCTGAGATGGCAAGACACTGAGTAATTCTGAAAAGGAGAGAATCTGAGGTGGCAGGACACTGAGTAACAGTGAAAAAGGAGAGAATGTGAGGTGGCAGGATATTTAGTAACAGTGAAAAAGGAGAGAATCTGAGGTGGCAGGACACTGAGTAATTCTGAAAAGGAGAGAATCTGAGGTGGCAGTGCTACATGAATAACTGGAGGTTGCAGACATGACATATATAGGGAAAACTGATGCATTCAATAGTTCTGTGGAAAAATTAAGTATGCATGTCAACAGATTGCAACAGTACTTTGCTATAAATAATATACTATACATGTAAGTACTTTTCTGTAAATACTATACATAAAAGTAAACATGTCATTGTACTTCAGAGTGATATGGTTGCAAAACACAGATGCTCTTAATGTTCAGCATATTTTATTTATTTTCCCTTTTGGTTTAATAATTAAGGCTACCTACTCATCTCTGTAATATGTACTTTTTGCCCTTCTAACCATTAGCTGATAATTGTTGGTAATGTTTTGCATAAGGTTTGTACTCCTGTCTCTTACTGTAACCTTTTGTAAAGTTAATTTATGTATTTTATGTGGAGCTTTCCTCCATGGGCTTCTGCTAAAAAGGGGTCTCATGCCTAGTCGGACTATCCCAGTAAACAGATGTTAATAAATGAATACGATTCTTCATAGTTTAGCTTCTCTGAACAGGCCTGCTGACAGAGACATTGATGAGTTAGTGCTAGAAGTACAGAATCTCCAGTCACTAAAGCCATTGTTAATCATGGAATGTTCCAGGTTCCACAAGCAAAGACAAAATGAAGGGGAGACTGCAACTTAGGTGGCAGAACTGAAAACATTATTAGAATATTGTCACTTTTGTTACAGCTTAAATGATGCGCTATGTAATCATTTGGTATGAGGAACTCAGAAGAAGGAATTCAAAAGGGACTGTTAATTGAAGCATATATGACATTTTAGTGAGCAGTGGAGATAGTAATTTCAGTGGAAACTGCAGAAGTGCTGGGGTTCCAAGGAGAAGTTAAAACTAGTAATGAAAATAAAATGGTAGATGTGAAAAGGACAAAAATGAAGCCACGTTATGTTACATGTGCAGTTTATGGCAGCTCAATTTAATAGCAAAGGGAGCAGACAATGCCATAACAGAGACCATAGTCAGAAATTAGTCATACTGATAAGCCAAAAGATAAAATATGTTGTAGAGGTTTTTGACAATTACATATAGCCTTGTAGTAAAAATGGAGTAGGACACAGAATCATCTGTTTCAGTAAGGTCTCAAATGATTATAAAGTATTTTTCAGTAATGAAAACCTGAAACTCTTTTTTTCTTCTTCTTCCCAAAACATACACTGATGAAACTTATGTCTCTTGAAGTGCTGTCTGTGTACTGCAGAGTATAGTGGCCAGAGGGAAGTAAGTTAAACAAAATAGAGGTGCACTCATAAGGGGCTGTAAGTAGTTAAACAAGCTGATACTTGATTGAAAATGGATAAAGAACCTTTAATCATGGACTGCCATACCACAAATGACTAAGGAAAAATGAGAACCTGGCATAGAAGGATAGAGTCCTAATTACAGCTCCATTGACCTGTGTTTCATGAATGGCTTGAGCAACTGATGGAGCAGCAGGGGAGGGATAGATGTGCCTGTCCTGGGTGAGAGGGCATGTGTTGATGATGTTCCTTTAGGGGAGGTGTGGTTCAAAGAGAGGAACTGCCCTTGAATGTAGTCAACGAACATGGTAGGTGGGTAAGAGGAAGTCAATAGCATATAAATAAGAAAACATTCCCTCAGGATGGACATGGACATAGCTGAGCCCCCAGAAAATCCTTAGGATCCATGACTTGCCCCAGCATTATCAGGGTGAGTCCGGGGAGGTTAGGAGATAAAGCTGGTATGTTTGTCATGGATGTGGGGCACTGGGGGCCAGTCTAGTCACATGATGTCTCCAGGGGGACCAAAACATTTAAAAAAAAGGAAGAATGAAAACTGATATTGAGAGATGGTGCTCCTGTATTTAAAAGTGTTGTTGTTACTCTTCAAAACATTAAGGGTAAAACTTCACTTAAAGAAAATGTGTCTCCACTCTTTTGCAAGGCATGTCCAGTACATTCTGTTATATGTCAGCTGATTGCAAAGGAATTGGATCGGCTGGAAGAAGATGGATACTTTCAAGAATAGACTGGAGTCCATTGGTGACCCCAGCCATCCTCATAGTAAGGACAAATGGCAAAGTCAGGCTTTCTGAAGACTTCAAGGTCACAATCAGCCTGGCATTTTAAGCCAAAGAGTATTGTCTACTAAAAACTGAGACTATTTCTGCAAGTCTGCCAGATGGGCAGCACCTCTTAAAAGTGAACCAACTTGATGATAACTTGCTGATGGAGATGGAAGATGATTCATAGGTGCTTCCAACAATCAATACCTTCAATGGTCTCTGCTCTTTCAACAGATTGGTATTCAGGGTAGTTTCAAACAGTAAGTGCCCATAGACCAGCATTATCTTGATGATAAAAAACTGTATAACCAGGGCAACCACAGCTTGGAAAACAATCTGCTTTATTTAACAAAATTCCATGTTTAGGGCTTTCTTCCCCTGTATTACAAGGGACTTCATCAGATGCCTCCAAGGCACTATGCTTCAACTAACTTCGATTAGATAAAATTAATAATCCATTTATATAAATATTTGATATAAATGGATAATCATTTTGACTATGTGAATACCTGATGCAGCAGCAAGTGAAAACACATTTCCATATTAAAGCTTTTGGAATTTATCTAAAGTGTGGTGTCTTGAGGCTGTTTCTTTGGAAGCAGGACTATTCAACCCCGGACAGTTCGACCCTGGACTGTTCGCCCCCAGACGGTTTAATCCCAATGCATTTCTATATAATTTCATGCATAAATTTATATGTATTGTATATGTGATTTTTTAGTGGACAGTTCAACCCCAGACTATTTGACCCCAAATATATTCTTTTAAGTACTTTATCATTAAGTTATTAATTAATCAATTATTCAATAATAACACTGTTAATTTTTCATTGTAAATATATTTTTTATTAATATTATATTTTATTATATTATTATTATTATTATTATTATTATTATTATTATTATTAATAGCACAGTCTTTTTAAATGTTAATGTTTGATAATTGATATTAAACATCAACTCCATAAATTATTCATTAATCCCTGGGTACAATACTAGAAGTGTTTTCACTTATGTAGTGTCATTAGGAAAACCTGCTCTCTAACAAATTCAGGTAAACAACTATACTCTCCTAAAAGAAATTATAGGTTGCTTTGCACCTCACAAACAATGTAGTCTGTGTGATGTACCCGTCACGTCAGTTATTTTTTCTAATAGTTACACTACACTACATCTCCCTCAAAACATTGTTTTAGGGGTAGCGGTGAATCTAAAAGGCCTATTATGTGCTCTGCAACTTTCAGCTGATTCTCCGTAGGAGTACGTTGAACAGAAATTATGAACTACATAAACCCTGGCAATCCGGATGTTATGATTATTACTTTTACAGTCTGTTTACTGTTTTAATTGTGGTTTTTTTTTTTTTACATTTTTTAATGTGTTATATTTTTAATTGTTTTAATCCGGTTTGCTTACTAGCCTTCCTATGGCAATGCTGTGAACTTCCAGATGATTCTCCATAGGAGTACGTTGAACAGAAATTATGAACTACATAAACCCTGGCAATCCGGATGTTATGATTATTACTTTTACAGTCTGTTTACTGTTTTAATTGTGTTTTTTTTTTTTTTTACATTTTTAATGTGTTATATTTTTAATTGTTTTAATCCGGTTTGCTTACTAGCCTTCCTATGGCAATGCTGTGAACTTCCAGATGTCATTGCACATGTTTAGTTCATTCGTTCCTTTTTTTTACTTGTTCATACTTTTTTATATTCACGATAATTAATATTATAATATATAATTTTCAGTTCATGATAATTAAATTCCAGCTGCTGCCCTGATTTGCCTACATTTTAATTGTGATGACATTAGCTTCTGCAGTAACTTCTCAAAGCTGATCAGTTTAACTACTCACTGAATAAACACAGCATGCCAAACATTTTGAGGATCAGTTGTTGTGTAGTTTCCACTATAAGTGCAGTGATTCTGTATAGATTTCCTCACATTGAATGCAAGATTTCTTTGAAAGAAACTCATGGCAGTTCACCAAAGTGTAACTGAGCAGTACTCTAAACCTCTTCCCCACTAAATCCCCAGCTAGTCATTCTCACTATATAAAGATCGCTATCTTCTTCAAAAAGCACAATCATATTTAAGCGTTTTCACTGTTTCTTAAAGTATAGCTCTATGTTGACTTTCAATTCAAATGCCAAAGAAAGCATTGTAAAAGTAAAGCACATCGGAACATCATAAGTGAAGCAAAAGCATATTGGACAAAAATAAAAAGAAAGACTGGAATATAGGAATATACAGGTTTGTTTTTTTAATTATATTTATTTAAATAATGTTATTTTCTGTAATGTAATAGTAGTTGATGCACATTATTAGAAAAGAAAGACTAAACAATTTTAAGAATTTTTAAACAGTCTTTCTTTTGTATTTATTTTCTGACATACTTTTCCTTTACTACCGTTCATTTTTTACGCGGGTCTAACCACCTGGGATCAAATAGGTCGGGGTCGAATTGTCTGGCGGCGAGTCGGTGGGGTCCAAACATCCTGTACCCATTTCTTCTTAAAACTAGAAACTAGACATGACAAAAATCTTATCATAAGTGTATACAGCAACATGAAATAGCTGGAGGGTTAATCAAAAATCACTGTTGGCTGGTTATTATCCAAGATGGAACAAACTTCCCTTGAATGCTGGCTGTGAAATGCTTGGACTAAGGATTATTATACCCATTGCATTATGTTAGAAGAACATCATCAAGGTCACCTCCGCATAATGAAGATGAAAAACATGGCTGATCAAGAGATGGAATTGTTAGAGCTGAAATGTACAAGTTGACAGATGGTCCAAAATTATCCAGACCATGCGCCATTTCACCCATGGAAATGGCCTATATGCCTCTAGCAACAGACTCAAATTGATTTTGCCATAATAGGGATGACAGTCTTAGAGATAGTTGATGCATGTTTTAAATGACCAGAGGTCTTTACCATGAGCTTTATCACTTTTGGTCATGCAGCTGATGCACAAAGGGATATTTTTCCCAAAACTGGAAAGCCACAACAACTATTAAATGATATTGGACCTCACTTTATGATAGCTGACATTGGGACATTCCTTCATAAAAATGTCACTTGACATATTAGTCTGTACCTTGGCATCTGACAACTAATGGGCTTATTGATAGGCTTTTGTAAAGCCTGAAATAAGCACTTAAAGTCAGTGTAAGTGACAAGCTCACCTTCAAGCAAAAGTTGGTAAATTTCTTATTTACATACCAAAATGCTTTTCATGCCGCAACTAATCAGATTCCAGCCATGTTTGTTTATGAGACACACCATCTGAATTCAAGTTTGGACTTGATGTAGTCAAAGCTTCAATAAACAGTCCAAGACTAGAATTCAGACAACACCAAAAGAACAATAATCAAGGCTGGACAGACAGTCTTTAATCAAATGTTACAGAGGAGGCTGAAAATGGCTTTCTGCTGCAATTATGATGCAACTGTGACACATGTACTACAAAGATAAGGTGGGCCCCAACATAATATGTCAACCGTGTGTTGATTAGTTGAATAATTCTGGACTGAGCAGAGTTGAGGAGTATCCAACTTCACCTACTATCACTGTGCTGTTCCATGACTTAGAAGATGCCCATTTAATTATTTCCTTTTAATGCTGAGGCCTTTTCACTGAAAAAGGCAGTGCTTTCTCTTCTTTTCTATACAGACAGAGACACACGGACACACACACGCACCCCCACACCCCCACACACACACACACACACACACACACACACACACACACACACACACACACACACACACACACACACACACACACACACACACACACACAAACCTGCACACAAAAAAGTCAGCGATTCTCCATGTTACATTGTTATTAAATGTACCTGCAATGATAAGAATGAGTGTCTTATATTATATGTGATTTAGAAGCAGGGTATATGCTGCTTTGGTATGAGAAGTCAGGTTTGCTGGCAGAGAGTAGCACCCACTTTATAGAAGTAGGGCAGTCTTTATCAGGCTTTGGAGGAAGAAATTGTGTGACTGTTAAAAATTGAGTTACTATCTGAACTAATGAGTGGCAAAGCATGCGTGGTGTGGATAAAAAAAAATAAGTGTGGTTAAATTACTGTGGCAGAATGACGCATAGCAGATCTGAGGAGTGAGGAGGAGGAAAGAACTCAAAGAAAGCTGACTTAGGGAAAACAAGGTCATGAGTAAGAAAGTCAGCTATACTGTTTGCATTCAACTAAGTGATACACAGTAAATCAGTGTGCGTGCAAGGAAGGCAGCCAGTTAAAAGAAAAAGTAGCCAGAAACAGAGGGAACAGTGAGTGCTTGTTCATAGGTTCATAGGTAGGTACTAGGCTATTAGCCCTAGGGTCTATATAAGCCTAGCCAAAAAGGTACCCTGGCTTTCGCCACCCAAGAAAATTATTTTTCTGGGGCCCTGTCGAGCAGAGCCACAGAAGTGATCCCTGGGCAGAATTTCCTATTTCCAATCCAATCATCAAGATTTTTCTTGAAGAGTGCTAATGAGGAGCTTTGTTTGACATAGATAGGTAGTCTGTTCCAGAGTATGGGAAGTCTCTGGGACAGGAATCTATCCCTCCAGCATGTTCTGTTTATTGTGGTGACAAGGTTTAGGTCCCTAGACCATGTAGCTCAGAGGGATTGGGATTTCTTTAAGTGGAGCATGTCCAACAGCTCTGGGTTTGACATAGCTTTGTATGTTAGGCAGAGATCGCCTCTGAGTAGGCAATGTGCGACGGGGTAAAGCTGGAGTTTTTTGAGACGGTCTGCGTAGGGCATCTGTTTGAGGCCAGTAATCCTCTTTGTGAGGTATTTCTGTGGCCTTTCCAGTTGTTGTAGATATCTTGTGAGGTACATACCAAAAGGAGCATTGTACTCTATAATGGGTCTAATGAGTGATGAGTAGAGTGGAACAATGACCTAGTTTTTTCTGGATGAGAAACCTTTTGTGATGAGGTGAGCCATGTAGAAGGATTTCCTGACCACTGTGGTGATGTGATTATCAAAGGAGAGACTACTGTCCATCTGTGTCCCAAGGTCTCACCACATTTTCAGAATTAAGTAGACTACCAGCTATATGGTAGTTCATGGGCACATACTTTTTACCAAAGGGGATGACAATACACTTTCTGGCATTGAGCTTCAGGCCATGGCTTTGACACCAGGCATCTGTCTCAGTGAGGCCCTTTTGTAGTATGTCCACATTGTTAGGAGTTTTGATTATGGCATCTGCAAACTTTGTTAGCCAAAGACCTTCTGTGCTAGCCTGTAATTCAGATAAGTAGATACCAAACAGGAGAGGACTCAGGACTGAACCCTGTGGTACTCCACTTGTCACTGGTCTGAAGTCAGATTTGGAGTCTGCTACTTTCACAGTGTGGGTCCTGTCCATGAGCCAGTTGGCAACCAATCTTGTGACACAGGGATTTATACCTAGTTTACTGAGCTTATCTATAATTCCAGAATGGGGGATGGTGTTGAAAGCCTTGGCGAGATCTAGATAAGCTGTGTGAACCACCTTACCCTCATCTATGGCTTTGGTAACTGCTTCAAAGAAATCAATCAGGTTTAGGAGACATGATTTCCCTTTTACAAACCCGAACTGGGTAGGGTCCAGAGTTTCAAGATTACCAATGTCTTTGTTTATGAGTTCCCTGATGATATGTTCCATGGCCTTGCAGACCAGGCTCATCAGGCTAATGGGGCGATAGTTCCCAGGGTCCATCGTGGCTCCCCCTTTGTGGAGTGGGATAACTGTAGCAGTGCACCATTCAGTGGGCACAAAGCCTGAGGTGAGGCTATGATTGAACATGGTACTTAGGTAGGGTGCCAGTTCATTCTGTAGTTCATGTAGAACGCAGCCTGGGATATTGCCAGGTCCCATGGATGCTGTGTTCTTGGCTTTGGAGAGTGTGTTTTTTACCTGTGCAGCCGTGATTACAGGAACTTTGCATTCTTCCGTTATAGAGATGGGCCCTCTATGGGGTGAGAGGGGGGTAAAGTTAGCACTGAACCTATCTGCCAGGATGTTGGCAATATCATTTGTTTCTGTATATTTAGTGCCATTGTGCTGTAACTCAGAGCAGATCTGAGTGTTTCCATTGAGATTCTTGACATAGCTATAGAATCTGATGAAGTCTATGAAATAAGACGAAAACGCATATTGGGACTGAGAAGGCGTTTATGTAATTGGTTTGTCCATCGCTTGTTTGTGTTCATTTTTGGAATAAACGTGGTTTAATATAGCCTCGGAGTTCTCCGTTTATGGTTTTGAGCACATACTATTTTGGATTATTAATAGCTATAGAATGCTTTGTGGTTGTCTTTAGAGTCAGTGGCAATTTTGTTTTCGTGACTAGCTTTAGAGGATTTTATTTATAAGGGATCTCAGCTTCTTACTGAGGTTGACCAGGGAGTTCCTCCAGTCATGGGATTTTACTCTTTTTTGCAACAGTTTCTTTCTTCTGTTGTGGAGTTTGTTTATGGCAGAGGACCACCAGATTGGCTTCCTTTTTCTGGAGGATAGCATCTTGGTTCTATTAGGGATAGCATGATCCATGCACTCATGTAAGTGCTTATAAAGTGCACCTGTGTAGGATTCAGCAGTCGTACCTCTATTGTCTGTCTGCATGGGTGTCATGAAGTTTGCCACTTCTGTCTTAAGAAGTGTGAAGTTGGCTTTGGAGAAGTATTTTACGGTGGTTTCCATAACTGGGGGTGGGGGCAGGATGTGGATGTCTAGGGTGATTAGCTTGTGGTCAGATCTGACCAACGAGGAATTGACCTCTGGTGTGGAACACTGGTTGCCCATGTTGGTAATGACTAGGTCTAGGATATTGCTGCCCCTGGTGGGGGTGTGAATAAGCTGATCCAAGGCATTGGAATATATGAATTCCAGAAAACATTCAGCAAAAGAGTTGGTACATGAGTAGTTTTCCCAGTTAATGGTGGGGTAGTTGAAATTGCCCATTATTAGGGTATTAGGTTGTACTGTAATACTTTCCTGTGTATCAAGAAATGAGGAGTGGGAATCCTGGGGCATGGTGGGCGGTCTGTAGCAAGCTACAATTTGGATTGTGGTCTTGCCCAGAGTTAGTTGCACTTGGATAATCTCGGATGCATTATGCTGTGCAACTAGCCTGAAGGTGTGGATATCCTTAATGAATATGGACACGCCTCCACCTTTAGTGCTTCATTCCAGGTTAGGTGGCCAAAAGGTGTGGTATGAATTATAGCCTGGTAATGCAGTGGTGCTCTCTGGAGCTTTGAACCAGGTCTCTGTCACTGCACAGATGTCGATGTTCTCCATTTTAAGGAGTGCCTCGAGTGAGTTTGTAGTGTCTTCATTTCAGGCTTCTTCAGACAGGTTAAAATTAAGTTGCAGACTAAAACTAAATTAAAATTTATCTAAGGAAAGCTTGACTTTTTTCTACTTACTGATGAATAAAATCATAATTCTGCTTGCAGTGGTCAATGGTAGTGCTAGAGAGTACAGTGTGTTTCTTTAAGTTTACTTTGTATTACTATGCCTACCCATGTCTCCATCTCTCTCTCTCTCTCTCTCTCTCTCTCATTCTGTATATCTCTCTCTCTCTCTGTGTTATTACATCATTAGTGGATTCATGACCTTGTGGTGGTTGCACTTTTCATTCTGTCTTGGAAGACATATGAAGAGGAGTGGACCACAGAGATAGGTGGGCAGACAGACAGACAGAAGTATGAGATAATAGTAATTTATTAACAGGAAAGGGACCTTGGGGTTAGGAATTCTACTAACAGAGGGCAGATTTATTGGGAAAATTTTATGTCTTACCATACAATCAGTGTTGTCAGCAAGTAGCATGATGGGGGAGGGGGATCCTGGCTGAGGTTATGGAAGAAGGTTAAGAGTAGTATCTACTCTACCAATGTCCTTTTATGGTACATCCATGTGCTTTTGTAGGATGTTTGTTAATTATTAAGGTGATCAACAATGTGTTCATATTTATAGTAATATACATTGATGAACCAAATGATATACAAACTGCTGAGTGAAATTAGTAGCAAACTTATCTGATGCTGAGGAGATACTTGAAGAATAAGTTGTACAGCATGTGTGACTATTTATACTGAACATTATTGAAACAAGCATCATTTTCTTGTAAGCATTCAGAAAATATGTGATTTTTATTTTGGGACACTCATGACTAAAGTAAAGTCTGATTGAATGAAAGTGGAGTTAGTGATGAGATTATTTTATTGTCGACCCTGTTTCCAACATAATGAAAGTTGTTGTTTAAAGCACAGAGAAAACCCTAAGCTTGGATTGATGTTAGAGACTGCATACATTATGATACTGATGTATACTTACATTATTATATTGATGTAAATACTTTGAGGGTATTGGTTGTAATTACTAAAAGATGCTGCATGTAACAAGATATGTATCCCCTCTTACCAGCATTCCATTTAATGTTACTATAATGCTAGTTTATTAATTTATTTATTAAGAATGTACTGGTAGCATGGCTAACATTTATCACTGAAGTGATCAACATTTGCAAATATGAGGAATCGATTGATTATAAATTAAATTTTGAGATGTACAGAGATCTTGAAATCAGTATATATATAAATAACAGTGGTGAAGTGGACAGTTGCCCATGTCAGGGAATGAAGAGAAGTCCCCCAGGAAAATATCTAATTCTCCTACAGTAATATTTGAGTTTTGCTGTTTACTTTTCTACTTCTATCTTACTGTTTGTAGCTGTGATTGTGAAACAGCAGTATGTCAGACTTTAGCCGTACAGCAACATGCCCTTACTTTTGTTTATCAAGTTCATTACTTATTAGCTTTACAAATTATATAACTTGAAGATTAATTACCTAAAAAACATAATGTTATTGCATACACTCAAGTGGGAGCTATGAAGCACATTATGACATGTATTAATTTCCTGCCCAATGGGTGTGGTCACATAATCACAAACATTGGGTGAGTTTACAAACCTTGCCCCACAAGGCTCATACACACAGTTCTTGTACTTCACTTCAACCACATTCATCAACAGTGTATAGGACAGATATTAGGCAATTCATGAGAGGGTTGGGAAAGAAGAAAAAGAATGTGTAACTTACCTGTCAGCCAACAAGGATTTATAGCTTATCCAGTAGCAGAGCTTTCAACATCTTTTCTCAAAAATCAGGGACAAAGCCAAAACCAGTAAAGGACAAAGAGTTCATATTGGGGACACATTTTAAATACGGACTATATTCACTTAAAAGGTTGATAGACTAATATGTTTGCATTAACACACACTCATTTTTGAGAAAAAATAAGCCATCTTTAATGTCTGCAATTGTTTAATGATATTATCTCTCACTTTTGTCATAGAAATCAAACATTTTATGAGGGTAAAGCAGGATTCTGAGGCAAAATCAGGGACTTTCATTAAAGTCAGGGATGTTTGAGAAGCTTGTCTGGAGGTTACCAATATCATATTGACAACACATCCCTTAGAGTTGACCCAGTAGTCAGGGACTTAGGGACACATATAGACAATACTCTCGCCTTTGACCAACGTGCTTACAGTAGTGAGGAAATCATTCTATGCTGCGCAACTTATAAACAAATGTATGCCATCTAGCTCCAAGGAAGTCATTGTTCCACTGTATTTGGCATTCATCAAACCTACCATTGAGTATAATATCCCCTTTGGTATGCACCTAACCAGGCATATCCAACAATTGGAATGTCCTCAGAGGTTCCTTACTAAAAGAATACAGGGCATAAGTAACATGTCCTATGCAGACAGCCTGAAGGCCCTATCTCTGTATTCTGTCTCCTACAAGCTGTTGAGGGGAGATCTATGGCTAGCATACAGGCCATTGTCAGACCACACTTTGATGGACCTCCTGCATATCCGCAAAGTGAAGAGCACCAGAATTACCTGTTCTAAAGACTTAAACCTTGCCTGTGATATAAATAGGACCTACTGGGGAAACGGGTAAATATCTCAGAGACTACCCCATTTCTGGAACAGGCTCCCCATCCATGTGAAGCGTAGTTCCTCCCTAACTCAATTCAAGTGTAACTTGGACATTTGGATGGGGAACAGGAAATTCATCCCTGCTTTGGTACCTATATCTGTAATGGACATACAGCCTGTAAATGGTTCATCTCCTAGGTCCCTGTTTGTAAATGTTTCATCTCGCAAGTCCCTGCTTACAATTATAAAAGCTACCAGAGCTTGTCAGAGATTTGTGATGCCTTGCTAGGCTTGAAAAGACCCTAGTGGTTGTAAACCTAGTAAACGCCTATGGACCTATGACTGGCTACCAGATTTTATATTTTTGTGAATCTTTTGTGCTCTGTGGGGTGCAATTGCAATGTAAAAAGGTATTACCATAAACCAGTGATTGAAATTCTTAAAAAAAGAATTGTATTTTGCCTATCCCTTGGATGTATTGCAAGAGTTAGTGCTTAAATTTCTTTCTATAATATTGGTAATATCTTAGTTGGATTGATTTTTGAATAGTCAAGAGAAAATGTATTTGATAAAGTTAAATAATCGCATTTTTTATTTCCTTTAGATTTTTGAAGAAATTGTATCAATAAAATACTGGTGACTTCAATACTACTGGCATTTTATTTTGCAAGAACAGAAAACTGAGTAACACACTAATGCGGTGGTTAACACTGCTGCTTCATAGCACTTGGTTTTCTGTTTCATTTCCCATCTGAAATGCTTTTCTGTGCATGTCCTCTCTGTGCCCGTGGTATGGGAAAAACATGAATGAATGAACAAGAAAAGTTCCTTGACTTAGAACAAAATCGGTTGTCTAGAATGTGTACTACTTTGCTGCTGAATACAGATTTCATATCAGAATATTAGAAGTAAATGGTTCAGAGAGCTGGTTGTAGGAATTGCTTATTTTAAAATAAATACATTCATTTTAAGAAAATTTAGTATTATTAAATCAAGTTTAAAAGATGGCAACTGAGCTGCAAGGGTGTGTCTGTGCTAGCTTTTATTCATATTGTGATTATTTGTACTTCTTTGCTTGTTTTGTTGTTTTTCACTATTTCATTGATTGCTTTGATTGGAAAACCATGGGACAATATTTTACTATTTTTATTTTCCTTAAGATTTATGGGTATTTTGTTTCTTGTAGTATTCTACAGGTTGCAGCAAACCTATGATCCTGACCACCATGATTAGCAAAACTGGAGAGCATATGGAATGTCATGCTATAAAGACAGACTTTCTTCAATTTCAATATTAGAGAAAGAAACCAAGCCTAATAGGCATACAATTTCAAAGAAAGAAGAGAGATTTACTTATTTCAAAATCTAATTATTCCACCCTGATCTGAACTCCACGTTTCCAACTGGAAACCCAGTTGTCTGTCAAGAGAGTTACCACTGTCACTTAACCAACTGGGTTACAGCAAAGACAGGAAAGTTTGGGACAAGTCATAGATCAGCATGCCGTGCACTCGCATCACCATTCACGAGGCAGGGCAGTGAATGAAATGCCAGTCTGCCCATCCAAACTCAACAAAGACAGATAAAAAGATCATAACAAAGAAAAATGGTATGAGTCTGGGAGCGGGAACATGTTAGGCAGTCAGTTTTGAGTATTGTACTTACTGCGGCAGTATGGATCAACAAAGACAAATAACGGATAGGCTAGCTTTGAGTTGAGGGAGAGGAACGAAGTGGGGGAGCAGAAGGACCAGGCCAGCATATTTTAAGTGTGTATTAATGTATGAAGAGAGCTGGGAATTGTTGGTGAAAAGCTCATTGTGTGCTTACCTGATTGGCCTTAGGGCATAATTAGTGTAAAACTTGCTTTATTCTGATCGTATAAAAGCCTTGTATTTGTGCAACTCTTCACTCATTTATCCAAAACTGCTCACTGATAAAGACTTTGAGAGATTTTGCTAACATCAGAAGCCATCCTTGACAAGACAAATGAAATTAAGCATCATTTTGTACTTGCACTGCTTATGTTCATTATACTGTGAAAGTTCACTGTGCTATTTATTGATTTTTTTTTTTTTTCGCAGTTCTATGAAGTTTAAAGTTGCAGTTTCAAACTGCTGTAAGGGCTGCAATGAAATACATTGAATCTAGTGTTTCTTAGTATTAGAGAGCAGACAATGAATAAAAGAGACCATAGCCAGAGATGTGTCATAATGGCATAACAGAAATACAGGATCTGCAGTCACTAAAGTCAGTGACTTATACACATCACTCACTGCACCCACAAAGGACCTTAACACCTTGGCTCAAAACCAGTCATTTTACTTTAAGAGGATCAAAGTCTGCACTCTTGTGGCAGAAGATGGACAATTTCACCTATATGAGCTGGGAATTGATGGTGGACAACACACTGTGTGCTTAACTGATTGGTCTTAGGGCATAATTAATGTAAAACTTGCTTTTTTTGATCATATATAAGCCTTGCTTTTGCACAAAACTGTTCTTCACACAGTGGCATTTACTGGTGCCTTGTATATATGCAATCACTAAAAGTTGAAATTTTCCTATAAAAACCACCTTGGAACATTACCTCAGTCCCACATTACTCATGGGGCAACTAGTTTGCATGGTAAGTATCATTTATGCACTTTGTTAGGACTGTTTAGGTCTACCTTACCTTATTATAGTGCCCAGGGCTATTGCTGCTCAGAGACCATCTAGTTTTGGTGCTGGGCAGCATTGCTGGTTAGGTTAGCTGCAGATTACGACATGTAAGCACCCTTCCCTCATCTGGTTACAAGCATCCTTCACTCCTATCCCTTGCAAGTATACATAAGGACCTGCAACCATGGATGGGCACTTTCCTGCTATCTCTGCATCCAGCCTGGTGGACGTGGGTATCCTGAGGCAATGTAACAATTGCCTTATATACACTGACAACCATAGGATCATAGGATCATAGGAAGTTACTAAGCTATTGACTCGGAGGTCATTTCAAGCCTAGCTGTTTCATCCCAATGTAATATCATAGATACTTTAGTCAATATCCAGGATTGCATTTAGTAATGACTGTCCATGTCCAGGATGGTTGTGGGTGCTGTCTCCATTAAGAATTTACAGTGCTCCATCCACTCATCCAGATTCCTTTTGAACAGTGTCATAGGGGTGCTTTTCTTCACATGAATTGGCAGCCTATTATAAAGAAACAGCAGTTGCTAGGAGACAAATCTGTCTCTCCAGCATGTCCTATTCAAACTGCAGACCATACTTAGGCCCCTGGAATGGGTAGCTCTAGTCCCATTTGATTTATGGATGTGCAGCAAACTCATTAAGGTTAGGTCGGAGAGTGCTTTGTAAGCCAGGTATAAGTCTCTTCTAAGCAGTCTGTGCGATACTGAGTATAGTGACAGAGACCTTACTCGTTCTGTGTAAGGCACGTGCTGGTGTCCCTTGATCTTCTTAGTCAGAAACCTCTGAGGTCTTTCCAATTGCTGCAGGTGCTTTGTATGGTACATGCTGAAAGGGGCATTATACTCAATTATGAGCCTAATTAGTGACAAGTATAGAGGGGCTATAGCTGCTGAAAGGGGCATTGTACTCAATTATGAGCCTGATTAGTGACAAGTATAGAGGGGCTATAGCCTCTTTGCTCTAGAGGTGATGCCTTTGTCAATCAAGTGTGCTATGCAGAAGGTCTTCCTTACTACAGTAGACACGTGGTGGTCAAAGTTAATGTCACAGCCTACTTGTGATACCAGATCCCTTACCACTTCATAGGTACATAGGGTATTGCTGTTAATTTGATAGTGTGAAGGGACATTGTTTTTACTGAAAGGAATGATGATGCATTTCTTTGCATTCAGTTTTAGACCTTGACTAAGACACTAGTTGTTGGTCTGTGTAAGACCCTTCTGAAGTATACTGACATCATTTCTGGATTCAATAATTGCACCCAGTTTGCAGTCATCTGCAAACTTGGTCAGCCACAGTCCCTTAGGTTTGGCCTGAACTTCTGAGAAGTATATAACAAACAGTAGGGGGCCCAGTACTGAACCTTGTGGCACCCCACTGGTGACAAGTCTCCTGGTTGATGAAGAGTCACCCACTTTGATAGTGTGTGACCCAGTTGGTGAGCCAGTTGGCAATCCTTCTTACAACAAAAGGGTTTACATTCAGTTTGCTAAGATTATCAGTAATGCCTGAGTGTGGGATTGTGTCAAAGGCCTTTGCCAAGTTGAGGTATGCTTTGTAGGGTCTACTTTATTAACTCGAATGTTCAAAAGTTCGAATGCATAAAGATCGACACATGTGCACCGAACTCTTACACATTCGAAAGTTAATAAAGACAAAAAATACACAGAAAAAAAAAAGATGTAGGCAGGGGGGCAAGCCCCCCTGCACCCCACACCCCCCATTACTTAAATATACCAACTCCGAGATCACACTACATTGAAGTAAACAGAAATCTCCACCTACGGAGATTTCTGTTTACAGTTTTTGACAGCTTGCACTTTCGATGCATATGGTTCGATCCATATGTATTCGCGGTTTTACACTTTCGCGTAAATAAAGTAGACCTGCTGTGTGCACAGATTTGTCTTCATCAATGGCCCAGGTCACATTCTTGAAGAAATACACCAGGTTTAACAGGCAGAATCTGCCCTTGAAAAAGAGAAATTGGGTCAGATCCAGGGTTTGGAGGTCTCCCACATCTTTATTTATGAGGTCCATGGTGATATGTTCTATGGCTTTACAGATGAAGCTAGTCAAGACTTAGGTGTCTATATTTCCTTGGGTCTGTTGCTAAGCCATCTTTGAGCATGAGAATAACTGTTGCTGTTCTCCATTCTGCAGGACCATAGACTGCGGTTAGGCTGTGATTGTATAGGGTACTTAATGGTGATGCTGGTTCATGTTTAAGTTGGTTTAGAAGATAGCCTGGGATGTTGTCTGGTCCCATAGAGGCTGTGTTTTTTTCTCTTAGACAAGGCTTAAATTAACTGTTTTTTGGATATGTGTGTTGGGGGGTTGGGGGCAAGGTTTTTGATAAGTTTGGAGGAGATAAGGGAGTGAAATTTTCACAAAATCTGTCTGCTAGCAGGTTTGCTATCTATGCGGGATCAGTGTGTTTGATACCGTTAGTCACTAGTTTGGCACATGCTTGAGTCCTACCTTTTAGGCTACATACATACCTGTGAAAGGCCTTATGGTTATCCTTGGCTGTGATTGCTAATTATTTCTCAAAGTTACCCTTAGAGGATTTGACATGTCTTATTTGCCTGTTTAGGTTGAGAATGGTGCTTTTCCATTATTGGGGCCTCACCTTAGTTTTCTTAGACAGCAACTTTTTGCATTTGTTGTAAAATTTGTTGATGCTGGATGTCCAACAGGGTGGCTTGTTTTTACTTGGAGCTCTGGCTCTGATTCTCTCTGGAACAGATGAGTCTATACACTTATACAAGTAATTGCACAGGGCTTCAATGTAAGCTTTGGTTTAGTTACCACTTCCAGTGGTGGGTGTGGCTTGGAAGGCATTTGTACCTTCCGTTTGCATTGGTGAAGTTAAATCTAACTTCGCCCTTTGTGAGTTCTGCTGTTAGTGCCAGTTTGAAGGTGACAGATTTGTGGTCATATTTGACTAATGATGGTCTGAGAGTTGCAGTGGTGCATCTGTTTGCCATGTTAGTGAGGACCAGATCTAGTATGTTTGTTTCTCTTGTTGGGGTTTGAAAAATTTGTTCCAGAGCATTTGAGTTAACAACGCCAAGGAACTTTTGTGCTAGTAAGTTAGGGGTAGAGTAAGTTTCCCAGTAGAGTGTTTGGCAATATTTGAATTGACTCCACTTTGGTCAAGTAGGCCTCATACACATCATGATTCATGTAAGGGGATCTATAACTAACTATGACTTGAATGGGGGTCTTACCCACAGTAATCTTAACTTTGAGTAAGTCCATGGAATTGTCCAATCTAACTAGATGGGAGGTGAATTTATCCCTAATATGGATAGAAAAACTGCCTCCTTTGGTTCTCACACATTCTCAGACAGACAAATACAGTATGTAAGAGATGTAGTTATACATTGACACTGGAGGCTAAACTCTCACATACAGACCCAAAAAGCAACAAACAGGTCTTCATTGACTCACACATATCCCTCACCACACCCACAAAGAACCACACACATAGATGCACATATGCAGAGGTGCTCACATGTAACTTACCCAAACCTCATAGGCCTCTCAGGCCCAGTCCTCAGAAACTTTGCATGCACACAAACAAGGCAATTCCCATAAGAATACATAATGCCACATCTCAATGTGTCTTAACTACCAAGCCCATAAGGTGAAACACTCCACAACTCAATATTCTTGTCATAGAAGACTCCATTGTGAGAAACACTGATGTTCCCCTGACCAGACTGTATAAGGAGAAAGTTACACTTAGTTACTGCTCAAGGGCCAGGATCCACCGGATATTAAAGCACTGAGGTAACTTACTCCGCTACCTCTCAGGGGCCAGAATCCACCAGATATGCAAGCACTCAGGTAAGTTACTTCTAAGTACAAGCATGATTGAGTCATAGTCCATGTGGATGTAAATGACCTGAGACGTAGTTCCTTGGACTATATGAAGAGAGACATGATTGGGATCTCAGAATATGTGCTAGGCAGGTATGAGTCTAGCAATGAGCAGCATTCTACCAACTCCATGGAGGATGGCACAATAACAGCAAAAAGTGATTGAGTTTAACAATTGGCTTAGCTACTGGTGTCATTCCAAAGGGGTCCAATACTTGTCTGCCTAGGATGACATAGTTGACAGGCCACTCTGCTTTGCCAGGGCTGGTCTTCACCTGTCCCCTCCAGGCTTTCAGATATTGGCCAAAACATTATCCACCCCTATAATGCCTTCTTTAGGCTTTGCCAGACAGACAAACCTTCCAACATAACAAAAGCTACTCAGGACAAGCTAAAGGTGTTACTGCTCATTGCTAGGAGTGTCAAAAAGAAACTACACTCTCTAGAAGCTCTCATCATCCTGGAGAATGCTGTCATCTGTGCATTTACTAAAACATGTTTCAAAGCCATGGAAAACACTCAGGCAGTGCATGGCTATAACACCTTACATATGTTCTAACCAACAACGAAACATGAAAGAGCAAATGGCGGAGGTGTTTCTATCTACATAAAGAATAAGTACACCTCAAAACTGGTCAAACAATATGACATACTTGAGCTACTCTGTGTCCATCTAACCATGGGAAAAAATCCATTACCATATTCTTGCTTGCTACAGGTCCCCCACTATGAACCAGAAAACCCATACATCATACCTGAAGTTACTAGAATCACTCACCGTCCAGCCCAATAGCATACTCATGGGTGATTTTTAACTATCCCTTCGTTAATTGGGAGGTGTAGATGACTATTGCCATGCAGGCCAAAATTTTCTTGACTTTGTGAATTCAAATGCCTGGAGCAACAAATTTGAACTACCATTAGGGCAACAAATATCCTAGATCTGGTACTCAGAAATATAGGAGAACTATGTCCCTCACCCCCTCCATCCCCACCCCTGTGTTGTTCTCACTGGTAAGTTTAGATCACAAAGTGGTGGTCTCCCTTGAAATAAAGGTAAAACTAGTCCCCTCAACCTAACTCCAAAAACTTTAAGAACTTCTGTAAGGTAAATTACTTCATAGTAAGGGATGACATAGCTAGTTTCCAAGTTCCCCTAAATCCAGAAAACACAGAAACCTATGCAGAGGAGTACACAAAAGCCCTTTAAGACCATGGGCAGGATTCACGAAGGCTTGCACGGAGTCTAAGAGTAGTGTAAGACTCCATGCAGCCCTCGCGATCCAGGAATAGCCCAAAATTCCGTGTAAGAGACCAGCTAAAACGTCTCTTACACAGACTGGGCGTGGATATGCTAATCACCTCACTTGCAGCCAAAAGGCATGCAAATGAGGTAGATTAGCGATCCACGAAGCCCAAACCAGCCCGTGTAAGAGCCATGTTAGCTGCAGAAATGTACTCAGTTGACAACTGAGTACGTTTTTGCAAATAACACAATGGAGCCATGTCAGCTCCAAATAAAGGGTGCATATGTGTCAGGCAGCATGCCAATGGCCAAATATGTGGCCATTGGCAAGGTATCCCGATGCAAATATGAGAAATAAATATATATTTTAAATGCAGCGCAGCCCCGCGCAAACGGGCTGCGCTATATATAACATAAAAATGAAGGTTATAAACCCAGAAATGTGGGTTTTATGTAATACATGGATTTACAATGCAGGGACCAGCAGACCAAAAACAACATGGCCACCATTTAGTGGTTGCTAAGGGGGGAAGCTGAGTCTAAGACATTTAACTAAGCATTAATAGGCAATCTGATGTAAATGAGTGTTAGGATACTGAATCCCACAGTCACATAGCAAATGAGCACATTCTGAGTAGTGTAAGAGTTACAGAAGGGGGAGGAACAGAGTAAGAGATAGGTGACATCAGAGGGGGGATGGCAGAAAGAAATGCAGTTCATTGGAAGTCAGTGTTACATGACAGATGTCAGACACATATCATGGAAAGAGGAGTGTCACAAGATAAGCATGGGAAAGTCAAGAAATGGAAGGTGTACACTGTTGCCAACACCAAAGTTTTTTGCTGGGCGTGCATGCGCACGTGTGCACACCATGAGGCGCAAGTAGGGCAGTGTGGGTGCATGTAAGGCAGACTGAGCATGTGGGAGCCTGTTGGCAGACCTATAAGACTGTTTGCGCTGGTGTGTGCGTGTTTTAATCCGAATAAGAAGATTCTAAACTGTGTAAGCATGGGTGCGCATGTTTAAGCCACTGTGAGCATGTTTCTGCTGGTATGCTCGTTGCTCCCCCCTGAGGAAACAGAAAGGAAAAAGGAAGCAACAGAATTAGTAGGAAGCTAGCAGGGAATACTGCTGGAGCTAGCAGGTGAAAACAATTAGAAGCAGGCAATTACACAGGCAGAATAGTAGCCCAGCCCAGCATTTAAAACTCTGCAAACAGCAGTGCAGGATGTTTCTCTCAAGAGACACTGCAAGACAGGAGTAAGCTATTAGAAGTGAAAACTGAAAAAGCTGAACTCAGAGCAGAAAAGCTAGGGGCTGCCATAGCTGTCATAAGGAGACATAGGTGACTTGCTGAGGGTGGTGACAATACAAATGGTGCCAGACAGCCCACAGTGAGGAGATGGAGAAGAGCGTACAGGCCCAGGGTCACCTACTACGGGTTACATGAGCTGGAGATAGTGGAGCACTATAGAGTGGACAGAGACCTCCTGCAGCAAACAGTCGAGCTGTGCAGGCCACGCCTCACACACAGAACCAACAGAGGGGAACCCATCTCAGTGGAAACCAAGGTATGTGTTGGCCTAAGAATACTAGCAACAGGTACCTTCCAGAGACCAACTGGTGATATGATGGGGATATCACAGGCATCAGCCTCCATGGTACTGCACCAGTTCCTGGATGCCATGTCAGCATATGTCGGTGATCATATATATTTCCCCAATGCCCATGAGGCATTGGCCAGCAATATGCGTCTCTTCCAGCAAATAGCAGAATATCCTGAGGTAGTGGGTGCAATAGACTGCACGCACATACGCATCAAAGCACCAGCTGGTGAGTGGGGTAGGGCCTACATAAACTGCAATTGCTTCCCCTCCATCAACTGCCAGGTCGTGTGTGATGCCCAGGGCATAATAATGAATGTGTGTGCTGGCTGCCCTGGGAGCTACCATGATTCCCATATCTGGCATTTGACGCAGCTGTACCAGACATTTGCCAATGGGGACATCCCACATGGACACCTAGTGGGGGATGCAGGCTATGCACTGGAGCCGTGGCTGATGACACCCATCAGAAATGCACACACACCTGAACAGGAACGCCATAATGAGGCACACACACACACAAACACGTAATGTAATAGAGCGTGTGTTTGGGCTGCTCAAGTCACGGTTCCAGTGTCTGGACACATCTGGAACCTTGCAGTACTCACCAACTACATGTACCCAAATTGTCATGGTATGTGCTATGCTACATAATATGATGTTGTGAAAACAGCTGCAGCAGGACCAGCATAGGGCCGGGCTAAACAGCCCCCCATCATTGCCAAGGCCATCACAGGCAGAGCGTGACTCGGAGGAGTAACAACCTGAGCCTGCCCCAGTAGGCAGAAGGAGGCATGCCCAGTATGCCCTGGCCTTGGCAAAGAGGCAATGCATAGCACATACACTGGTTCAGTAGGAACCCTGGGAATGATACCCCCCTCTCTGACTCACTCATATAATAACATGGATGCCTAAAATGACATAACCTGCTCTCAAACATGTACATGGAGTGTAGTATGTGCATCCGACAGAGGCAGCCCTGCAACACCACCTGAGGCATGAATGCCATGTGTTAAGCAATGTAACACCATGTAGTATATGCAAACTTGATGACCCTGACTAACATCCTACCCTCACCAAGCATGATGCCACAATATAACGATGAGATGATCAATTGCAATAATTGGCTGAAGTATTGCTGTAAGACAAAGGGGATCCAATGTGTGCCAGCCTGGGATGACATGCTGAGCATGACATGATGCTCCACCTGTTAGGGTTGGCATGCACCTATCAGTCCTGGCCTTATGGATACTGGCAAAGGCTGTTGTTACCCACAGCGTGCCTTGAACAGGTAAGGCTCAAAACACAAACCCACCTCCATAGGTATCACAAGGGATAAGAACCTAGATGTAATGCTACCCAATGCCAGAAGTCTAAACAGCAAGATGCATGCAGTCTAAACTCCCCCAGTATGGAGAATGTTGATATCTGTCCTGTAACAGAAAACTGGGTGAAGGCTCACAACAGCACCCTAACACTACCAGGTTACACCTCATACTGTGCTGTACAGCCTCAAAACATGGAACAAGCTACAAAAGGAGGGTGACTAGCAACAATTGTCAAGGATAACCACACCCACATGTTGGTACCACAACAAGAAGCAGCATGGACTAGCCATGGTCAAGTAACAGTGGCTAAAACTGCCTCCCAGTTTATAGCCTGCTACAGACTACCGTCCGAACACCAGGAACTGCACTTGGCCTATGTTGGAATACATGAATATATCAAGCCCTCCAAACCACATTATATTGGGTGACTAAAAATACCCAAACATAGACTGGGAGCATTATTCTAGCTCCAACACTGTAGGACAAAGGTTCCTAGAATCCATAAACCAAAATGCCCAGGAACAACGTACCACTCCCACAAGAGGGGTAAGCATACTGGATGTGATAATCAGCAACATGGGTACTGGATGGCAAGATGAGAAGTGTATCCCTCACTGGTAAGATCAGACCATAGAGTAATCACACCGGATATACACATCCTGACCACAATCCCTGGCCAGAAAACCACAGTGAAAAACATGTGTAAAGCAAAAGTTGCACTCCTCCAAACTGATGTGGAATCCATTAAAGGCCCTGTGCAGGTGCAAAATATGGGCCACACCTCAGAACCTGTTATACAGGCATTCCATGAACACAGCCAGGAATGCATGGATTATGCAATCCCAAATAAAACCAAGACAGAATGCCATACACGCAGGTATCTGGCATGGTGGATCCCAGCCATTACCAAACCATGCAAGAGAATGAGGAAGCTACTACATGATAGAGCAAACACAAAAAGGGAAGTAATCTCTGATCAGTAGTATGGCAATAAAATATGTCCACTCATACAATCCACTAAGGCCAGCTACAACAAGTGGAATCTGTGAATCTTGAGGCAATGTTACTCCTGCCCCATGTACACAGACAACCCTCACCTCCCCCCAAGAAATACAAATATATGTGAGAGGTGCAACCATTTATCCAAACCAGAGTCTGAGCTCTCTCAACTCAGTACTGTCAAAACTAGCCAGGAGGAGAAGGTAACCACACACACCACAAACCCAGTCTCACATAGACCTCTCACAACTGCAAACCAAAGACATAAACACAGAAAAACATTCCCGGAGGCTCTAATTATGTACACTGCTGTCCCGCTCACCAGACTGAACAAGGGAAAGGGTACAGTAAGCTGCCTGTAGGCTGTTACAATACGCCACATAACACAAGTACGCAGGTCACCCCAAAGCAAGTAGAAATATGATGCAGTCATTGTCCATGCTGGCGTGAATGACCTGAGATGTACCTCCCCGGACTACATGAAAAGAGACATAGATGAGCTCTCCGATTATGTAGTCCAGGCCAGTATGACACTGACCGTGTGCAGCATCCTACCCTCACCAAGAATGATGCCACAGTACAAACACAGAATGAACAGCTTTAACAAGTAGCACGATTACTGGTGTCATTCCAAGGGGATCCAATGTCTGTCTGCTTGGGATGTCATGCTTGACAAGCCACGCTGCTGTGCCAGGGATGGCTTGCAACTGTTACCCCTGGGTGTCTGGATATTGGATAAGGCTCCTGCCACCTCCATAGAGCCTTTTGTAGGCAAGGCTGAAAAGACTAACCCACTTCCCTAGAAAACATAAGTGAAAAGACACATAAGGGTAATGCTGCCCAATGCCAGACATGTAAACCTCAACATGCATGCTCCCGAGGCCCTCCCCAGTATGGAGAACATCAATGTCCGTGCAGTGACAGAAACCTGCAGCAAGGCTCCTGACAGCACACCAGCACTACCAGGTTATACCTCATATCATGCGTTATGGCCACAAAACCTGGACCAAAACATTAAAGGAGGGGGAGTATCCATATTCAGCACAGACACCCACACGTCCAGGTAACTGACAATGCACGAAGCATCGGAGACCACCCATGTGCAATTAACCGTAGGCAAACCTGCTGTGCAGTCTGTAGCACGCTACAGATCACACTCTCACACACAGGAACCCCACTCAGCCATCCTAAAGACACTGGACAGTATGAATGTCTCACCAAATACCAAACAAGGTACTCATAAATTACCACATAGGTGGTAATCCATTATGTATGGAAGGAGTAATCAGGGACCTAGGGACACAAGTGGACAGTAACCTGTCATGTGACACTCACGTTGCCAATGTGGCTAGGAAGACTGTCCAATATAGACAGTCTTCCTAGCCACATTGGCAACGTGAGTGTCACATGACAGTAACCTGTCATGTGACACTCACGTTGCCAATGTGGCTAGGAAGACTGTCTATATTGGACGCCTTATCATGAAAGGATTCACATCTATGTCAACAGAGGTCATTGTGCCCCTATACTGTTCTCTTATCAGACCCATAATTTAGCACAATGCCTCATTTGGGATGTACCTTACCCGACACCTGCAGCAGTTAGAAAGACCTCAAAGGTACCTCACCAAGCGGATAAAGGGTCTCAAATATATGTCATATGCTGCCTGACTGTAGACACCCCAGCTGTATGCAGTCACATACTACCTACGCAGAGGCATTGTATGCCTGTTGTACAAGGCCATGTCCAACACAGGAGTAATGGACATGCTCCACCCCAGAAAACCCAAATCCCTCGGAGCTGTGAGAGTGGGAGATGTCAATCTCAACACATAATGAAATATGATGTGCTGGAGGGACAAATACATAACCCAGAGGCTCCCTACACCCTGGAATGGAATCCCATTCCATGTTAGGCAGAGCCCCTCACTGACTCTCTTCAACAGGAATCTTGCCAAGTGGATGGGTGATCATAGATGTACACTGGGGGTCTTCACTGTGTCACGTCCAGACAGAGGCACAGTAAAGTAAATCCTAAATGGCCATAATATTCACATAGCAAGGGATGGCGAAAGCCACACACACTCTGTCTAGGCTTATAAATGCCCTAGGGTGGATAGCCTAGTATGAAAATATGAACCTATGAAGATACAAATTGTACAGGACACTAAGGATAATCACAAGGCTTTCTTAACTGATATTAGGAACCTTGTTGGGAATTCACAGATATGCTCTGAATCACTCAAATATTACAAACAACATACCAAACACACACACATATTGCCAACATCCAACCTGACAGGTGCAGTGCAAACCCCACCCCCCCAAATGCAAAATATCTATCCCAGCAGAGTGCTGGCCCCCTGACAATGCAGATGCTGAGGTAACAGCCAGCATCTAAAAAGCAAAACACACAGCATCAATGGTACGAGATGGTGTCCTGGGCTGAGTCCAACATGGACTCCAAGAAGAATGGAATGCCAAATAACACTACTGCTCAATGTCAGCCTTACCACAGGATATGTACCCAAAGAGCAGTGTACAACAACAGTGGTCCTTCTCCACAAAGGTGTTGCCTGAATGGATACTGCAAACTACCACCCCAGAATCCTGACAAGCTTGGTCTGCAAAGTTATGGAAAGGATCAGCATGTACCTCAGACATAAAGATATTGGGGACCTACTGACACTGGACCCTACCCAGTGTGGCTATCTTAAGTGCAGATCCTGCCCCTTAAACATGTTTGACTCATTTGAAACAGTCATTAAGGTCATTGATGAGGGGAATGTGGTCCACACAGCCTAGATGGACCTTGCAAAAGGCTTCCATACCATACCCCACATGTTCATTATAAATAAGCTCACCAGCTTAAATATAAACCCCTATGTCAGTAGAGGGGTTGTAAACCAGACCAAGGACAGAACTGACATGGTCAGAAATGCTGCAGCCATGTCAGACTACAAACCAGATATAACTGGCATCCCACAAGGCTTGGTCCTGGGACCTCCCTTGTTTGGTATATATGTCCCATAGGTACAGGCCAACATGGAAGGACTGTGTCTGAACAAGTTTGCAGAGGACTACAAACTGGCCACCATATCTGACCCTCCAGCTGACACAAGCATCCCACAAAAGGGCCACATAGAAACAGACAACTGGTGCCATAGCCATGTCAGCAAGCTAATTGCAGAAAAGTGTATAGTCAACCCCTGTGGATATACAGTAAGTGCCCACCAATTACCACATAGGTGTTAACCCATTAAGTACTTAACATGTAATAAGAGACCCGGGGACACAAGTTGATAGATATCTTGCATTGGACAAGAATGTGGCTGTAGTGGTTACAGAAATATACCATATACCCACCTAATCATGAAGGTTGTCAGAGCTAGATCAGGGGAGGTCATTGTGGCTCTGCAGTCATCCTTCATCAGTGTCACAATTGACTACAATGGCCCCTGTGGGATGTACCTCAGCAGACACCTCCATCAACTGGAAAGACCCCAAAAGTACCTCACCAGGAGTATCAAAGAGCTTGAACAGATGCCATGTGTTGCCTGATGAAACAAACTGCAGCTCCACACACTGCCATACTGCCCGCCCAGAGGCAAGCTGTGCCTGATGTATAAAGCCATGTCCAAGCTGGAATCAATGAACATGCTGCACCTTGTACAATCTGAATGGCAGTGAGCTATGCACATGAGAGACCTGAACCCCAGCTCTGACATACATAGGACAAGCTGTACTGAATTATCCATAACACAGAAGCCACCCCTACTCTTGAGTAAACTCCCAGTACAGGTTAGCCAGAGAGTCACTCATCGACTCTCCTCAAGAGGAATCTTGATGAGTGGATGGGAGATGGTAGGTTTACCCTGGGTATCACTGTTATGTCATGGGTAGACGGAGGCACAGTATAGTAACCATGACATATGTCATGGCAAACTCCAGTTACAATGTGTGTCGAAGGACAAACACACTCTCCGACTAGCATTAGAAATGGCCTAGGGCCCATCGCTAGTGTTTGCCAATGTCCACCTATGTTGTGGAATACACTACCAATGTTGGACAAGCCTGGTTTAAGTAGTCCATATCTGAACATAATGCAACATGGTCATATGTGCACAACTGGCCCCTAACCAGTCTGTTGCACTCACTATGAAAATTTAAAGCAGTGATAGGACTAAAGCCCAGGATACTGTCCACCACAGTGAAAGTACTGAACCAGCACACTATACGGTACTACAGTGTTAGGTCAGTATGAAAGGATGTTGCCAACTGTATGCAAAGTATCCCATGCAAATCCTGCAGGCACAGTATAATCCCTGTTGTGTTCAGACACAAAGCAGTTGGACTGTAAGTACACAACATGACACACAACACACAACCATAAACGTGAGATATTGTTGAAGTTCACACTCATCCACAAATGTGGTGGACTGCAGAGTTCAACATATGGAACACTCACACTGGGCATGCTTGCAAACTTTGACAAATGAGACATATGTCAGACAACATGCCATGGAAAGCCTGAACTGGGCATGCTCACACACTTAGGCCATATCTCAGTTTAGCAGTTGGCCACACATATCTGGTATTTGTACGTGTTATTCCAGGAACCAATCACATTACAGCAATCTGCCCAGTGCACACAGTTAAATGACTACAGAGACATAAGTGATATAGTGGATCCCTCTCATATTCAAACATCTTCCACAGATACAGAAGTTGTTCATAGAAACAGGGAATGCTATGGCAATAAAGACCTGCAAACAGTCTATCAGCAACAAATATTGTGCATCTGACAATTAAACATATGGGTGTAGAGGTCAATACTAGGCTGTTTGCCCTAGGGAATGAAAGCTTAGCCAGAGTGTGCTTGGCGTCTGCCTCCGCAGTACAGTAGGCTACTGTGCCACTGTAAAGTAGGTCACATAAGGCACCGTTTGAGGCTGGTGTGCTGTGCCTCCATCAAGCAGGGACACAGTGGAGATCCCAGGGGTTGAATTTGCTATGCCACATCCATGTTGTTGGTGTGTGCTGGAAGAGGGTTGGTGAGGACCTCTAACAGTAAGTGGGCATCAATAACAGACTGAGGGGAGCCTTATCTGCAGTGTCTGGACAATTTCACTGTCAACACTTTGTCGTGATGATTATGAGGGATTGAAGTATCATGCCAGTACTGTTCAGAGATGTCCTCCCTCTGTGGGCTACTGCTCTGCAATGTATTAGCTCACTCCATCTGTTGTACAGCTCATATATGGCTGGTGTACACCTGACAGGTGTCCTCTTGTGGAGGAGTCATGGGTATATTTGGGATAGCATGATCAATGCAAACCTTCCACATGCTCATAGAATGCAATTGTCAAGGATTATGCAGAGTGGCCTGTATACTCCCCCATGATGGGTCCTTTAAAGTCTTCCACCCCAGTCTTCACAAGTGCAAAGCCTGCTTTTGATAAATTCACTTTGTTTTCAGTGACAACCTTGCCTGGGGGTGGGGATGGGATATGGATGTCCAGGGAAAGGTGGGGATGGGCAGATATCAACAATGGCAGTCTACCTCTGGTGTGGAACAGTGAGTACCCATGTTGCAGATGGTCAGGTGCAATATGTATTCCCCCTTGTGGCTGTGATGAGTGGTCTCACCATAGCACATGGACTCACAAATTGTAGTGGCTGTAGGGTAATGTTGTAGAGGCCTGAGTAGTTCCCACACACAATATACCTGTACCTGACATTAACAACTGGAATGGTGCATGTGAACACCATCATATCTTGGCACTGTTCCCAGGGAAGCAAAGTGTGTGTTCTGGATGTGGGAGGGGTGGTCTGAACTGGTTGTGTTGTATGTTACAGGTCCTGTGGTCACAAAGCATGGTATAGAACATAACCTGCCAGTGCTGATGTGCATATCTGACCCTGAAGTAGGTGGCTGCAAATGCATATATATGCTATCCCCCACCTGACAGGTAGTAATAGATGTACATACCTCTGTATAAATAATGATGTCAGCACCCTATAAATACTGCAGGTGCAGAGTAGATGCCCAGTAATTTGGATAGTGTGTTTTGCTAATGCGTATTCCTCAAGTGTCATAATATAGCTAGGTAGGGGTTTGAATCCTGCAAATGCTCAGTGTGTGGGTGAGCGGGGTTGGTGTGTGTGCAATTCTGTGTGAGAGAAATGTCCCTTTTGGCAACTAGGAGAACACACTACAGGATGCACATTCCCCTTTCTAAACACTGATGATGTCAGCACCCTATAAGTACAGCAGGATAAGAGAAGCCTCTCAGTAATGCGAATAGCGCACTCTGCTAATGCATCCACCTTGAGTGTCATAACATAGTTAGGTAAAGGTGTGAATCCTGCAAATTTTCAGTTTGGGTGAGGGGGGTTAGTGTGTGTGCAATTCTGTGTGAAAGAAATGTCCCTTTTGGCAACTAGGAGAACACACTACAGGATGCACATTCCCCTTTCTAAACACTGATGATGTCAGCACCCTATAAGTACAGAAGGAGAAGTGAAACCTCCCAGTAATTTGAATAGCGCGCTCCGCTAATGCGTCCATCTTGAGTGTCATAACATAGGTAGGGGTTTGAATTCTATAAATGCTCAGTTTGGGTGAGGGGGGGTTAGTGTGTGTGAAAGAAGTGTCCCTTTTGGCAACTAGGAGAACACACTACAGGATGCACATTCCCCTTTCTAAACACTGATGATGTCAGCACCCTATAAGTACAGCAGGAGAAGGGAAACCTCCAAGTAATGCAAATAGCATGTTCCGCTAATGCGTCAGTGTTGAGTATCATAACATATTTAAGTAGGGGTTTGAATCCTGCAAATGCTCACTCAGTGTGTGTGCAATTCTGTGTGAAAAAAATGTCCCTTTTGGCAACTAGGAGAACACACTGCAGGATGTACATTCCCCTTTCTAAACACTGATGATGTCAGCACCCTATAAGTACAGCAGGAGAAGGGAAGCCTCTCAGTAATGCAAATAGCACGCTCTACTAATGTGTCCATCTTGAGTGTTATAACCTCGTTAGATAGGGGTTTGAATCCTGCAAATGCTCAGTGTGTATGCAATTCTGTGTGAAATAAATGTCCTTTTTGGCAAGTAGGAGAATACACGACAGGATGCACATTCCTCTTTCTAAACACTGATGATGTCAGCACCCTATAAGTATAGCCTGAGAAGATGAACCTCCCAGTAATGCAAATAGCATGCTCGGCTAATGCGTCTCATGCTAGTGTCATAGCATAGTTAAGTAGGAGTTTGAATCCTGCAAATGGCAGTTATGTGTGTGCATGTGTGGAAAAATAGGGTTTGTGCAGTTACATGTATGAGAGAACTGTCCCTTTTGGCAACCAGTACAACACACCAGCTGCTGCATATTCCAGTCTCTACACAGAGATGATGTCAGCACCCTACAAGTACAGCAGAAGAGGGCAAATCTCCCAGTAATGCAAATAGCACACTCTGCTACTGTGTCTTTCACTACTGTCATAGCACAGTTAGTTATGACTTTGAATTCCACAAATACCATGTGTTTTTGTCACACAGAATGCCCATGTGTGTGGGTTGTTGTTCACAATAATGCATGGCATCGATTAAACCAGTAATGGCAATGCACACAGATGATGTATGTGTGTGCCAAATACACATAAATACCTGTGACCCTCAATAGTTCCCATGTCTGACGCCTGCCACATGTGAATACATTGTATTTGCACTGGATAACATTATGACTGTGGTTTTCTGTGTGGGTGCTGCATGTGGTATGTGTATATACAGTGTGAGTTGTATATGGTATCATCCTAGCAGCAAGGGATACACATCTGGTCTGGGGCATATAGTCTACATGTTGTTGATGAACAGGTGCTGCATGTTTTCACCTGTTGTGGGAGTGGTAACAAGTTGTTCCATAGCAATGCAGTGACTACATGCTAGGAACCTTTCAGCTAGGGTGTTGTAGCTACAGTAATTCATCAGCATTCAGTAATACTTCAGCATTCTTAGTGAGGGTATGATGCCAACCAAGGTCAGGGTCATACCAGCATGTGCCACATGCTCAGAGAGCCCTTCTATGCTCCCTATCATGTAGTCCAGGGAGGTACATCACAGGTCAGTCATAGTGGCATGGACAATGACTGAGTCATATATGTCCATGCCTCTGACTGACCTGTATGCTTATGTTATGTGGTGGACCATAGTGCCCCACAGGCATATCACTGTGACCTTCACCTTGTCCAGCCTGGTGAGTGGGACCTCACTTTACCGGACAATAAAGGTACCTAACACAACTGTAGCAGGTGTGTTGTCTAGCCGTACAGGCTGTGACTGTTTGGTACACAGGATTTGTGTGCTATGTGTTGCACGTGTTGTGTTCCGGCTTAACGTATGCCTGTGTGCCAGCTGCAGAGGTGTCTGCTGCTCAGGCAGGATGCTATTCTGAGGCTCCACAAATGCCCCAGTGTGTTCATCTGTTTGGATTGCTGTCAGTGTAGGTCTACATCAGACTGGTATTGTAGTCACTGTAGTATTTCATGCCACCTGACAGGTTATGCCAGTACTGTGTTCAGAGTGCTTAGTCCCCAGTTTGGTTATGTGGTTGCATCTCACACATGTGTTGTATGTCCATGTGTAGGGGAGAGGGTTGACTGTGTATATGTGGCAGCTGTGACATTGCCACATGACTCACATATTCCACAACTGTACCATAGAGGTGACTGGCAAGTGACCTTTGCACATGCTACCATAGTATTGTGATTGCCATGGTGATTAACAGCACATAGGGCCAATGGGGAACAAGGTACAGAAGGTGAGTATGTGAGGGTGTAGTGCCTCTGATTAGTTAGCACTGGCATATATGACTGCTCACGTTGTCAAATGCCAGGTTAGTCATATGCAATGTGTCACAGGCAACGTACATGCTAACAGGACAAACAGTGACGTTCTGCCAAGAGAGACATGGACATACATATAGTAAGCTATGCAGATGTCACTAGGAATACACAGAAGCTCTGTAAATCTGCATTGCAGGTGGAATCAGTGTTCCAGGGTAACTGCAAGCAAACATGCATGCAAACAAAGCTACAGTAAGCAGGGCTGCATGTAGTCCATTGTACAACAACCAAGCTGTACCACTTCCAGTAGGTAACAGTGCAAATATGCAGGCACTATATACATGTGCATGGAAATACACAGGTCAGATGGTCAGGGTCCAGTGTCAGCGCACACAAGTGTACAGACCATGTACCGTCAGGATGTACAATAACTGGATGGAAACCCAGGTGCTCACACCTGCAGTAATACACATGCCAAATAAAAGACACTGAGCTTTCACTCAGTGGTTCCATACTTAGTAGGATGTATGCTACCTGTCCTGCCACCACATAATCCCTGACATTTATGGGTACTGTTCCTCCTGTGAAAGTTAGTTTTGTGTGTTGGGGCTGTCTAGCATGGTATGAGATGTGAGCTTGCAGTGCTAGGGTGCTCCTGTGTGTCCTGTACCAGTTGTGTAGTACTGCACACATATCAACATCCTCAAGCATCCACATTGCAGAGTCCAGTGTGGGCAACATGCCACTTTCAGTTTACATGTCCATCATTGCGTATCAATACTTTCATTACCTTATCTCCTGTGCTACCTATGTATGTGGCCTTCTGTTGACATCCTTACCACCAGTATGCAAACATGTGCAGATGATACACTATGGTACTTACCATGGGTGTAGACAACAGTACAAGGCAGTCATACCCTTACTGCATCAGGCATGCTGGGATATACCCACAATTATATCAGCACACAGTACTGTTAACAACATGATGCTATTACTACACGTCTATGTAGTCACCCTGTGCATCAGCAACATGTTAACCTGTACCTGCACTGATGTTACAGATTGCAGGAGGTGGCACAGTTTCATCATATGCAGAGGGTGTGAACTTGGTATGTCTGAGTCTGCCACTGATACCACCAATTGACATGTATGTGTATGTGTGTTGGTGAGGGACAGCAGTACAAGGTGGGGCAATGTTCATGCAGTGCGTGCATGTATGCGGTAGCCCTAGGTGTTGTCAATTTGCATGTGTGTATGGATGCACACAGTTCCACCTCTTGGCTGCCATATACCTGTGTTTGTGGACAGCCACAGACTGTACCTGCCAGGTCATACCGATCAGTGTCTCTGGCCATGGACATGGCACCTGTGCCTTGCAGGGGTGCTACGGACCATATCCGGTACCAATCCAGACTGGGTACTGTCATCAGAAGCAGGTGTTCATTGACTGGACACAGATCCCTGTTGGGCCTGTCCAGAGCCACGTGCACGTGGTCTCCGGGGGTGGTCTGATGACAGCACAGACCCAGCATTGCTGGGGCTGCTGCTGGCACTATGGGGGCAGCCGTGGCCCTGTTGTTGTCCGCGACGACTGCCAGCTGCTGCTGTTGCTGGCATACACCCACGTCGACACCTCAACCGTCCACCCTTGCCCTGGCTCATGGACATGTAGTTGTGGAACTGATCTAATATGTCCCCACAACGTCTGTCTATGACATCGGTGAAATTATGGATGGCAAATGCAATGCCACGCATACTGTCAGTCATGGCTGTGTGACATGCTGTCAGCTCCTTCAGACCCTGTCTGGTGTACCGTTCCATACGTGATTGCACCTGCATGACAGCCCAAAACATAGCTGAGGTTGTAAGACCTCTGTGGGCATGTCTGACAAGGGCAGTACACCCACGGATGCACCCTCGAGAACCCCTGGACATCTGTCTGTGTGGTAGCATCTCAGGGCCATGCCCATGGCTGCTGTGTGAGGAAGCATGTGCCACAGATATCACATTACCCTGGTCAATGCCCACTGCATCCTGTCAATCACCTAGGGACATTGGTGACAAAGGATGTATTGGCAGGATGCCTGTGCGCATTGATGGGGTTGACAGCTGTGTACTGTCAATTGGCTGACCAATGACGGACCCTGGCACACCTTCCTGTGCCATTACACAGATGTCATCATTATCAGTACCTGTGGCACCTGATTCAGGTTCCCTGCTGCATGACACCAGAGCAGCACCAGAACCTGTGGGAGGGAAACAGGAAACACAGTTTAAAATGTCTACACAATGTTACCAATGAGGCACACATGCACACATGCACACATGTACACATGCACACATGCACAGGCACACACATGCACAGGTGCACACATGCACAGGTGCACACATGCACACATGCACAGGTGCACACTTGTACACATGCACACATGCACACGTGCACCCATGCACCTATGCACAGGTGCACGCATGCACACATGCACAGGTGCACACATGCACAGGTGCACACATGCACACATGCACACGTGCACGCATGCACACATGCACAGGTGGACACATGCACAGGTGCACACATGCACACATGCACAGGTGCACACATGCACAGGTGCACATATACACATGCACACATGCACACATGCACAGGTGCACACATGCATACATGCACAGGTGCACACATGCACACATGCACACATGCACACATGCACAGGTGCACACATGCACACATGCACACATGCACAGGTGCATATATGCACACATGCACAGGTGCACACATGCACACAGTTGCACACTTGCACACAGTTGCACACTTGCACACTACTCAGTATGCGAGATATCAACACACAGACACACCTGCATGCATACACAGAGCACTACTAAGTGAGCCTAATATTACTATTACTATCAAGACTATTTAAGGTATTGTTAATACACACTCACCAGCATGGATAGGCTGCATTGCTTTTACACCGGAGGGACCTGCAGAAGTGAGGAAATTAATGTCAGTGGGCACAACTGTGCCATTGTTACTGAGTATGATACAGGTCAGTAGTACAACAGTTGCCTTTCACAGGTCAGCTGCTGATATTGAGAATATCACACCTGCACAGTAAATACTATGATGACAGCTACAAACCAAGGACACACCTCACACATGCATTAACTACTGGTGCGCACAACAGTCAACTATACATATGGCATATTACCTGCACGCTCGTAGTCATGGTGCTGTGTGGCTCCAGCCTCCATCATAATGCAGGTCTGCTGCTGTTGTTGTTTGTGGGCTGGAGCCACAACACTTATGAGTAGTCCCTCCAGTCTGGTGAGTGGGGGATGTGTAGCCACACCACCACCTGTGGCAACCTGTTGCCTGTGGATATCCGATGCATGCTGATGGACATTTCTGATTAAATCATTGCAGTGATATCGTACCTGCTCATATGTCCTATTATGCGTGCCTATGTCATTTACTCAATGGACCAGGTCTTGTCACAGTGCAGCCCTCTCCTGCTGATTCTGGCTGGTGCGGGAAAAGAGTATTGCATAATCCCGCACCAGGCTCTGGTGTATTTCCTCATCCTCAGCTGCAGAGTATGCTGGATTGCGCTGGTGAGCCATGGTCCTGAAAAAGGAAATAAAATTATATCAGCAAAATATGTCAGCAGAATTTGGCACACATACTACACATGCTACTCGACTGTTGTGATACAACATATTTCACATATATAGCATCTGTCTGTCTCTTGGTGGATACACATGTAAATGGCCAGGTATCAGTGCTCAGCCAACAACTGTGCAACAGTACCTGGCACACTCCATACGACATACTACCAAACCCCAGCAGTCAGAACACTGATTCAGGTCCAAAGCACTCCCTCACTCTGGGGGTTTGTATCGAGGTACTGTATGGGGTACATCATCAACTACTGTGATCTGACCACAAACTAATTGCCCTGGATATACATATCCCACCTCCACCACCAGCACAAATGACTACAGTGAATAACATTTCAAACGCAAACTTTACACTTCGTAAGACTGAGATGGTATCCTTTAAGCCCACTGGGCCAGTGAAAGCCACAACCCACAATGCTGACTCCTTCACAAATGATTTCTACAGACATCTCCGAGAATGCATGGATCATGCAATCCCATATAAGACCAAGACACTCTCCACAAAGGGAAAGCATCCTGTCTGGTGGACCCTAGCCATAGACAGATTGTATAACAAAAGATGGAAGCTACTGCAAGACAGAGCATAATTCCATAAAGGGAAGGCATGTCTGATCAGCACTAGTAAAGAGCTATGTTCTCTCATACAAACATCCATGGGCAACTGTGAGAGAGAAATCACCGGGGACACTACAGATAACCACAAGGCCTTTTTCATTTATGTTAGAAACCTGGTCAGAAACCCTCCAATATGCTCATAGTTAGTACACAACAACAAATAATTAACTGAACCCACAGATATTGGCAACATTGTGGCAGGCAGGTTCAGTGCAACCCCCCCTCCCTCTCCCCCAAATGAAGACATACTTATCCCAGCTGAATGCAACCTCCCTGTCATCACAGATGTCCAGGTGAGAGCCGTCCTCAGAAAAACAAAAAACACAGCATCAATGGGACCTGATGGTATCCCCGGTTGCATGCTACATGAACTCCAAGAGGAGCTAAACACACATATAGAAGTGCTATGTAACACTAGCCTGACTACAGGATATGTACCTGTACACTGGCGTACAGCAGCAGTGGTTCCACTCCAAAAGGAGGCACCTCTACATACCAATACAATACAACATAACACAATACAATACAATACAATACAATACAATACAATACAATACAATACAATATGCTATTGCCCCTGGGACTACAGCAGCATACTGTTCTGCTACCCTGACCATTGTGACACATGTGATGTGATGGTACCTGCTCCTGTCAAACAGTTACACAGGGTGCCTCATATGGCATATTACCTATCTGACTAACATTCACCAGGGGTATGTGTGACATGTACTCATGGGGAGTCTTGCTTTTTAATGCTGTGTGGTTTATTGCAGGGTATGTCTTATCTGTGGGTAGGAACCTGTACCTCCGCCATGTGCTCTCTACTGCGGTGTCAAGGACGACACACAACGGTCATTTAGGTTGTGGATGGTGTCAGTTGTTACTATGGTTGTTGGACATCTGTCATGGGTGTGACTTAAGTATGTAAATCCAGGAGTGGTAACCTCTATGTGGGTAGTATGTGTGCACTTTGTGGTGTTGTCAGTCACTGTGCATTGGTAATATGTTTGAGTGCATTGTCGGAGTGTCGTACATGTCACTGTGTCCTTCTCCATATCTGTAGCTGTCATGTGAGGTACATACCATGGCAGCCATTGTGTGGTGTGGAGGGGTACACTGACCTACATGTCCATAGCTGACACACCATGCCTGCTGACACATATCATGTACAGGTATTCCAGGAATAGTGTGCCACTGTGACTATCATTGGGGGGACTATTGTACACATTTATGACTCTGTTCACCCCTGACACATGCAGTGGTGGGCAGCCAATCACAAATCTGGTGGTTACTGGTGTAGGTGATTTGAAATGGGATATGGTACTCCAGTTTCGACACTGGTGTTCACTCCATGCCTTTGTCACCAGGCACCTGTTGCAATACATCTGTACACATGTGCCTCACTCAGAATATATATACATCTCTCTCTCTCTCTCTCTCAATATATATATATATATATGTATGTGTATGTATATATATATATATATATATATATATACATATATATATATATATATATGTATATATGTCTATACATATATATATATATATATATATATATATATATATATATATGTCTGTATACATATACACATATATATATCCATGTACATATATTGCTATAGTTATGGAGAGGTGGGTGACAGAGGGGGTGAGAGTGACAGAGGGGGTGGGACAGAGGGAGTGTGAGATCATCATATACAGTCATATCTGTAGATAGTCAGATCTGTCTGTCTATGTATATGTATCTACATATATCTATATCTGTATGTGTGTATTACATATATATGTCTCTACATATTCTATCTATCTACATCTGTCTATGTATTCCTACATCCCTCTCTATCTATGTATACATATATTAATATTATCTATCTATATCTTTATATATATATATATATATATATATATATATATATATATATATATATACATACATACATATATTAACATACATATGTATCCATATGATAGATAGGTATATCAACATGTTTGTTTACAAAACTGTATACACACACTAACATACTGCTAAACATACATAACTGTGAAACCTACTTTGTACATTGCACTACAACCTACATTTAACCTACATTGATATGTGCACATAGATGCCCTCACATACATATGTATGTACAGCCTTCACTGATAGTTGCTGTATGTCCCCTGCCCTATGCACATCTTCATATACATATAGATACAGACCAATTACACATATGGAGGGTTCACAGTATGTACACTTTTAAAGTATTACTTTACATTACCTGTGTTTGTCACAGCTGTTTGCGTTGCCTTTTGGATTGGTGTCCTGCTGCTGCTCCAGTTGACAGATGTCAGCTTTCTAGTAGGTTTTGTTGAGTGTTTTTGTTTGTGTATGTTTTTTTTTTCTCTCTCTCTCTCCCTACCTCCAGAGGGTGCAATGAAAGCATTGCATGTGTGGACTGGGAGTACAGCATGCTTTTGTAGGTATCTGCATATGTCCATGTGATGGCCTCTGCACCAATTGTTAGCCATCATTTGCTAATTGCATGCAGCCAGTTGTGTACTGATTGCAGTTCTCACTGTGATTTCAGGACAGTGCTATAAAAAGGTATGTGAGATAGGTGGAGCCCTTTCAGAGTTTAAGGGCAGGGACCATGCTGGTATGCTGTGGACACTGTTCTGTGAGTGTAAAGGTTAGTATCTCTCTCATATTTCTGGCTGTGTTGTAGATTAACATTTCTCCATTCATTTCTCCAGTTTCCTGTACTAAGTGTGTATGTACACTGACACCTAAGACTACTACTACTACTGTTAATGTGGGTGTGTGTGCTTTCCTGTGGGACATGTGGTGTAACTGGTATATAGCATTGGCTCTTGCACTTTGTTGCTATGGCTTCAATATTTGCCCTTTACATTCACTACTTGTATGCCTGCTAGGTGTCTTGACTGTAGTGTGTTGCTGTGGCTTTCCTATTTTCCATGTACATTCACACCTTGGAATGCTTGCTATATCTGCCAGGGTGTTACTGCATGCAGTGTGGTCTGGCCATGGTGTGGGCCTTGACATGTATTAGGGTATTTGAGTATGCTGCTGAGCAGGCCCCAGAGACTCTCAGGTGCATCTTTTATCTGCCTCATGGAATGGTACATATCAGCGGGGTACACCCATTAAATTGTCTGGTATTCTGCAGTTGTGACTGTGGGTTAGCATGAGCATATGTAGTACTACACTATTTCCGACGTGCAAATGGTGCATACTTTCAGTACTTCATAGTTACCATTGCATGTGTTGTAACACCTTTCTGCCTACTGTTTGTACATTTCACAGGGAGTCTGTGGGGCATCCCTGTAACTCAGTCACTGTTGATATGTCTATGCTCTTAATTATTCAAATATGGCAGTGTCAGACCTCTCAAGTGTACAGATATTTGCAGGATGTCCAAATTTTTTACTCATATTTTGGTACATATCTCATAAACAGCTTTTTCTGGCAAATCACTCAGGGCTCAAGTCAGACTATAGTGACAAACATTTCAGTTTCAGACTTCATACCCTTCCAAACATCCAACATAATGCAAAACCTGTTACTCTCTCAACTGTCTAAGTTTGTTGGAGCAATATTTGAAATGTGTCCCTGTTTTTGGGCCTTTGCTCCACATTTTTTATTACTAAGTCTGGATGTGTTGCTGTAAGAGGTTGTGGGGTATGGGCAGTGATTATCCTGCTGTGAGTATGTGTGTGGCTTGCAAGGTGCTACAGTGACATTATTACCTACTAGCTACCAAGTAGCATGGCTGTTTCTGTTCACACACTACTATTATAGTAATCCATTACATTTGACAGTAAATATACATGACATGCTTTGTGTACTACACATCCTATATTCCCTTTACATTCATTCCTACTTTTGCATGATATATTTATTGTAGCACAATGCTCTTATACAGCAGTCATGGCTTAGTGGTAACTCATGCAGACTACTGTTTCCAAGGTCCTGGGTTCGGGACTGACAGTGGGATTTTATTTTGCTTTTGAGCAGACTACAGGCCCTGTCATTTAGAGTGATTAAGGCACTTTTAAGCAGTTGTAACTGGGTTAGCGCTGGTTTGCGCAGAGCTCACGCATGCGCACTGGCATTCAGCTCCGCGCACACCTGCTTACAACTGCTTAAAAGTGCTTACTCTTGCACACACCCGCACTAATTTCTTTTAAAGAAATGAAAATGGGGAGACAGGAAAGTGGTGAAAAGGGGTCACAAAGAGGGTAAGACAGTAGGGAAACAAGCTCGGGTTTTGCAGGAGGGATGTAGGTAAGACCCATAGCTGCCCATTTCTTCATCAGCAACAGCTGTGCATATGTTTGTAATTTGGTGTGACATTTGAAACCTTCCACCCCTGAGAGAGGTGTAAGGACAACAATATTTGTTGTACAGCCAATTGTAATTGACAGTTTACATGTCCAGCAGACATGTGTGCAAAATGGGCAGCTATGTATGGGGCGTAATTTTTTTGTGGGTACAGAGTGCCCTTTTTTTTTTTTTTCAGGTAAGAGTGGTATGTCAGGTACAGGAAGTCGGTATAGCTGGGGAGGTAGGTTGGGTAGGTTAACAGACAAGACAAACAAGACACATACAGGGGCAGTGTATGACACATGTGGGGGGTTACACTATTGACGGGGACGGATTTTTGGATATCTCGATCCCATGAGCCCACAGATGGCAACAGTGGAACTGAGATCCCCACCAATGGGCAGTTGCCACTGTGCCTTCACTGCCCAGGATGGGGCTGTGCTGGGGGCTGTGTAGGCTGGCAGCAGGCATGCCCATTAGTTGTGCCACCCATGCCTCAAGCTGGCGCAGGGGCCCAAGAACAGCATCCCGGATCTCCCTACGCACCACAGTCCGGACACTACAGAGGGTGAGTGGATGTTCTCCTCCGGCCACGCTTGCAGAGGGGGGACAAGTCCCATTCCCTGCAGCGCTTCCACCCACAGATGGCACAGGGCCAACGGATGAGTGTCCGGCCTGGGCACTACTGCCAGGTGCACTCGCCAGCTGAGGAGTTAGAGGTGGGTCTGCTGGAACCCACCTTCCCTGTCGTCTTATGTTTTGCATTATGTTATGATAGTTTGGGTTAGTAACGTACAATACCATTCACAGTTAGTTGTAACAGCATGCATTAGTATTCCCATTAACCAAACACCCATATATTCAAACCATTGAACAGCAAGCATAACACATGCATAATTTGAACAGCAATACACAATCCAACAACATGCAGGGTTGATTGATGGTGGACAACTCACTGTGTGCTTAACTGATTGGTCTTAGGGCACAATTAATGTAAAACTTGCTTTTTTTTATCATATATAAGCCTTGCTTTTGCACAAAACTGTTCTTCACACAGTGGCATTTACTGGTGCCTTGTATATATGCAATCACTAAAAGTTGAAATTTTCCTATAAAAACCACCTTGGAACATTACCTCAGTCCCACATTACTCATGGGGCAACTAGTTTGCATGGTAAGTATCATTTATGCATTTTGTTAGGACCGTTTAGGTCTATCTTACCTTATTATTATGCCCAGGGCTATTACTGCTCAGAGACCAGCGAGTTTTGGTGCTGGGCAGCATTGCTGGTGAGGTTAGCTGCAGATTACAACATGTAAGCACCCTTCCCTCATCTGGTTACAAGCATCCTTCACTCCTATCCCTTGAAAGTATACATAAGGACCTGCAACCATGGATGGGCACTTTCCTGCTATCTCTGCATCCAGCCTGGTGGACGTGGGTATCCTGAGGCAATGTAAAAATTGCCTTATATACACTGACAACCATAGGATCATATGATCATAGGAAGATACTAAGCTATTGACCCGGAGGTCATTTCAGGCCTAGCTGTTTCATCCCAATGTAATATCATAGATACTCTAGTCAATACCCAGGATTGCATTTAGTAATGACTGTCCATGTCCAGGACGGTTGTGGGTGCTGTCTCCATTAAGAATTTACAGTGCTCCATCCACTCATCCAGATTCCTTTTGAACAGTGTCATAGGGGTGCTTTGCTTCACATGAATTGGCAGCCTATTCTAAAGAAACAGCAGTTGCTAGGAGACAAATCTGTCTCTCCAGCATGTCCTATTCAAACTGCAGACCATACTTAGGCCCCTGGAATGGGTAGCTCTAGTCCCATTTGAGTTATGGATGTGCAGCAAATTCATTAAGTTTAGGTCAGAGAGTGCTTTGTAAGCCAGGTATAAGTCTCTTCTAAGCAGTCTGTGTGATACTGAGTATAGTGACAGAGACCTTACTTGTTCTGTGTAAGGCACGTGCTGGAGTCCCTTGATCTTCTTAGTCAGAAACCTCTGAGGTCTTTCCAATTGCTGCAGGTGCTTTGTATGGTACATGCTGAAAGGGGCATTATACTCAATTATGAGCCTGATTAGTGACAAGTATAGAGGGGCTATAGCCTCTTTGCTCTAGAGGTGATGCCTTTGTCAATCAAATGTGCTATGTAGAAGGTCTTCCTTACTACAGTAGACACGTGGTGGTCAAAGTTAATGTCGCAGTCTACTTGTGATACCAGATCCCTAACCACTTCATAGGTACATAGGGTATTGTTGTTAATTTGATATTGTTTTTACTAAAAGGAATGATGATGCATTTCTTTGCATTCAGTTTTAGACCTTGACTAAGACACCAGTTGTTGGTCTGTGTAAGACCCTTCTGAAGTATACCGACATCATTTCTGGATTCAATAATTGCACCCAGTTTGCAGTCATCTGCAAACTTGGTCAGCCACAGTCCCTTAGTTTTGGCCTGAACTTCTGAGAAGTATATAACAAACAGTAGGGGGCCCAGTACTTTACCTTGTGGCACCCCACTGGTGACAGGTCTCCTGGTTGATGAAGAGTCACCCACTTTGATAGTGTGTGACCCAGTTGGTGAGCCAGTTGGCAATCCTTCTTACAACAAAAGGGTTTACATTCAGTTTGCTAAGATTATCAGTAATGCCTGAGTGTGGGATTGTGTCAAAGGCCTTTGCCAAGTTGAGGTATGCTTTGTAGGGTCTACATTATTAACTTGAATGTTCAAAAGTTCGAATGCATAAAGATCGACACATGTGCATCGAACTCTTACATGATCGAAAGTTAATAAAGACAAAAAAATACACAGAAAAAAAAAGATGTAGGCAGGGGGGCAAGCCCCCCTGCACCCCACACCACCAACTACTTAAATATACCAACTCCGAGATCACACTACATTGAAGTAAACAGAAATCTCCACCTACAGAGATTTCTGTTTACAGTTTTTGACAGCTTGCACTTTCGATGCATGTGGTTTGATCCATATGTATTTGCGGTTTTACACTTTCGCGTAAATAAAGTAGACCTGCTGTGTGCACAGATTTGTCTTCATCAATGGCCCAGGTCACATTCTTGAAGAAATACACAAGGTTTAACAGGCAGAATCTGCCCTTGAAAAAGAGAAATTGGGTCAGATCCAGGGTTTGGAGGTCTCCTACATCTTTATTTATGAGGTCCATGGTGATATGTTCTATGGCTTTACAGATGAAGCTAGTCAAGACTTAGGTGTCTATATTTCCTTGTGTCTGTTGCTAAGCCATCTTTGAGCACAAGAATAACTGTTGCTGTTCTCCATTCTGCAGGACCATAGACTGCAGTTAGGCTGTGATTGTATAGGGTACTTAATGGTGATGCTAGTTCATGTTTAAGTTGGTTTAGAAGACAACCTGGGATGTTGTCTGGTCCCATAGAGACTGTGTTTTTTTGTCTTAGACAAGGCTTGAATGAACTGCTTTTTGGATATGTGTGTGGGGGGGTTGGGGGCAAGGTTTGTGATAAGTTTGGAGGAGATAAGGGAGTGAAATTTTCACAAAATCTGTCTGCTAGCAGGTTTGCTATCTATGCGGGATCCGTGTGTTTGATACCGTTAGTCACTAGTTCGGCACATGCTTGAGTCCTACCTTTTAGGCTACATACATACCTGTGAAAGGCCTTATGGTTATCCTTGGCTGTGATTGCTAATTATTTCTCAAAATTACCCTTAGAGGATTTGACATGTTGTCTTATTTGCCTGTTTAGGTTAAGAATGGTGCTTTTCCATTATTGGGGCCTCACCTTAGTTTTCTTAGACAGCAACTTTTTTGCATTTGTTGTAAAATTTGTTGATGCTGGATGTCCAACAGGGTGGCTTGTTTTTACTTGGAGCTCTGGCTCTGATTCTCTCTGGAACAGATGAGTCTATACACTTATACAAGTAATTGCACAGGGCTTCAATGTAAGCTTTGGTTTAGTTACCACTTCCAGTGGTGGGTGTGGCTTGGAAGGCATTTGTACCTTCCGTTTGCATTGGTGAAGTTAAATCTAACTTCGCCCTTTGTGAGTTTTGCTGTTACTGCCAGTTTGAAGGTTACTGATTTGTGGTCATATTTGACTAATGATGGTCTGAGAGTTGCGATGGTGCATCTGTTTGCCATGTTAGTGAGGACCAGATCTAGTATGTTTGTTCCTCTTGTTGGGGTTTGAAAAATGTTTTCCAGAGCATTTGAGTTAACAATGCCAAGGAACTTTTGTGCTAGTAAGTTAGGGGTAGAGTAAGTTTCCCAGTAGAGTGTTTGTCAATATTTGAATTGACTCCACTTTGGTCAAGTAGGCCTCATACACATCACGAGTCATGGAAGGGGATCTATAACTAACTATGACTTGAATGGGGGTCTTACCCACAGTAATCTTAACTTTGAGTAAGTCCATGGAGTTGTCCAATCTAACTAGATTGGAGATGAATTTATCCCTAATATGGATAGAAACACTGCCTCCTTTGGTTCTCACACATTCTCAGACAGACAAATACAGTATGTAAGAGATGTAGTTATACATTGACACTGGAGGCTAAACTCTCACATACAGACTCAAAAAGCAACAAACAGGTTTTCATTGACTCACACATATCCCTCACCACACCCACAAAGAACCACACACATAGATGCACATATGCGGAGGTGCTCACATTTAACTTACCCAAACCTCATAGGCCTCTCAGGCCCAGTCCTCAGAAACTTTGCATGCACACAAACAAGGCAATTCCCATAAGAATACATAATGCCACATCTCAATGTGTCTTAACTACCAAGCCCATAAGGTGAAACACTCCACAACTCAATATTCTTGTCATAGAAGACTCCATTGTGAGAAACACTGATGTTCCCCTGACCAGACTGTATAAGGAGAAAGTTACACTTAGTTACTGCTCAGGGGCCAGGATCCACCAGATATTAAAGCACTGAGGTAACTTACTCCGCTACCTCTCAGGGGCCAGAATCCACCAGATATGCAAGCACTCAGGTAAGTTACTTCTAAGTACAAGCATGATTGAGTCATAGTCCGTGTGGATGTAAATGACCTGAGACGTAGTTCCTTGGACTATACGAAGAGAGACATGATTGGGATCTCAGAATATGTGCTAGGCAGGTATGAGTCTAGCAATGAGCAGCATTCTGCCATCTCCATGGAGGATGGCACAATAACAGCAGAAAGTGATTGAGTTTAACAATTGGCTTAGCTACTGGTGTCATTCCAAAGGGGTCCAATACTTGTCAGCCTAGGATGACATAGTTGACAGGCCACTCTGCTTTGCCAGGGCTGGTCTTCACCTGTCCCCTCCAGGCTTTCATATATTGGCCAAAACATTATCCACCCCTATAATGCCTTCTTTAGGCTTTGCCAGACAGACAAACCTTCCAACATAACAAAAGCTACTCAGGACAAGCTAAAGGTGTTACTGCTAATTGCTAGGAGTGTCAAAAAGAAACTACACTCTCTAGAAGCTCTCATCATCCTGGAGAATGCTGCCATCTGTGCATTTACTAAAACTTGTTTCAAAGCCATGGAAAACACTCAGGCAGTGCATGGCTATAACACCTTACATATGTTCTAACCAACAACTAAACATGAAAGAGCAAATGGCGGAGGTGTTTCTATCTACATAAAGAATAAGTACACCTCAAAACTGGTCAAACAACATGACATACTTGAGCTACTCTGTGTCCATCTAACCATGGGAAAAATCCATTACCATATTCTTGCTTGCTACAGGTCCCCCACTATGAACCAGAAAACCCATACATCATACCTGAAGTTACTAGAATCACTCATCATCCAGCCCAATAGCATACTCATGGGTGATTTTTATCTATCCCTTCATTAATTGGGAGGCGTAGATGACTATTGCCATGCAGGCCAAAATTTTCTTGACTTTATGAATTCAAATGCCTGGAGCAACAAATTTGAACTACCATTAGGGCAACAAATATCCTAGATCTGGTACTCAGAAATATAGAGGAACTATGTCCCTCACCCCCTCCATCCCCACCCCTGTGTTGTTCTCACTGGTAAGATCAGATCACAAAGTGGTGGTCTCCCTTGAAATAAAGGTGAAACTAGTCCCCTCAACCTAACTCCAAAAACGTTAAGAACTTCTGTAAGGTAAATTACTTCATAGTAAGGGATGACATAACTAGTCTCCAAGTTCCCCCAAATCCAGAAAACACAGAAACCTATGCAGAGGAGTACACAAAAGCCTTTTAAGACCATGGGCAGGATTCATGAAGGTTTGCACGGAGTCTAAGAATAGTGTAAGACTCCATGCAGCCCTCGCGATCCAGGAACAGCTCAAAATTCCATGTAAGAGACCAGCTAAAATGTCTCTTACACAGACTGGGCGTGGATATGCTAATCACCTCACTTGCAGCCAAAAGGCATGCAAATGAGGTAGATTAGCGATCCACGAAGCCCAAACCAGCCCGTGTAAGAGCCGTGTTAGCTGCAGAAATGTACTCAGTTGACAACTGAGTACGTTTCTGCAAATAACACAATGGAGCCATGTCAGCTCCAAATAAAGGGTGCATATGTGTCAGGCAGCATGCCAATGGCCAAATATGTGGCCATTGGCAAGGTACCCCGATGCAAATATGAGAAATAAATATTTTTTTTCGCAAAATCCGATGTTTAAACGCAGCGCAGCCCCGCGCAAACGGGCTGCGCTATATAAAACATAAAAATGAAGGTTATAAACCCAGAAATGTGTGTTTTATGCAATACATGGATTTACAATGCAGGGACCAGCAGACCAAAAACAACATGGCCACCATTTAGTGGTTGCTATGGGGGGAAGCTGAGTCTAAGACATTTAACTAAGCATTAATAGGCAATCTGATGTAAATGAGTGTTAGGATACTGAATCCCACAGTCACATAGCAAATGAGCACATTCTGAGTAGTGTAAGAGTTACAGATGGGGGAGGAACAGAGTAGGAGATAGGTGACATCACAGGGGGGATGGCAGAAAGAAATGCAGTTCATTGGAGGTCAGTGTTACATGACAGATGTCAGACACATATCATGGAAAGAGGAGTGCCACAAGATAAGCATGGCAAAGTCAAGAAATGAAGGTGTACACTGTTGCCAACACCAAAGTTTCTTGCTGGGCGTGCATGTGCACGTGTGCGCACCATGAGGCAAGAGTAGGGCAGTGTGCACACGTGTAAGGCAGACTGAGCATGTGGGAGCCTGTTGGCAGACCTGTAATACTGTTTGCGCTGGTGTGTGTGTTTTAATCCGAATAAGAACATTCTAAACTGTGTAAGCATGGGTGCGCACGTTTAAGCCACTGTGAGTGTGTTTCTGCTGGTATGCGCGTTGCTCCCCCCTGAGGAAACAGAAAGGAAAAAGGAAGCAACAGAATTAGTAGGAAGCTAGCAGGGAATACTGCTGGAGCTAGCAGGTGAAAACAATTAGAAGCAGGCAATTACACAGGCAGAATAGTAGCCCAGCCCAGCACTTAAAACTCTGCAAACAGCAGTGCAGGATGTTTCTCTCAAGAGACACTGCAAGACAGGAGTAAGCTATTAGAAGTGAAAACTGAAAAAGCTGAACTCAGAGCAGAAATGCTAGGGGCTGCCATAGCTGTCATAAGGAGACATAGGCAACTTGCTGAGGGTGGTGACAATGCAAATGGTGCCAGACAGCCCACAGTGAGGAGACGGAGAAGAGTGTACAGGCCCAGGGTCACCTACCACGGGTTACATGAGCTGCAGATAGTGGAGCGCTATAGAGTGGACAGAGACCTCCTGCAGCAAACAGTTGAGCTGTGCAGGCCACGACTCGCACACAAAACCAACATTGGGGAACCCATCCCAGTGGAAACCAAGGTATGTGTTGGCCTAAGAATACTAGCAACAGGTACCTTCCATAGACCAACTGGTGATATGATGGGGATATCACAAGCATCAGCCTACAGGGTACTGCACCAGTTCCTGGATGCCATGTCAGCACACGTCGGTGATCATGTATATTTCCCCAATGCTCATGAGGTATTGGCCAGCAATATGCGTATCTTCCAGCAAATAGCAGAATATCCTGAGGTAGTGGGTGCAATAGACTGCATGCACATATGCATCAAAGCACCAGCTGGTGAGTGGGGTAGGGCCTACATAAACCGCAAGGGCTTCCCCTCCATCAACTGCCAGGTCATGTGTGGTGCCCAGGGCATAATAATGAATGTGTGTGCTGGCTGCCCTGGGAGCTACCATGATTCCCATATCTGGCATTTGACGCAGCTGTACCAGACATTTGCCAATGGTGACATCCCACATGGACACCTAGTGGGGGATGCAGGTTATGCACTGGGGCCGTGGCTCATGACACCCATTAGAAATGCACACACCTGAACAGGAACGCCATGGCACACACACAAACACGTAATGTAATAGAGCATGTGTTTGGGCTGCTCAAGTCACGATTCCGGTGTCTGGACACATCTGGTGGAGCCTTGCAGTACTCACCAACTACATGTACCCAAATTGTCATGGTATGTGCCATGCTACATAATATGACCTTGTGAAAACAGCTGCAGCAGGACCAGCATAGGGCCTGGCCAAACAGCCCCCCACCATTGCCAAGGCCATCACAGGCAGAGCGTGACTCGGAGGAGGAACAACCTGAGCCTGCCCCAGTAGGCAGAAGGAGGCATGCCCAGTATACCCTGGCCTTGACAAAGAGGCAATGCATAGCACATACACTGGCTCAGTAGGAACCCTGGGAATGATACCCCTCTCTGACTCACTCATATAATAACAGGGATGCCTAAAATGACATAACCTGCTCTCAAACATGTACATGGAGTGTAGTATGTGCATCCGACAGAGGCAGCCCTGCAGCACCACCTGAGGCATGAATGCCATGTGTTAAGCAATGTAACACCATGTAGTATATGCAAACTTGATGCCCCTGACTAACATCCTACCCTCACCAAGCATGATGCCACAATATGACGATGAGATGATCAATTGCAATAATTGGCTGAAGTATTGCTGTTAGACAAAGGGGATCCAATGTGTACCAGCCTGGGATGACATGCTGAGCATGACATGATGCTCCGCCTGCTAGGGGTGGCGTGCACCTATCAGTCCTGGCCTTATGGATACTGGCAAAGGCATGCCTTGAATAGGTAAGGTTCAAAACACAAACCCACCTCCATAGGTATCACAAGGGATAAGAACCTAGATGTAATGCTACCCAATGCCAGAAGTCTAAACAGCAAGATGCATGCAGTCTAAACTCCCCCGTTATGGAGAATGTTGATATCTGTCCTGTAACAGAAAACTGGGTCAAGGCTCACAACAGCACCCTAACACTACCAGGTTACACCTCATACTGTGCTGTACAGCCTCAAAACATTGAACAAGCTACAAAAGGAGGGTGACTAGCAATAATTGTCAAGGATAACCACACCCCCATGTTGGTACCACAACAAGAAGCAGCATGGACTAGCCATGGTCAAGTAACAGTGGCTAAAACTGCCTCCCAGTTTATAGCCTGCTACAGACTACCGTCTGAACACCAGGAACTGCACTTGGCCTATGTTGGAATACATGAATATATCAAGCCCTCCAAACCACATTATATTGGGTGACTGAAAATACCCAAACATAGACTGGGAGCATTATTCTAGCTCCAACACTGTAGGACAAAGGTTCCTAGAATCCATAAACCAAAATGCCCAGGAACAACGTACCATTCCCACAAGAGGGGTAAGCATACTGGATGTGATAATCAGCAACATGGGTACTGGATGGCAAGATGAGAAGTGTATCCCTCACTGGTAAGATCAGACCATAGAGTAATCACACCGGATATACACATCCTGACCACAGTCCCTGGCCAGAAAACCACCGCGAAAAACATGTGTAAAGCAAAGGTTGCACTCCTCCAAACTGATGTGGAATCCATTAAAAACCCTGTGCAGGTGCAAAATATGGGCCACACCTCAGAACCTGTTATACAGGCATTCCATGAACACTGCCAGGAATGCATGGATTATGCAATCCCAAATAAAACCAAGACACAATGCCATACACGCAGGCATCTGGCATGGTGGACCCCTGCCATTACCAAACCATGCAAGAGAATGAAGAAGCTACTACATGATAGAGCAAACATAAAAAGGAAAGTCATCTCTGATCAGTAGTATGGCAATAAAATATGTCCACTCATGCAATCCACTAAGGCCAGCTACAACAAGTTGAATCTGTGAATCTTGAGGCAATGTTACACCTGCCCCATGTACACAGAAAACCCTCACCTCCCCCTAAGAAATACAAATATATGTGAGAGGTGCAACCATTTATCCAAACCGGAGTCTGAGCTCTCTCAACTCAGTACTGTCAAAACTAGTCAGGAGGAGAAGGTAACCACACACACCACAAACCCATTCTCACATAGACCTATCACAACTGCAAACCAAAGACATAAACACAGAAAAACATTCCCGGAGGCTCTAATTACAAACACACCACATCAAAAAAGGCCTCCAAAGCAGATACCCAAGCAACCACTACCTCCAAACATAGCACATGCAACACATAGTACACAAAGCTGGTGTGCCAAACAGTCACAGGCCAGAAGGAGAAACAACATGCCTGATACAGTTGTAATAGGTGACTCCATAGTCAGACACATAGTCAGACACACTGCTGTTCCGCTCACCAGACTGAACAAGGGAAAGGGTACAGTAAGCTGCCTGTAGGCTGCTACAATACGCCACATAACACAAGTACGCAGGTCACCCCAAAGCAAGTAGAAATATGATGCAGTCATTGTCCATGCTGGCGTGAATGACCTGAGATGTACCTCCCTGGACTACATGAAAAGAGACATAGATGAGCTCTCCGATTATGTAGTCCAGGCCGGTATGACACTGACCATGTGCAGCATCCTACCCTCACCAAGAATGATGCCACAGTACAAACACAGAATGATCAGCTTTAACAAGTGGCACAATTACTGGTGTCATTCTAAGGGGATCCAATGTCTGTCTGCTTGGGATGTCATGCTTGACAAGCCACGCTGCTGTGCCAGGGATGGCTTGCACCATTTACCCCTGTGCGTCTGGATATTGGATAAGGCTCTTGCCACCTCCATAGACCCTTTTGTAGGCAAGGCTGAAAAGACTAACCCACCTCCCTAGAAAACATAAGTAGAAAGAAACATAAGGGTAATGCTGCCCAATGCCAGACGTGTAAACCTCAACATGCATGCTCCCGAGGCCCTCCCCAGTATGGAGAACATCGATGTCCGTGCAGTGACAGAAACCTGCAGCAAGGCCCCTGACAGCACACCAGCACTACCAGGTTATACCTCATATCATGCGTTATGGCCACAAAACCTGGACTAAAACATAAAAGGAGGGGGAGTATCCATATTCAGCACTGACACCCACATGTCCAGGTAACTGACAATGCACGAAGCATCGGAGACCACCCATGTGCAACTAACCATAGGAAAAACTGCTGTACAGTCTGTAGCATGCTACAGACCACACTCTCACACACAGGAACCCCACTCAGCCATCCTAAAGACACTGGACAGTATGAATGTCTCACCAAATACCAAACAAGGTACTCACAAATTACCACATAGGTGGTAATTCATTATGTATGGAAGGACTAATCAGGGACCTAGGGACACAAGTGGACAGTAACCTGTCATGTGACACTCACGTTGCCAATGTGGCTAGGAAGACTGTCTATATTGGACACCTTATCATGAAAGGATTCACATCTACGTCAACAGAGGTCATTGTGCCCCTATACTGTTCTCTTATCAGACCTATAATTTAGTACAGTGCCTCATTTGGGATGTACCTTACCCGACACCTGCAGCAGTTAGAAAGACCTCAAAGGTACCTCACCAAGAGGATAAAGGGTCTCAAATATATGTCATATGCTGCCTGGCTGTAGACACCCCAGCTGTATGCAGTCACATACTGCCTACGCAGAGGCGTTGTATGCCTGTTGTACAAGGCCATGTCCAACACAGGAGTAATGGACATGCTCCACCCCAGAAAACCCAAATCCATCGGAGCTGTGAGAGTGAGAGATGTCAACCTCAACACATAATGAAATAGGATGTGCTGGAGGGACAGATACATAACCTAGAGGCTCCCTACACCCTGGAACGGAATCCCATTCCATGTTAGGCAGAGCCCCTCACTGACTCTCTTCAACAGGAATCTTGCCAAGTGGATGGGTGATCATAGATGTACACTGGGGGTCTTCACTGTGTCACATGCAGACAGAGGCACAGTAAAGTAAATCCTAAATGGCCATAATATTCACATAGCAAGGGGTGGCGAAAGCCACACACACTCTGTCTAGGATTATAAATGCCCTAGGGTGGATAGCCTAGTATGAACCTATGAACCTATGAAGATACAAATTGTACAGGACACTAAGTATAATCACAAGGCTTTCTTAACTGATATTAGGAACCTTGTTGGGAATTCACAGATATGCTCTGAATCACTCAAATATTACAAACAACATACCAAACACACACATATATTGCCAACATCCAACCTGACAGGTGCAGTGCAAACCCCCCCCCCCAAAATGCAAAATATCTATCCCAGCAGAGTGCTGGCCCCCTGACAATGCAGATGCTGAGGTAACAGCCAGCATCTACAAAGCAAAACACACAGCATCAATGGTACGAGATGGTGTCCTGGGCTGAGTCCAACATGGACTCCAAGAAGATTGGAATGCCAAATAACACTACTGCTCAATGTCAGCCTTACCACAGGATATGTACCCAAAGAGCAGTGTACAACAACAGTGGTCCTTCTCCACAAAGGTGTTGCCTGAATGGATACTGCAAACTACCTCCCCAGAATCCTGACAAGCGTGGTCTGCAAAGCTATGGAAAGGATCAGCATGTACCTCAGACATAAAGATATTGGGGATGTACTGACACTGGACCCTACCCAGTGTGGCTTTCTTAAGTGCAGATCCTGCCCCTTAAACATGTTTGACTTATTTGAAACAGTCATTAAGGTCATTGATGAGGGGAATGTGGTCCACACAGCCTATCTGGACCTTGCAAAAGGCTTCCGTACAATACCCCACGTGTTCATTATAGATGAGCTCACCAGCTTAAATATAAACCCCTATGTCAGTAGAGGGGTTGCAAACCAGACCAAGGACAGAACTGACATGGTCAGAAATGCTGCAGCCATGTCAGACTACAAACCAGATATAACTGGCATCCCACAAGGCTTGGTCCTGGGACCTCCCTTGTTTGGTATATATGTCCCATAGGTACAGGCCAACATGGAAGGACTGTGTCTGAACAAGTTTGCAGAGGACTACAAACTGGCCACCATATCTGACCCTCCAGCTGACACAAGCATCCCACAAAAGGGCCACATAGAAACAGACAACTGGTGCCATAGCCATGTCAGCAAGCTAATTGCCGAAAAGTGTATAGTCAACCCCTGTGGATATACAGTAAGTGCCCACCAATTACCACATAGGTGTTAACCCATTAAGTACTTAACATGTAATAAGAGAACTGGGGACACAAGTTGATAGATATCTTGCATTGGACAAACATGTGGCTGTAGTGGTTACAGAAACATACCATATACCCACCTAATCATGAAGGTTGTCAGCTCTAGATCAGGGGACGTCATTGTGGCTCTGCAGTCATCCTTCATCAGTGTCACAATTGACTACAATGGCCCCTGTGGGATGTACCTCAGCAGACACCTCCATCAACTTGAAAGACCCCAAACGTACCTCACCAGGAGTATCAAAGAGCTTGAACAGATGCCATGTGTTGCCTGATGAAACAAACTGCAGCTCCACACACTGCCATACTGCCCACCCAGAGGCAAGCTGTGCCTGATGTATAAAGCCATGTCCAAGCTGGAATCAATGAACATGCTGCACCTTGTACAATCTGAATGGCAGTGAGCTATGCACATGAGAGACCTGAACCCCAGCACTGACATACATAGGACAAGCTGTACTGAATGATCCATAACACAGAAGCCACCCCCACTCTTGAGTAAACTCCCAGTACAGGTTAGCCAGAGAGTCACTCATTGACTCTCCTCAAGAGGAATCTTGATGAGTGGATGGGAGATGGTAGGTTTACCCTGGGTATCACTGTTATGTCACAGGTAGACGGAGGCACAGTATACTAACCATGACATATGTCATGGCAAACTCGAGTTACAATTGTGTCAAAGGACAAACACACTCTCTGCCTAGCATTAGAAATGGCCTAGGGCACATCGCTAGTGTTTGCCAATGTCCACCTATGTTGTGGAATACACTACCAATGTTGGACAAGCCTGGTTTAAGTAGTCCATATCTGAACATAATGCAACACGGTCATATGTGCACAACTGGCCCCTAACCAGTCTGTTGTGCTCACTATGAAAATTTAAAGCAGTGACAGGACTAAAGTCCAGGATACTGTCCACCACAGTGAAAGTACTGAACCAGTACACTATACGGTACTACAGTGTTAGGTCAGTATGAAAGGATGTTGCCAACTGTATGCAAAGTATCCCATGCAAATCCTGCAGGCACAGTATAATCCCTGTTGTGTTCAGACACAAAGTAGTTGGACAGTAAGTACACAACATGACACACAACCATAAACGTGAGCTATTGTTGAAGTTCACACTCATCCACAAATGTGGTGGACTGCAGAGTTCAACATATGGAACGCTCACACTGGGCATGTTCGCACACTTTGACAAATGAGACATATGTCAGACAACATGCCATGGAAAGCCTGAACTGGGCATGCTCACACACCTAGGCCATATCTCAGTTTAGCAGTTGGCCACACATATCTGGTATTTGTACGTGTTATTCCAGGAACCAACCACATTACAGCAATCTGCTCAGTGCACACAGTTAAATGACTACAGAGACATAAGTGATATAGTGGATCCCTCTCATATTCAAACATCTTCCACAGATACAGAAGTTGTTCATAGAAACAGGGAATGCTATGGCAATAAAGACCTGCAAACAGTCTATCAGCAACAAATATTGTGCATCTGACAATTAAACATATGGGTGTAGAGGTCAATACTAGGCTGTTTGCCCTAGGGAATGAAAGCTTAGCCAGAGTGTGCTTGGCGTCTGCCTCCCCAGTACAGTAGGCTACTGTGCCACTGTAAAGTAGGTCACATAAGGCACCGTTTGAGGCTGGTGTGCTGTGCCTCCGTCAAGCAGGGACACAGTGGAGATCCCAGGGGTTGAATTTGCTATGCCACATCCATGTTGTTGGTGTGTGCTGGAAGAGGGTTGGTGAGGACCTGTAAGAGTAAGTGGGCATCAATAACAGACTGAGGGGAGCCTTATCTGCAGTGTCTGGACAATTTCACTGTCAACACTTTGTTGTGATGATAATGAGGGATTGAAGTGTCATGCCAGTACTGTTCAGAGATTTCCTCCCTCTGTGGGCTACTGCTCTGCAATGTATTAGCTCACTCCGTCTGTTGTACAGCTCATATATGGCTGGTGTACACCTGACAGGTGTCCTCTTGTGGAGGAGTCATGGGTATATTTGGGATAGCATGATCAATGCAAACCTTCCACATGCTCATAGAATGCAATTATCAAGAATTATGCAGAGTGGCCTGTATACTCCCCCAGCATGGGTCCTTTGAAGTCTACCACCCCAGTCTTCACAAGTGCAAAGTCTGGTTTTGATAAATACCCTTTGTTTTCAGTGACAACCTTGCCTGGGGGTGGGGATGGGATATGGATGTCCAGGGAAAGGTGGGTATGGGCAGATATCAACAATGATGGTTTACCTCTGGTGTGGAACAGTGAGTACCCATGTTGCAGATGGTCAGGTGCAATATGTATTCCCCCTTGTGGCTGTGGTGCGTGGTCTCACCATAGCACATGGACTCAGAAATTGTAGCGGCTGTAGGGTAATGTTGTAGAGGCCTGAGTAGTTCCCACACACAATATACCTGTACCTGGCATTAACAACTGGAATGGTGTATGTGAACACCATCATATCTTGGCACTGTTCCCAGGGAAGCAAAGTGTGTGTCCTGGATGTGGGAGGGGTGGTCTGAACTGGTTGTGTTGTGTGTTACAGGTCCTGTGGTCACGAAGCATGGTATAGACATAACCTGCCAGTGCTGATGTGCATATCTGACCCTGAAGTAGGTGGCTGCAAATGCATATATATGCTATCCCCCACCTGACAGGTAGTAATAGATGTACATACCTCTGTATAAATAATGATGTCAGCACCCTATAAATACTGCAGGTGCAGAGGAGATGCCCAGTAATTCAGATAGTGTGTTCTGCTAATGCGTATCCCTCAAGTGTCATAATATAGCTAGGTAGGAGTTTGAAGCCTGCAAATGCTCAGTGTGTGGGTGAGGGGGGTTGGTGTGTGTGCGATTCTGTGTGAGAGTAATGTCCCTTTGGGCAACTAGGAGAACACACTACAGAATGCACATTCCCCTTTCTAAACACTGATGATGTCAGCACCCTATAAGTACAGCAGGAGCAAGGAAACCTCTCAGTAATGCGAATAGCGCACTCCACTAATGCATCCATTTAGAGTGTCATAACATAGCTAGGCAAAGATTTGAATCCTGCAAATGCTCAGTGTGTGTGTTTGGATGAGGGGGGGTTATTGTGTGTGCAATTCTGTGAGAGAAATGTCCCTTTTGGCAACTAGGAGAACACACTACCATTCCTCTATCCTCCCTCTCATTCACACACGCATATTCTGTCTTCCCAACATTCCAATCTAATCCTAAAAAAAAAAATGGGCACCTGTCCTCCACCCCCCAAAAAAAAAATTTCATCCCATACATAACTCTCCATTTTGCATGTGTCCACTGGACATATATAATTTAGTCCAATTGGCTTGACAACACATTTACGTTGTCATCACCCCTCTCTCTGGGGTCTGAGATTCCAAATTCATCTACAAATTCTGTCAAAGTGCACAGTTGTAGCTGTACAAGAAATGGATAGCTATGGTTCTTTCCTACACCCTTCCTGCACATACCTACCTGCCTTTCAATATGTTTTTCCTCCTGCTTGCCCCCATTAAACCACTTTCCTATCTCCCTTTTTTATTTATATATTTTTTAGATCAGCTTCACTTAACTCAGCTAAATAGAGCTATAATGACTATATGTGTTTCCAGCATTGTAAGACACATGTATAAAATAAACATCTCTGTCTGTAGCACACTGCATTAATCCACCACCCCACTCAACTCATAATTATAATGGGTGGTTTAAACAAAACATAGTAATTGCCACTTACAGTAATGGGAGTGTACCTTGGACTCTGGTTCAATAGTACACCACTAGACAGCCAAAGACATGAAAATGGATGTATATGAGGCCTGTGATAGCAAGTAAATGTTCCCTTTTATGGGCAACATGTAGAAAGTCCCCTGCTAAGGCATTCATGGCAAAATGCATATTTGACTGGGACTGTGGTGCAGAAATACATCCATATAAATCCATGCACATACTATTGGATGTAGAAAATGTTTGTCACAGCCTGTATCTGTGCACAGATATCTTGCAAATACAGCTGCTGTAGTAGTAACTCAGTAGCTCATTCTGTTAAATGCCTTGCTTGTAGTATGTTTTGCTACACACAGTCCTGGGTTCAAATGTTGTGTTGCATTTCAATTACATTATTGGGTTGACAGCAATTAATGAATGAGTCATGCACTCTTTATCCACACAAAGCATTGCAAATTAAATAACTGCTTTTCAGTGCTGGAAGTCAAAGGCCTGCAGGTAGGGACATACTTCACATATCCATATAGCATTACTATATGTTGCCTAGTACTCTGTTATTGACACAGTTGCCTAACATATGTACCTTAAACACATGCTGTAATTTGAGTGTAAAGGGTACCCTCACCTTGGCTCTGCCTCTCCAACAAGGCTGACACAGCTGACACAGATACACCTACAGCTTGTTGTCCTTCAAAGTGTTCACACTCTCTGTGTATGTCTATTGCCTGCAGCTGCAGCCTGTAGTACACACAGCTCTATGTTATGGTTTCTGCTATAGACTTACCCTCTGTGATGATGTAGTCTCCTCAGTCCAGTAATGTTCATCTCAACAACTAAGAGGCCCTGTTCTACATGAAGGCCTTATGTATTGTACAGTGGTTGCATGTCATTGGCTAATGATATTGTAATTCACCTATTTTGGCTGCAATTAGCATATCAGAATTATAGACTGGTTTAGAGGCAATTACCTGCTAATGAGAAGTGCGTTAAAATGCAAGTAGCTGGCTATGGGCAAATATTCTGTATGACACTTTCTTCACAGACAGCACACCTTTGCGAAACATTACTAATAGCACATTTCAACAGAGAAGTACTGCACTCCACCAGGTATGTAACTGTTTTTGTGTATAATATGATGCAGATGGGAGGATAAAGGTATGCGGAATATGGATTACAGTAGTAAGCCTGTGTTAGACCTGTGATAATGACATGTCATTGATATCCTGCTGTCTTACACATGCAGGGGATGTACAATATATCAGGGTTGTATTGTCTATTGTCATTGAGGCACACTGGTGTTGTTGGACTGTCCCTATATAGTGGTCATAATATAGCACACTGCTATTTGTCTGGCATTGGTCTTATGACACATTATTGGGTGGCTGGCCTTAGGAGACACACCACAGTGGACCAGAGTGTTGGGTGTATGATCATACAGCAGAATATCTCATGGCACACAAGGAACTACCTTAGTAATGATACTATCTAGGTTGTATCCACACATGTAGTATGTTGTCACACTGTGGGGTATGACATGCGTAAGCAATGGATAATGCCGGCCATTTTGTTCTTGCTGTATTCATACATAGTGGACATCCATCTGTTTGATTTTTTAATGTGTTTCCTTTTTGGTGTATTTCAGGACTAATGTATCATAGATGGCATGCCCCCTTCTCAGATGCAGAGAATGAACTAATACTTCAAGGACTGCAGCAGCATCATCACATCCTCCTATCCAGGGGAGGCATAACAGGGAACAGTGGGCTGCATTGTGGGCAGACCTTGTCCAGGAGGTGAATGAGACTGAACACCAGAGCAGGACATATGAGTAGGTTTGACACAGCACTACAGACATGGTGAATGCTATGCGATTAAGGACAGCTGATGTAGCCAGGGATCATGTTATCACCGGTGGAGGGCCTGCAATGGAACAACTACTCACAGCCATGGAGGAATTCCTGGTGAACCTAGGAACACGCAACAGTTCCCAGGAATCCATTATACCCTACATCATCGGGCTGGGTGCCACAGTATCCACAGCTGAGGAGAGTGCAGGTAAGCTTACTGTGATCACCATTGTAATACTGTAGCAGTCATTCTGTCAGGCTGTACATACCTTTAAGTGGGTATCAGGTCTATGTGCTGTGGGGTGGGGTAAACTCAGTTGTACACTCATACTCAGAATGTCACCAATACATCAAGCAACACAGTAGCTACTATACATGTGAACTATATGCAGGTATTACCTTGTTGTGCTGCAACATGCGGTGGTACTGAATTTATCTCACCCTCACCTTTTTACAGGTCCATCAGGAGTTTTCCAAGGCCATGTTTCTGCTCCTGGTAAGCTTGATACTGTTTTGTTATGGAACATGTAGATGCTATTAAGGTTAAGGTCCAGAATAATTCCCTATGTACACTTAATCTTGTGTTTAACCAGAGTAGAGTGGTTGTATGTTCCAGTCTGGAACAGTTACCTAAGTTTTCTACAGTGGGTAATCAAAGGAGTGTAGTTGAATGAGCAGAAACACTTTTGCAGTTATAGTTCAGAGCAAATAAGCCTCCTGGTGTACATGAAGCAATTAATCCCACATGCCTTGTAAAAACCAAAAGGTCGATGATACATACCTTAGGCATTGAAACTTGTATTTGTATATATTTGTTAAGATAGTTGCACTGGGTTTTATGTGTTGTTTTATCAGGTATAGTGTCATATTGCATGCCTAAAAGGTACATTGCACTGATCAAGTGTCATGTGATGCACCTGACGTGCTTGTTATTAAGGCCTTGAGTCAAATGTGTATTTTGTTGTAAGGAAGTTTGTTGTGCATGAAAGATGAGATGAGAAGATGTGAGACTGGTAAGGCAGTTGTGGATCCTCATTAATATGACTCTTTGTGGATTTTCCATACATAATAGTGCAGGTAGTAATGTACTGCTTTTATAGGTTCATAGGTGTGTACTAGGCTAATGGCCCTGGAGCCTTTACAAACCTAGCCCATAGGAGGGTAAGAAAAAGCTTCACCTCGAATTTAAACAATATTCTTTGAGTAAAAAATGGCTTAGTGAAGTAAAAAAGGGAAAAATAAAGCTCAAAATGGTGGCATGTTTACTAGTGGATGTTAGTGCAACAGATACTCTAACATTAATAAGACATTAAATTGAGTGTTTAAGGTTAAATAAATGAAAAAAAAAACAGATTGTCTAATGTAATTAAGTTATTGTGACACTTTATGTTATGTAGTTGGTTAAACAAGCTGCATTAGTATTTTAAAAAAGATTTATACATGTATGCAGCATGGAGCCCTCCCCCAACTCACTTAAAGAAGCAGCTGCACATATTAGATTTACTAACAGTGCCTGATATGGAAATCAACACAGTTTTGTTTTTGTTTTCTTTTATCTCAGTATGCAATGAGAATAAAATTTTTAAGCAATTCCTTAATATTATTGCTGTTAGTTAGCTATTTGCTCTGAGTGTTAAATTATATTTAAACAGCATTTATTACCATAATGGTGCAGTAAGTATGAATTAAGAGACATTAATCACTAACAAAAAAAAGAACAAGATTTGATTATTTATTTACCAGTTGATTCTTTGAGAGATGAATGTGTTGTGGCAGCTGAAGTCTCAGTTTTTTTGTTTCTTCTTTTTGACATCATTCCATGTATGTTTTGTCTTGGTTTCCACAGGTGACCAGGGGTTTGGGGTCTCTTCCCCACATAACCTGATGTCTGTGTGTCTTCGGACTCTGATGATGATGGTGGCCACAGTGAGGCCTGGGTGGGGATATTGGGGGCTGAATCTGTCACAGAGGTTGACATCCCTCTTGTGGCCCCCATTGTGACTGCACACAGTCAGTATGCCCACACATACCCAGTCCCCACAGGGCTCAAATATTCGACAGTCAGATGGTGGAGACATTGAACAGGCCAGTGTGGCACCTATGGCATCAGTGAGTGTAGACACTGGCCATAGCCAGACAGCTGGTGAGGGCCCACACAGGAAGATTGACAGGGGTGCTCACCTGTTGCAGGTGTCACATCATGGATCACTCTGTGCATGTTTTGGGCTGTCATGAAGACACAGGCACATTCTGAATGGAACACCAGATGTATGCTTAGGGTTATGGATGCAGCACAGTCTGACATCTGTGACTGCCTCCACCACATTGGGGACACTCTAGATCAGTTCATCTGTGATGGCCTCCACCACATTGGGGACACTCTGGATTAGGTCACTGATGCAATGGACAGACAGTGGGCTGAGACAGTGTCTGTCTTGGATGGCACATTGTCTGTGCTGGAATGTGTGGTTGGAGTTGGGCGTCATAGGTTCATAGGTTCATAGGTTTATACTAGGCTATCTGCCCTAAGGCATTTATAAGCCTAGCCCAAATTTTTGTGGCTTATGCCACCCCTTATATGAAAAACTACTGTGCCCATTAGTTTGTTGTGCCTCTGTCCAGCAGTGACACAGAGATGATTCCCGGGATAAACCTACGATCTCCCATCCATCCCGTCAGACCCGTGAACGTAGGTCAGCAACACCATCTGCTGAGATTCCACGTAGCCATACACAGTTACACTCTCACACTATAGAGAGGAGTGTGCTGTCCACACCATGACATGGCAGGCCATGGGCATGTGGTCCTGGGTGGTCCCATGAGGGACACAGTCCCAGAATATAGCAGTCTCCATCACTTACTAGCACTATGTCTGACCTAGTGCATGGTGGTGCCAGTGCAACTCTTGGCAGAGCCAGTTCCCATGTTCAGGGCAAGAGATGGTGAACTACCAACTCTAGCATGTATGGCCCAAAGCTGTTTAACATATACATGTGTAGGGCTAGCACTGAGCTTGACTGTGTGCATGCACACACTCATACACCACTGTCACATGCAGGTCACCGACAGACACACGTGGCACCTCTCAATGGTCGATCTAACCCACTCCCTTTCCTGACTCACACATATGCTGTCAAGCATTTGGGCCAGCTTATGCCTCCAGTACCCCTACATATCACCCTGTGCAAGTGATGATACCTGTGCCACATCCCTGTCATCCTTCCCATCGATGCACGGGAATGAAGCTATGTGTTTCATGCACAGGATGACTATATTACTTGACATGTACTTGTGTAATGCAGTATTGTTTTGTCAAGCCACTTGTACTGGTCACCAACATACACTGTATGCTGGCATGTGTCATAAGTATGCAACATACCTTTGTGGACCTTATGTTGTATGATGTTGTACTGGCAATATTGCTACACAATGACAGGTATGTCATGGACTTGTGTATGTTTCATTCTGAAAGAATGCTAGGGGCTGCTGTAGGTCTGCTACATTGGTATGTGTTAGATGCTGTAGTCAGTGCTGCTGCTGCTGCTGACAATAGGCCTAGACAGAGAAGGAGAAGCATGTTCAGGCCCAGTGTAACCTTCCAGTTGCTACATGAGCTGGAGATTATAGAGCACTACAGGGTGGACAGGGACATATTACAAGAACTCAGTGAGCTCTGCTACCATCGATTCAGAATGAGAGCGAACAGAGTGGAACCCATCCCAGTGGAAACAAAGGCATGTGTAGCCCTTCGGATACTATCTACAGGTACCTTTCAAAGACCAACTGGGGACATGATGGGGTGTCATAGGAATATGTATGCAGGATACTCCACCAATTCCTAGATGCTATGCTATGCTACCACACCTCAGTGAGCACATATTTTTTGCCATAGACCTTGAAGTGAGGGCAAGCAATATTCAACACTTCTACCATGTAGAATGGTACCCTGAAGTATTGGGTGCCATATATTGCACTCATGTACACATCAAGGCACCCCCTGGTGAGCAGGGTAGAATCTATGTTAAACACAAGTTATACCACTGCATCAACTGCCAAGTCATGTGCCGAGGGGATTGTCTTGAATGTGTGTTCATAGGTTCATAGGTTCATACTAGGCTATCTGCCCTAGGGCATTTATAAGCCTAGCCAGAGTGTGTGTGGCTTTCACCTTGCATCACAGAATTTATTTAAGTAGCACACAGATATATAACATGCAACAGGTTTTAAAACACAATAAACTATTAACAATAAAAATAATAATTATAAATTACCACATATAAACATATAATTAATTTTATATATATTTATTATTTTTATATATCAATTATGGTCCTTGGGATTTTTAATAACATATTTATTTATATTATATTTTGTGCAGAATATTCATAATATATTTTCATTGTTTAGAGGGGTCCACTATATTCCATAGTTGTATATAGTTATATATAGTTGTACATAGTTTTATATAGGTTTAAATATTACTTGCATTAGCTGCCTTTCATTTCGTTGTGGTTTTTGAATTAATTCACAAGCATTTGATTGGTTTATGGGCTCATTTATTTACATTGTGCATGATATTTAAGTGATTCACATGCAGTATGTGTTGTTCTGATGAAGTTCGTGTAACGGACGAAACCTAGGTCGACATTTTTTATTTGTTTTTACTCAATACATTTTGTTTGGAGCGTTTATGGGCCCTGGTTTTCCTTTTGGAGTGTGGCAGCAATTCTGTTTTATACTACAGCAGTTCTACTTCGGTTGTGGTGCCTTATTTCCCACGTTTTAGTTTTTGTAGTGTTGTGGTTCTTGGTTTACCAGTGTTCAGCTATGGAGGAAGAAGGCGGTGCAGTCGATGTGGGAATGCTGTTGAAAGATATGAATGAACAGCTTAAAGTACATTCAGCCCTAATTCAAAAACTTATGACATCCTTTAATGCCAGTTTGGAGTCTTCGAGCAGTTTGGGGTTGCCCCTGACACAAGCGACCCCTCCGGTGGCACCTACAGCATCTGGTACTAATGGTACATTTAGTGGACAAGTCATTCATTCTACGGGAGTAAGAGAGCAACCTGAGGTGGTACGTAGTGATTCATGGAGGTTAAACCAGTACTCTTTTAGTACTAAACACAATTCTACGAGTGTCAAGAGCAATCAGGTGGAAGGTAATATGAGAGAATGGTTAAGAGTATTTGAAGTTAAGATGTTCAAATTGAAGAGAACTCAAATGGAAAATGGTTACTTGCGTAAGAATATTGAATTGGGGCTTGTCCCCAAAGGGTTGAGACTGTGGCGATACCCAAACGGTAGTGAGCATGAACCGGACATGTTAAAAGAGTTGCATGAACTGTTTAATAGAACGGGAATAGCACTTATGGAAATTATGATTACCTATAATGACAAAAAAATAGATGTACTTCTTTCAGAACTGGATCAACTCAACAGTCTTATTAGCCAGGATCTGCTTTTCGATCAATACTATACCAACTATGTTAACATTATTAAAGAGGTTGAACATAGCTGTAATGTCATTTATGACAAAAAGCAGAACAAAATTAAAAGGGATCTGAAGGTTTATTCATCCGGTTTGGTATATCCTAAATCCAAACCTACACGACACAGTCACAGCGACGGAAGAACAGATGAGGGCAGCAACCGTATGGACGTTTTAGATGACATCACTTCCCCTTTGCATTCGGAGACCCATGGTCAACGGCAGTATGGCAGCCCGAGTGAAGGAGAAGGGCCTAGGAGATCCAAAAGGCTTAGGGGGCAACATCAATATGAGGAGGAGGATGAGTACGAGTACACAGGGACACGGCTGAGAAGGGATTACGACAAGAACAAGAAGGTTAATTTTCAACAACCACAAAAAAACGCGTGGGGGGCGCGCAAGTAGCCGTTGGCATCCACTACCCAGAGGTACTTGGTAAGCGTTTTCACCTTGTTTCAGTTAAAGGTAATGAGACGGCCGTATTGGGAACACCCACGAGTTCTATCTTGTCCTGTGGTGACTTTCAGTCTTTTGATGTAATAGACACTGTACAAGTTATTAGTTCTTATTCGACAGGGACTGAAATTATCCCTTCGGTTGATACACCAGACGTACCAAATAGACTGGAGGTGGGTGTGGATTGTGATAATAATTTTTTGGCCCACATAGGTAATGTGGGTAGTGGTGACAGAATATATGATATACCCGTGTGCGGTACTGTTGCAGAACGGCAGATCTCTGACACCATTTTTTCAAATACTGAAGTATTCAACAATAGTGACAACAATCGGTTTGATATGGTTGATCAACCCAGACGTGACTTTACAAGTGATTTGACCGTAAACACATGTGAAGGGCAACGAATAAATGATGACATTAATATTTTAAATATTTTAAATATTTTAGATACAGATAATCTTACGATAAAGTCCTCTGACAGTGTTATGAATTTTTTCACTGTAGATAACAGTGACCCACTCAATGAATTGACTATTTATGAATATGAAGGACAATCACAAACAATTGATGTAGATGGTTTTAATGTAAATAATGATGATGGATGTTTTAATAATAATACTGACATGTTTGTTGATGTTAATGTGTGCTCACAGGTGAATAGCAATAGGCGAGTAGATGGACAAGGGGAATGTAGGTTGTTTTTTGAACCCAATATTGTGGTAAACAACAAGGGCGATTTTAAATTATATAATTACACTAATCAGTCTTTTGATAGGGAATGTGTTGATTTATTTTCAAAAGGCTTTAGTTTCGTACCGTGGAGGAGGGGGAACTTGGTAAATACCATTCTGGATCTGAAATTATTTACCCGAAAGTTGAATTTAAAAATACTGTATCAGAGTAATTCTTGGGGTGTTAATGAGAATGGCCGAAACGGATTATCCAAACCAAGCACTTATAATCCACCCATGCATGATAAGATAGCGTTTTTTGAAAAAGTAACTGAAAACGACATTAGAGATGCTTTTATCCACCATGGCAGGGATTTTTATACTAGTAAAAACCTGACACAACAGGAGGAAGTTATATTAAATAGGATTTTGGCCACTAAGAATATTAGAATCATGAAACCCGATAAGGGTAGTGGCATAGTGATAGTGGATAACAATGATTATGTTTCTTATATGAATGCCATGTTGGTAGAAGATACATACAGGGAAATCAGCAGGAATGAGATTAACATAGCACATAAAAGGATTGATACTACACTATTTGATATGTTGTTTCAGGGAGAGGTGGATGAACAGGAATGGCGATTTTTACAGAATGATTACCCTGTGATTAGTGGAATATTCGGCATTCCCAAAATACATAAAGGCTTGGACAACTTACATTTTAGACCAATAGTAGACAGTAAACGTAGCAAGACACATTTCATTAGTCAATTTTTGGATTACCACTTAAAACCAGGTATTGTATTTTTTTCACATATTCTCAAGGACTCCTGGGACTTTTTGGGTAAAATTAAAGCTATAGAATTTGAAGATGGCGACACATTTATTACCTTGGATGTGTGTAATTTATACACTGTTATACCTCATGACAGTGGTTTAGACTGGTTAGAAGAACAATTGTATTACACCAACCTTTACGATCAGAACAAAATTAACGTTTTAGTTAAATTAATGGGCATTGTATTAAAAAACAATTTTATATTTTTTGAGGGGGCCTATTACAAACAGGTTAGTGGAGTAGCCATGGGGGCAGCGTGTGCCCCAGGTTTTGCGAACGTTGTTTTGACTTATTGGGAATTAAATTATGTGTTCAATTCAGAGTACTTTAAATATATCAAATTTTATGGTAGATTTTTAGACGATTTATTTATTATTTGGAAAGGGGAACAAGCAATTTTAAAACGGTTTTTAGAATATATCAATAGTAGCATATGGTTTTTAAAATTTACACATGTTGTTAGCCAGGAGAGTATAAATTACCTGGATATTAAGCTAACTTACGATAAGACCAAAAAGAAGCTTGTGTCCAATATATATAGTAAGTCCACCTTCTCAAATTCGTATTTACATTTTGACAGTTGGCACCCACACCATCAGAAGAAAGCGGTGGTTAAAGGCCAGATGGTGAGGGCAGCAAGAATGGTCAGTGAGGAGGTGGATTTCGAACATGAAATTAAATTTATTATTAGTTTATTTTCAAATAGGGGGTACCCATATGAATTTTGTAGTAGTATAGCCAAAGAAGTGAGAGGTAAAAGACACAATGGTATTTATAAGGCTTTATTACACAGTAATGGGATGGCATCTAGTGAAAGTCACCAAAGTCAACCTGTTGACGTTGGGAAGTTTATTTGCAATAACATTCCTTTGTACATCACCACATTCAATGGCATTTCTTCATGTATCAAAAATATTATTAATAAGAATTGGAGATTTATAAGTGCAGACAAATCACTTGGGGAAATGTTTATAGGGAATGTAACATATGTTTTTAGGAAGGACACTTCTTTTAAGGATTTGTTTGAAAGTTTGAATGTCAATACTCACAATATTTCACAAAAGCCCAGGGGTAATTTTAAATGCGGTAGGTGTTCAACGTGTAAGTATCTGATTAACATTGATACAGCTGTGGCAGTTAACAATTACAAAATCAGAATTAACCAACATATAAATTGTTATACAACAAATGTTGTTTATATTGCTGTTTGCCAACAATGTGAAGGGTTTTATGTGGGCAAAACCAGTAGACATCTGAGGGATAGGGTTAAAGAACATCTACTGGACATTAAAAACAAAAAATTAACTAATGCCCTTGCTAGACATATAAATCAATATGAAAACCATTATTTTAGGTTTTTTGGTGTTATACACCAGAATTTGGATTTACAAGGCAAGTTAACCAAATATAATTTGGATTTGTTAGAATTGAGGATGCAGATATTACTTAATGCTAATCAATATCCCGGACTCAACGAATATATCAGTATTAAGCCTATTTTATGGTTGAATAATATTAAGGGTCATTAACACAGTTTCTCAATTTTACCACATGGCTAAACTGACTATGTATACTATTTATGAGGTTTACTATATGGTTTTGTTGTATATATGTAAGGGATTGGTATATATACATACAAACATATGGGACTCTGTTCTATATTTGAATATGTTTATCATTGGACAGATCCTTATACAAAACACATATATTTCTATAGGTTAACCATATATTTGTGTGAATTACATAGTTTATGTTTAATTTTTATATATATTATATTGTACATATTTAATTTTTGAAATATTTTTTATAATTATTTATTTATTTATATGTACATATTTATGGTGGGTAGTGGTTTTATCTCCCTATTAATTTTAAATATGGTCTAACTATGCATATAAATTTTAACAACATAGTAGTTTTCTTTATAGATATAATATAAATCATTATATATGGTATTGTGTGCATGAAATGGGCACAGTTAGTTTTCGTATAGTAATACAATAAGTTTTCTCTATATATATATACATATTTATCTTATTACATTCACCTTGCATCACAGAATTTATTTAAGTAGCACACAGATATATAACATGCAACAGGTTTTAAAACACAATAAACTATTAACAATAAAAATAATAATTATAAATTACCACATATAAACATATAATTAATTTTATATATATTTATTATTTTTATATATCAATTATGGTCCTTGGGATTTTTAATAACATATTTATTTATATTATATTTTGTGCAGAATATTCATAATATATTTTCATTGTTTAGAGGGGTCCACTATATTCCATAGTTGTATATAGTTATATATAGTTGTACATAATTTTATATAGGTTTAAATATTACTTGCATTAGCTGCCTTTCATTTCGTTGTGTTTTTTGAATTAATTCACAAGCATTTGATTGGTTTATGGGCTCATTTATTTACATTGTGCATGATATTTAAGTGATTCACATGCAGTATGTGTTGTTCTGATGAAGTTCGTGTAACGGACGAAACCTAGGTCGACATTTTTTATTTGTTTTTACTCAATACATTTTGTTTGGAGCGTTTATGGGCCCTGGTTTTCCTTTTGGAGTGTGGCAGCAATTCTGTTTTATACTACAGCAGTTCTACTTCGGTTGTGGTGCCTTATTTCCCACGTTTTAGTTTTCGTAGTGTTGTGGCTTTCACCACCCCTTAGGATGAGAATACTATACCCATTAGTTTGCTGTGCCTCTGTCCAGCAGTGATACAGAGATGATTCCCGGGGTAAACCTACGATCTCCCATCCACTCGTCAAGATTTCTCTTGAACAGAGTCAGTGAGGGGCTCTGCCTCACATGGACTGGGATTCTGTTCCATAGTGTAGGGAGTCTCTGGGTGATGAATCTGTCCCTCCAGCATGTCCTATTTATATCCGTGTTGAGGTTTAAGTCTCTTGCTCTCGTGGCTCTGGTGGATTTGGATTTTTTGAGGTGGAGCATGTCCATTAATTCCGGGTTGGACATGGCCTTGTATGTCAGGCACAGATCACCTCTGAGCAGACGGTATGCGACTGAATAGAGCTGGAGTTTCTTCAGTCGGGCATCGTATGACATATGTTTGAGCCCTTTTATCCTTTTGGTGAGGAACTTTTGGGGTCTTTCCAACTGCTGCAGGTGTCGGGTAAGGTACATTCCGAATGGGGCGTTGTACTCAATCATTGGTCTGATAAGTGAAGAGTACAGGGTACAATGACCTCTCCTGATCTGGATGTGAATCCCTTCATGATCAGGTGGGCAATGTAGAAGGTCTTCCTAACCACTTTGGCAATGTGAGTGTCAAAGAGAGGTTACTGTCAACTTGGGTCCCCAGGTCCCTGATAACTTCTTCCATGTTTAATGGATTACCACCTATGTGGTAATTAGGGGTTAACTTGTTTTTCCCAAAGGGTATGACTATACATTTTTGGCATTTAGCTTAAGGCCATGGCTCTGGCACCAGTTATCCATTTCTATGAGACCTTTCTGGAGGATGTCTGTGTCTGATGGAGTGTCAATTATGGTGCCCAGTTTGCAGTCATCTGCAAATTTTGTCAGCCACAATCCCCTATGTTTGCCTGCACTTCAGAAAAATAAATGCCGAACAAGAGGGTCCCAGGACTGAGCCCTGTGGGACACCGCTCGTGACCGGCTTAGAGTCTGACATGGCACCAGCAACTCTAACCCTGTGTGTTCTGTCCTTGAGCCAGTTTACAACCCATCTTGTGACATATGGGTTTACATCTAAGCTGGTGAGCTTTTCTATGATGCCCGAGTGGGGTATTGTGTCGAATGCTTTTGCTAGGTCAAGGTAGGCTGTGTGAACTGCCTTACCCTCATCAATGGCCTTAGTGACTGTTTCAAAAAGTCGACCAAGTTCAAGAGGCAGGATCTGCCCTTGACAAAGCCAAATTGGGTAGGATCCAGTGTCTGTAGGTCCCCAATGTCTTTATTTATGAGTTCCATTATGATCCTCTCCATAGCTTTGCAGACAAGGCTCGTCAAGCTTATGGGGCGGTAATTTCCAGGGTCCGTAGAAGCACCGCCTTTGTGGAGTGGGACCACAGTTGCCGTCGCTATTCTTTGGGCACGTATCCTGTAGTAAGGCTAAGATTAAACAGCAGCCTTATGTGTGGGTTTAGTTCCTCATTGAGTTCGTGTAGCACACAGCCGGGGACACCGTCCGGTCCCATTGATGCTGTGTTATTTGCTTTAGAGAGAGCAGCTCTCACCTGGGCATCTGAGATGTTTGGGAGGCTAGACTCTGGTGGGATAGATATTTCTCCTTTTGGGGGAGGGAGGGGAGAAATTTGCACTGAACCTGTCTGCCAGTATGTTGGCAATGTCTGTGGGTTCAGTGGTTTTTTATCATTTTGGACTAATTCTGAGCATATCTGGGAGTTTCCACCCAGGTTTCTAACATAGCTAAAGAAGGCTTTATGATTGTCTTTTGTGTCATTAGCGATTTTTCTCTCAAAGTTGGCCTTGGATGATTTTATGAGTGATCGTAGTTTTTTGCTAGTATTGATCAGAGATGCCTTCCCATTTAGGGATTTTGCTCTGTCATGTAGTAGCTTTCTCCTCTTGTTGTAGAGTTTGTTTATGGCTGGAGTCCACCAGACAAGGTGCCTGCCTTTGGTGGAAAAGGTCTTGATTTTATTAGGGATTGCTTGATCCATACATTCCTGGAGGTGCTCGTAGAAGGCATTTGTAAGGGTTTCAGCAGTGTGGGTTGTGGTTTCCACTGGCTCGGGGGCCTTGAAGGATACCACTCCAGTCTTAAGAAGTGTGAAGTTTGCTTTTGAGAAGTTCTTCACTGTGGTCTTTTTTGCTGGGGGTAGGGGCGGGATGTGGATCTCCAGTGAGATTAATTTATGGTCTGATCTCACCAATGAGGGATATACTTCTGGTGTGGAGCATTTTGTCCCCATGTTTGTAATGATCAGGTCTAGTATATTTTCTCCTCTTGTGGGAATGGTGACTAGTTGTTCCATAGCATTTGAGTTTATGAACTCAAGGAACCTTTGGGCTAGGGTGTTGGGGCTTGAGTAATGTTCCCAGTCTATGTTTGGGTAGTTGAAGTCACCCAATATGATGGTGTTTGGAGAGACATTTATACTCTCCAGTGTCTTCAGGAAGGCTGTGTGGGTTTCCTGAGTTTGAGAAGGTGGTCTGTAGCATGTTACAAACTGTAGGCCAGTTTTACCTATGGTTAATTGCACCTGGATGGTCTCCGATGCTTCGTGCGTTGCCACTAACCTGGAGGTGTGGGTATCCTTTATGAATATGGACACTCCCCCTCCTTTTGTAGTTCGGTCCGGATTTTGGGGCCGGAACGCATGATATGAGGTATAACCTGATAGTGCTGGGGTGCTCTCAGGAGCCTTGAACCAGGTTTCAGTCACAGCACAAACATCGATGTTCTCCATACTGAGGAGGGCTTCGAGGCGTGCATCTTGAGGTTTAGACTTCTGGCATTGAGCAGTATTACCCTTAGTTTTTCTCCATTTTTGTTTTCTAGGCGGTAGGTTTATCATTTGAGCCTTGCCTAAAAAGGCACTATGGGGTGGCAAGAGCCTTTGCCAATATCCGGAAGCCCAGGGTGACAGGTGCAAGCCATCCCTTGTGAAGCAGCGTGGCTTGTCAAGCATGTCATCCCAGGCAGACAGACATTGGATCCCCTTAGAATGACACCAGTAATTAAGCCAATTATTAAAGCTGATCATTTTGTCTCTGTATTGTGGCATCATTCTTGGTGAGGGTAGGATACTGCTCAGGGTCAGGGTCATACCGGTCTGGGCTACATAATCTGAGAGCTCCTCTATGTCTCTTTTCATGTAGTCCAGGGAGGTACGTCTCAGGTCGTTCACACCGGCATGGACAATGACTGAGTCATACTTGTACTTGCTGTGGAGTGACCTGAGTGCTTGTGTTATGTGGCGGATTCTAGTGCCTGACAGGCAGCTAACTGTGATCTTTTCCTTGTTCAGTCTGGTGAGTGGGATGTCAGTGTGTCTGACTATGGAGTCACCTATAACAAGTGTGTCTGGCATTGTGTTTGGCCTTAAGGGCTGTGACTGTTTAGCACACTGACTTTGAGAACTATGTGTTGCATGTCTTATGTCTTGAGGTGGCAGTTGCTTGGGTGTCTGCTTTGGAGGCCTCTGTAGTTTTGGTAGATTTTTGATCAGTGCCTCCGAGTATGTCTTTGTGTGTTTAAGTGTTTGTTTTGCAGTTGTGATAGTTCTATGTGAAACTGGGTTTGTGGTGTGCATGGTTTCCTTCTCCTCCTGTCTGGTCTTGCCAGTCCTGAGTTGAGAGAGCTCAGCCTCCAGTTTGGCTATATAGTTGCATCTCTCACATGTATTTGTGTTTTGTGGGAGAAGGAGTGGGTTGTCTGTGTACATGAGGCAATTGTAACATTGCCTCAAGATGCCCAGATTCACCAGCTGAACAGGAGAGGACGCTAGCAACTGACCCTTCGACATGCTAGAAAAAGTGAAAAAGTTTGCTGTGTAACTGAGTCAGAAGGGACCTATAGGGACATGGGTACTCAAGGGGATTCTAGGCTAATGTAGTACTTTGTTTAGTATACAAGTACTTTACCTATATAAAAATGCTTTAGGAGCAAGTGCTGAGCTATTGAGATAGAGAATAGACTGTTTAGATTGCAAGTAGAGAAGTTCTAAGGGAAAAATTGAAGAGCAGACTTTACGGAGCCAGAAATAGTTTAACCTTGTTTAACCGGCGCTGCCCGATGGTGCTCTATGGGCAACTCCGCGCTAAATCACGCCAAAGCGCGCTAAAGCGGGCTTTATAGCAGGGGGTTGAAAAGACCTAGGAATTGACCCAAAATGGCCAATAGACTACAAGTTTCTGGCTGGAACCACTGCTCTAGGGACAAATAGGCTGCTCAGTGCTCCCCACTCCCACAGGTGAACAAAGAAGCTTCCCTTTATCCAAATAAGGATATGGAATAGCACAGGAACCAAGCCAAAGCCCAGAGATCAGCAAACTCTGAAGACTGGACTAGTGTGTTGGCAACACTGGCAGTTATCACAACTCCCACATTTGGCACACATCCCAGTCGTACCAGATGTTTGCTAGGGTGGACACTCCACATTGCCATTTACTGGGGGATGCTGGCTATGACCTGGAACCATGGATGATGCCACCCATCAGAAATGCACACACACCCATGGAAGAATGGTATAATGAGGCACACACACAACCTAGGAACATCATCCACTGTGCATTTGAGCTTCTGAAGTCACAGTTCCAGTGCCACCATATATCTAGTGGAGCCCTGTAGTATACGTCAGCCACATGTGCACATATATTCACAGTATGTGCTGTGCTACACAATCTGATCCTGTGGAAACAGCTGCAGCAGGATCAGCAAAGGGGAAGGACACACAGCCCCCCAACACTGCCTATGTCACCACAGCCACAGTCTCAGGAGGATTTGGAGGAGGATCCCCCTGCTGATGTCCCTGTAGGTAGATGTAGGCATGCTCAGTATGCCCTGGCTTTGGCTAAGAGACAATGCATAGCATATTCACTGACAACCTAGGGACCTAGGGGCCAATACCTTACTCCTACTCAATTACAGATATGATAATTGATGCCAGCCAAATCACACATCCTCTACCTATTCATGTATTGGCTGTTTATTGCTTGCATCAGACATACTCAGCCCTGAACTACAGCTGTGTCATCTGCTGCATAGTGGATTATTATGTTATGTCATTGTAGCTATGGACCAGGTAAATTATGCAAGCAACTATACTGGGCTATTTGTACAGATGTTACATCCACATGCAACTACAGACATCCATTCCACTCACATGTCACCATTTGTAGTTGGTAGGCCTCATACATGGAATATTCATGCAGTCCTACTGCAACAGATTACTGGTACTTCATTCAAGGGATGTGTTAGACAGTGAGGTCAAATGATAGACAGACTAGTGTGTGTCCTAGCAGAATATGGAAACATGGGCTTTTGTTCCCATACCCCTCAAAACAGCAGTGTCCCCTTGTAACTGCCATAACAGTAAATTGTCTATGCTGTATGAACATTTCCCACAGTTAGTATGCCACACAGGATCAGAACAGTAATGTACAATTTGAACTTACATATTATATATGTTAGTTAACTGAGAATAGCAATGTACATATTTATGCAGGTGATGGTGTAATAAATGATTACTTGTCTGTCCTGCAGCCTCTGTGGGTCAAAGGACTAAGGCAGGTAGATTGAGTGATGGTGTACAGGGTTCTACTCTAGATATACTGAGGTATTTGGCATGTTAAGGAGTAATATGTGTTGCTTTACAAAACTTGTGTGTGCTATACTAGTTTTAATCTATTGCACATATCACTTACACATTTGCATTTGTGCTGCATATTCAAGACCTATTTAAAAAGTGATAGGTAATATTGTATTAGTATCAGAATGATAAAGGTTGGGACCTGAAACCATTTATCAGCATACATATGTTAAAATAGATCTAAGTTCTACCTGCAACATGATGTACTATGACAATATAATAACAGCAATGATTGAAAAATTGTGCTGTAATTTATAGAGATTTGTCAGGGCCATACACAAAACACATATTAATAAACTAGAACAACTAGGTATTGATGCACTCTTGACAAGATGGATAGCTGCATGGCTTACAAATAGGACATGACAAGTATCCTACAGCAATTGGACACGTGGAATAACTGGCTACATCCAGGGTGCCCAACAGGCCCAAACTTGTTCAGATTTCTGTTTAGACCTACTCATTTAATTTGAGTTGTTCCACAGTCTGTATGCAGATTACTTATAATTGGGTATATTGATTTTATGTGTTACAGATGGGGCATGTCTACTAAATAACTTGACTAAACTGACCATTCGGACACAGGAGTATAATATGCTGTTAAATGTATCACAAATTAACCATATGGGATTTGGAAGACATAAATAGAAAGGTGAGTATTACATACAGCACAGAGTGATTGAAATTGCAGATTCAGTAATACACCTGAGTATATAGGTAGATCTAGCTTTGAGTTTTTGTAATCATATCATAATCCTGGCCTGGAATACAGATAGCTGTGGACTGGAGTCAATTTATGGAACATCTCTGATGTCAGCAACTGCACACTTCTTAGCAATGAGCAAACAAGCCAAAAATGCCACTATGCATGCCCTTACACTTAGTAAAGCAGAGAACAAATCTGTTGCTCCTTGCGCAATTTTGATTAAAAATGTATATATAGGTATATATATATATATATATATATATATATATATATATATATATATATATATGGGTCTACCTGACATGGTCGACAGTTCATATGGTCGACAATTTATTTGGTCGACAGTTCATTTGATCGACAGTTCATTTGATCGACAAGCATTTTAGGTGGGGGGCTATGCCCCCCACACACCCCCCCAACTATATATATCAACTCCAGGGTTGCACAACATTGGGGAAGGGGGCAAATCTGCTTGTCGACCAAATGAACTGTCGACCAAATGAGTGTCGATTATATGAACTGTCGACCATGTGAAGGGGACTCATATTCATATATATATATATATATATATATATATATATATATATATATATATATATATATATGCATGTGTGTGTGTGTGTGCGTGTGTATGTCTGTATTGCCCTGCATTCCCAGATCATGGAGAGTAACGCTGCACTATGGCAATTTTAATGTTGGACGAAGGACCAAAAGGAAGGTCTCAACATTAGATAATGAACTTAAAAATATGTGGATATGTGGAGCTATGCAGAATAACATGTGTTGAACCTGGAGATCTATTGGGATATCTAAAGTTCAGAGATCTGGCAGTCTTGTCTCACGTCATGTGTAAATGGTACCACATTTGACAGCAAACCAGAATTCCATGTGAATCACACATAAGTATGAGTCATACCTGTGTACTTGCTGCAAACATCTGGACAGTGGTGAGTCATACAATATCTCCCTATTACATCATATGGAAACCTTGAAAATGTGTGATATCGTATATGAATAGGGTCTATATTATATCATCGAATGCTTAAAAAAGCGAACGCTGATTGATCGACCTAATTTAAACGAAAGCTTACAATCTCGAACTGTCAGATCAGCGATTTTTTTCCAAGGAAAAAAAATCGCTGATCCAAAACACATACACACAACACAAGCACACCAAACAAACAGAAATCCACACACATACACCTAAAATCTGATACCTAACCCAACACTAAACTATGCACACACCACTAACTACCCACTTACCTTAACCCAAACCCTAACCCTAAGGTCCGTCAATATCGCACACTCACCTCACCCGCTCCCTAACCCTAACTCACTTAAATCCGCCCTAACCCTCATGTCCACTCAATTGCACACACACCTAACCCGAGCACTAACCCTAACTCACCTAAATCACCCTAACACTCACTTCCACACAATCGCACACTTACCTGAACCCAACCGGTAATTTTCCACCATAACACTGAAAATACCGAAGCAACAGAAACGGACAACCAAATTCTTTCCCTAGGAAAAAATTTGAGTTTCTGCTGCTTCGATATTTTGCAGTTTCGTGAAAATAAGTTCGATCAATCAGCGTTCGCGTTTTTAAGCGTTTAAGGATATAATATAGACCCTATGAATATGTACATATATTGTCAAGCCATGTTTTTTCCTATGGTAGCAACAACACCCACATTCGCTACAGCTTCCTGTGTCTGCTGAATTTCAACATGCATACATCAACAACTGAACACAATGTGTACTGTATTATGTTTTGTGCACATCATTGACAGGACTAATTTAACTTTGCCACAGGCTTTCCTATCAAAATGCAAACAGACACATATGCCCAAAACTGGTGCTGTTGTCACATAGCAAGGCTAAGAAACAGTTTTCTGACTGTTTTGCTACTAGCTGCAGATAACAGTAGGAAGCAATGTTACTCTGAAGGCCTCCCAAGCTGTTTAACACAGAACTTGTTTATGTTCTCCAGAGTTACTTTACCTGCAGACATTTACAAAGCAGACAAGAGCCATGGTGCATGCGTTAAGTACTATGATCTGTAGTGTGTAATACTCTAACTCATTTGCTATATATGTGTATATATCTCCCCAAAGAGCAAGTGTGCATACCACACTGACTTCAAAGCTAGTATTGTTTTGCACTTTTTGGCTCATGCAATTGATGTAGGTAGGCCTCCAAGCTCTCATCCTCCACCAAGGCTGATGATGTCATCTACCATAAGACTACCTAAAGCCATGCTAATAGCAGACTTAAGCCATGGTGCATGCAATAAGCACTGTGATCTGTTGTGTCTAAAACTAGATAGGTAGGGGTTATAATCTCACTCTAGCCCAATTGCTGTGTTTGGGTGTATATGTAGCCTAGGTGATTGTCTCAAAAATGTCCATGAGGTTTAACAGGCATGATCTTCCTTTGACAAATCCAAACTGAGTAGGGTCAACTGTGTGGAGATTACTTATATCTTTGTTGATAAGGTCCGTGATGGTTTGCCCCATGGCCTTGCAAATATGCCTAGTCAAGAAAACAGGAATATAGTTTCCAGGGTCAGTGGCTGTACCACCTCTTTGCAAGTAGATAATGATGGCTGTTTCCATTAAGTTGGGACAAAGCTGGTAGTTACACTATGATTGCAAAGAATTCCCAATGGTGTTAATACTACATGTTGGAGCCCATGTAGGACTCAGCATGTGATGATATCATGTCCATAGATGCTGTGTTTTTGTCCACAGAAAGGGCATTTATGACCTGCTCTTTACAGATACAAGGTAGGGAACAGGTGGTATGGATGTCATGGAGAACTTGTGGTGAGAACAGAGGAGTGATGGTTTCACAGAACCTGTCGGCCAACATGTTAGCTATGTTGACAGGCTCTGTATATGAGGTATCATTAAACATGAGTTTGGCAGACATGTAGGCCTTTCCTTTTAGGTTACAGATATAACTATAGAATGCCTTGTGGTTGTCAGTTGTGGAGGAGGCTAATTTGGATCCATACTTTGTTTTTGAGGTCTTCACAACAGCACTTATTTGGTAGTTTAAGCTGAGGAAGGAGTCATTCCAGTTTAGGGGACTCCCTCCCTCCTACCCTAAGACAACAATGTCTTCCTGTTATTGTGAAGCCTGTTACTGGCAGTTGTCCACCTGATAGGATTGCTTCATCATGAGGAGCTTGTTGTGCTAATGTCTGGTACAGCTGAGTCAATGTAGACATACAGGTGTTTGTATGATGCATTGGTGTAGATTCCGGCATGCTTGGCAATTATATCTGAGGGAGGAGGTGCAGTGAAGCTATATATCCCAACCCATAGGTGGTTATAATCTGGATTGATGAATGTCTGCAATGTATTTGCTGCAAGGGGGGGATATCAGGTGTGGTACCTACTGTGAGTAAGACCAATATGAGGTCAGGTCTCACCAAGATGGACCTCACAGTGGGGGTGCTATAGTGGTCACCCATATTGGTAAGCACCGAATCAAGTATGTTAGCTCCCCTTGTGGGGGTGTCAACTAGCTGGTCCAGGCCACTGGAAATACTGAAGTCAAGTAGCCTTTGGGCAAATGAGTTTGAGCAAGACTAATCTACCCAGTCGGCAGGTAGTAAAAGTCATCCCAAACCACGGTGTCCAGATGTATCTTGACAGAGTCATATAGATTCAAATAAGCAGAGTGGGTGTCCTGATTCATGGATGGCTACCTATAGCTGACAATGACTTGAAAAGGTGCCCTACAAACAGTCAATAGCACCTGAAGTGTATCCACAAAATCATACTATGTAACCAATGTGGGTGTGTATGTATTCTTAGTGAATATTTATAAACCACCTACATTAGCCTGAACGCCTTCAGTTTGAGGTCTGCATGTGTAGAAAGAGGTGTAACCAGGTGTATGTGACCGCACAAAGGTCTGCGTGTTTCAAGATGAGGACCACCTCAAGCGAGTGCAGTTTCCTGTTGACAATCCTAGTGTTTAGCAGCATAATTTTGAGGTTGTTTTTACATGGGATGTTTACTTTGGAAAATATGTCCTTGAGACTCCACCTAAAAAGGGCACTATGGGGGTGGCAATTAGCTTTGGCCAGTATTCAAAATCCCAGTAACAGATGAAGAACAACTGTGGTAAACCATCAAGGTCTGTTGAGCATATCATCCCAGGCTGACAGATATTGGATACCACCAACGAAACACACACAATAAGTCTGAAAGCAACTAATAACAAGTCCAAAAGAGAACACCACGCCAAAGAATAACAGGCTCCACTGAAAAAATCGCACCCTCTCTAAAGCTGATAACTTATTTATTTCACCTTACAAATGATTAAGCGCTTTCATCCACAAGAATGTGGACTTCATCAGATTAATTACTATCAATTAATCATGCCTTTTATATGCTATTTTGGTGCCAAAATTCCACTACCAAAGTACAAATCCTACCATTAAAAACATACACATTAATTAAAATATGTAAGTATAAAATTCATCATTCACAGTATATATGTGTGAAAACATATTAAATGTTTTAAACAGGAATAATATAAAAAGTTTATATAAAAATTAATATAATTTTTCTTTCTACTTTAATGAATAATAACATCTCTTTCTATTAAATATAAATATTATGTGCATATATTTTTAAAATATGTACTATCACAACACGCCATAGCAGCATTACACAAATAAAGTGCCCCATCCCTTTGTGAAGCACTTTTTTCCACCTATGATCGCATTTGTAATATAGGCTTAATTGTTATATGATCGTTGAGACTAGGAGAATTTAAAGCATCTGTTAACAGCTGCCACCTAGTCTCCTTATACCCCAACAACACCTTATGATTACCCCCTCTCAGACCTATTTTAATCTGATCAAGGATTGCAAATTTAAATGTATGTCCTTCCCCTTTCATCTCAATATGCCTATACAGGGCATTAGTCCTGTCTTTCTTAGTTATATTGTATAGATGGTCATATATCCTATTTTTAAGGCTTCTCTCTGTTTTCCCAATGTAGCAACATGGACAGGTTATACATTTGGCCATGTATACAACACATTTGGAATAGCAATTCCCCTGTATGAAGGTGACCTTGGTTTTATTTACATTATCTAACACAACCCCTTCCGCTTCTAATAAGGCAAAACATTGCCTGCAGCATCCACATTTTCTAGTGTGTCTTTTATCATAAAGTGTACTAACCCAACCTTGTTCCAACCTTCTCTTTAAATTACTGCCCATTTTATAAACAAAAGATGGCGCTGACCCCATCATATTCTTAATATCAGTGTCTGCTAACAGAATGTTCCAGTTATTTACCATTATCTGCTTTACCTTGTTGACATACGATGAATATTCCAAAACACACGCTCTTTGATAATTTATTTAATTATTTTCCTTTTCTACAGAAATACTTTCTGATAAAGGTTTCCCCAAAATTGGAGGATATTTTCTACCCCATTCACTTATGACATACCTCTTGACATCATCTAACATATGTATAGGGTATCCCCTCCGCTTAAATAAATTCTATATAAATTCCATTTCATTAATCATGTCTAAGTGTTGAGAGGTCATCTGGGCAGCTCGTATACATTGCCCCTTAAAAATATTCCTCATTAACTTTCTGGAGTGATTACTTGTATATTCAAGATAACTATTAGAGAAGGTATCTTTTCTATATATATTAGACTTGAACCCATAGTTGGTGTTAGAAATAAATGTATCCAGATATGCTATACCACTAGTGTTACACATATGATTAAATCATAAAAATGTGGTTGAATTATTGATGTAATCCATGAATTCCTCAAATATTTCATAAGGATCTTCCCACAATAAAAAAATGTCATCCAAAAACCTGGAGTAGTGTCGAATGTGCTTGCGGAATCTACTCTGAAAAACATGGTTGATCTCCCAATCGAGCATGACCAGGTTTGCGAACATGGGGGCACAAGCTGCCCCCATGGCCACACCCCTGGTCTGCCGGTAGCACTCCCCTTCAGAGTAAATAAAGTTGTTGTTAAGCACAATCAACATCATTTCCAGGATAAGGGCAACAAAATTCCATTCTAAATTGGCATATTGTCTAATGCTGTTACAGAACCCATCCAGATCTAGTTGCTTAGGAATACAAGAAAATAAGTCTACTACATCTATAGTAATGTAATACAACCCTTACTTCCAAACATTAGGAGTGAGGCTACTAAGGAATCCCCATGAGTCTTTCACCATATATGGAATAGTCCCATATATATGTTTTAACCATTTCTCAATGGCCACTCCCAAGGGAATGTTTTAAAATAACTACCATATATAATCGGCCAAAAGGGTGGGTTGGAGATACTCTTATGTATCTTAGGTATGCCAACTATTGTGGCCATAACTGGATGTACCACCTTCAGAAAATTATAAACCTCATTAGTAATACGGTTATCTAACAAAAATTCTTCTATATACATATCAATACACTTATAAGCAACCTGTATTTTGTTGACAGAAACAGTTTCATAATTACCTGACGTCGGTAAAATCTCAAATATTCTGGCAACATATTCTAGAGCATCATAAATCACCCCCCCCCCCCACCCTTGTCGAGTTTCATAATCTTGATGTTGTGGTCTTCCTTAAGTTGCCTTAAAATATCAGCCTCACTACATGAAAGGTTATGGCTCATGTTTTTATATTTTAAATCATTCTGTAAACTGTATGTCTCCTTCATAACCATTCTTTCATACACTGCCACACTAGAATGTGTCGCAGGTACATAAATACTTTTCCTCTTAAGTATATCTTTGCCTACATATTTAGTATTATTCTGAAACTGAATGGCTAGATTGATCTTCCTCAAATAAAGTTTTATTTCTTCTAAACAGTCCACTGAATGAAAACCAGTATTTGGAATATATTTCATTCCTCTAGAGAACAGTTTGAAATGCTAATTGTTTCAAAACCAAGTTAGTGTAGTTGTATATTTTAAAATCATCTAAACTGTTCACTATTCCATCATGTACTATAATATCAGAAATGTTTGTAAAGTCATGTTTTGTACCTCCCCCTACTGGTGGTATTTTTGTTCCCCTTGTCCCCAATGAGGTCTGTCCTTTTTCTATTTCTAGTCTTTCCTCCATTTCTTGTGTTGTTGTTGCTTCCATCCCCCCCAAAAATGTGTATTATATCTACGTTGATTGTTGTTTGTCTCCACTGTGTCCTGACCAGAATCACCTTCTCTGTCCATGTTACTATTATGGTTCTTTGTGACCTTATTCAGATTCCAGGGATATACGCTGTCTGTCTTAAAGTGCTCCACATCCCTCATAATCTTCCAACATTTCTTACTATATATGGTGTGTGCCTTTTTGTCTGCAATGTCATATTGTTTAAGATGTAATTTCTCCCATTGAGCATATAATAAATCACTAATAATAACATTGTTCAACTTTTCAACTTCATTCATCAAAACACATAAACATTCTTCAGTTTTCTTAATTAATAGTTTCATATAATCAAAACCAAACTAGTTGTATAACTAATTAAATTCACTACAAAATACTTCATTCATTTCAATACCCATTGGCGCCTTAAAAAAACACAAACCCACAGGAACTATTTTCAGAAAAAGACATTGATTTAAATAAGCATTGTCAATTTTAAGACCCTTAATCATACCCAATTTTTTACCAAACAAATAAATTAGGTCTTTCAATGAACCATTAGATGCAAAACCATCCTAATCCACATTATTAGATACTCGATTAAGGTCCTTGAAATCATATTCATTGTTAAAAAAAATGTTCAATTGGGTGGTAGCCTGCCCATTCACTATTAATTTTTTGGCATTTGCTCTAGGGCTAGAGCTTTGCCTTACAGTACCTTTAGTTGCTGTAGATACACCTACAAGAGTAGTAGAATATGTCTTAGATGACATAACATGCTTAGGTTTAGTTCCAGTTCTCCTGTATTCATCCTCCAAGTTGTAGATTGAAAAATCGAATGTACAGTCCTTTTCGTTTACTCTGCTGTTGTTACCCTCAGCATTCACTTGTAGATCCAAGTCCTCCAGGGCCGTCGGCATACCATAACCTTCCCCCTGGCCATTGGTCATGTCAAAGAAAGCTTGTCTTCCTACTGTTGTTGCTGCCTACCGCAGCATCTGACATGTACCATTCTCCAGTCTCCCTGATTGGGTGAACAGTTCTATTAACTGGGTAACCTCCCCCTTCAGTATGGAGACTTCTGATTGAAGTCTTTATATGTCATCTCAGCGCACCAGAGATGTACTTAATGGCAGTTCTTCAGTAGAATCCATTGTGCCACCAACGAAACACACACAATAGGTGTGAAAGCAACTAATGACAAGTCCAAAAGAGTACATTGAAAACAGTACTACTTTTTTGAAAACATTACTTATCAAAGCACCATCTCTTTTTAAACTTTATTAATAATGTTGCTTCAAATGTGGCATTTAGATACATGGATAGCTGTCCAGGACTTCTGTTAACTTACCCATATTCCATGTGCACCACTGAGTGCAATATACAGTATATTTCAGACAAAATGAGAAGAACACAGGCTTGAAATTTAATCTGTGTATTGTACTACATTTATTTCAGACATTTGTTGGTGCATTCTATATTCATTCACATGTAACAGTTGACTGGTGTCAGATTAGAACACACACGCAGTGAATACAGGAATAGTGAACACTTTATTTGAAAACATTACTTATCAAAGCACCATCACCTTTTAAAATGTATTGATTGATTAATATTACTTCACCTCTGGCATTTAAACCATGGATAGCTGTCTAGGACTTCCGTTAACTTACCCATATACCCTGTACATTTATTGAGTGCAACCTACAGCATATTTCAGACAATGAGCAGACCGGAACAGTGACTCTTAATCTGAGTAGACCACAACATTAAGTGGTGGTTGGAAGCTATGCTATACAGTACTGCATGCTTACTTGCTTTACCATTTCAGATATGTACTGCCACATTAAAAAAGATGTAGGCTGTCCCAGGTATTTCATAACTGACTGTTAGGACTGTAACAATTGTATTTGTTTTACTGCACTATTACGTTATGCATTAAGTTATTACTTTGATGTTTTCCTACTTGCCACGATTGCCTCATCCTGGCCAGATGCCCACATTGGATTGCACATTGAGAGCCCTCCCTTCTGCAGCTGTGGTAAGAGAAGCAAAACATTATGCATACCGGTTTTGCACACATTCAGCTTGTATATTTATAAATTGCTGGAAAACATACTTACATATCTGTGGGGTGTGCCTATCTCTAGCATCTTTGACTCAGGTGTCCAAGGTTCCCTTTTTCCTATGCTTCAGGTCATCATAGTGGTAACAACATTGCTCACCAGTGTGGGGCATACTAGTAGCACTGGTTAGTTCCCTGGTCAAATGATCCCAGGCCTCAGACTTGCATTCTGAGCCCTCATACTCAACCTGCAGCAGCCGGGGTCTGTATCTCTTTACAAGGAGTCCAATAAAAACGTTGGACTTCTGCACGGCCCACTTTTGCACCCCGAAGCATGCTCCCTCATCAACTCCAGCAGCCATGCCCACAGTCAAGGTCAGGCTCCAAGGAATGATCTGAAATTCACATCTATTGGCCTTTATATAGGCTAAATTCCCCACCCTTGCGTGTCATACTGTAACGTTCAAAACAGTGCTGAGTTGCTTAGCATTGTGCAAACCTGCAAATTCATATTTAAATGAAGCTTAGCAACATGCAGCTTTTCTAACCATTTCTAAATATAGTAATTATTTAATTTAAAGTCAGCTGATGTTTCAGTCACCTGATACAGTTTCACAGCACTATATGTAAACAGCATTACTACCCAGGGCCTACTACACTGTAAGTCATGACTCAACCCATATAGCTACTGGGATAGTGCAGGGAACTGTAATATCTGCATTTATACTGGGAAGGTGGATGTAAATGTAGCACAGCTTTACTGCATGATATCATGAGTTACTAAGCATGGCAGGCTTGCAACAATTGAATACATCTAGTTTCTATTTTTAGCTGTCTAGCAGATGTGTACTGCTTAAATATGCCTCGCTACACCTAGCTAAGCAACTTGCAACATTGCACAAACAAGCACATGCAAAAAAAATGTTAATAGTGAATGCATCCTATTTCTATTTTTAGATGTCTAGCAGATGCTTGCTGCTTAAGAACACCATGCTACTCCTAGCTAAGCAATAAGCTGCATAGCACAAACAAGCACATGAAAAATTAAAACATTTTTTAACACTGAATACATCTGGTTTCTATTTTTAGATGTCTAGTGGATGTGTGGTGTATATTTGCAGAAAACTAAACATAGCTAAGCAAAGTACCGTACCCCACAAGCAAGAACATAAAATGCAATTTAATGAAATAAAATGTTTGGTACACCTTTCGATCCAAGTTAACAGGCAGAAAGATATTGTGCCATGCTTACCAACTGTCCAGAATTTTTTTGAACAGTCCAGACAGTCCAGATATAAGGGACAGCCTGTAAAGTCAGTTTTACATGGATTCAATATCTGTGTTTCTGTGATCTCCCATGACAGTGCACCAGAATTAATATGTATGGGGTGCTGCTGAGGAGAAACTGTGGTCGTGTACATCGATACATTCCATGTACACAGATTTTATTGAATCCTGGGGTTTATTATTTCTCTGAGTTGTTTGTTTAGTTTGGTGAGACAGTTTTTATCCTGCTGAGTGCTACACCTCCTAATTTTTGCAATGCTTTTTTCCTTCTGTTATATAACCTATTGATGTTGTGATTCCACCAGGTGGCTTTTTTTTTGAGTTAGTTCTGTACTTCTTCCTGGTGGGTACAGCTGCCTCTGTGCAGCTATTAATATGCTTGTAGAGGGTTTCTTTAAGCAATTCCACATGGGCAGCAGTATTCTCTGCATTTATAGTGGCTTGAAATTTTGCCAGGTTACCACTTAATAGCAAGAAGTTAGCCTAAGAGTAGTTCCTGAACATTCTGGGATTAGCTGGGGTTCTGGGTTTTATTTTGACTTCAGAGGAGACCATTTTGTGCTCTGACCTTACCAGAGAAGGCATTACACCAGCACTCTCCCATATTAGTGAGGACCAGATACAGTATGGTTACACCCTTGGTCAGTATGTTGACAAGTTGGTCCAGGGAGTTTGTGTTTACAAAATCCAGGAATCTCTGTACCTGCTAATTTGGTGTTGTATATGATTCCCAGTTAATCGTGAGGCAATTAAAGTGAGCCATGAATATGATATTGGGTTGGATGGTGAGTGCTTCCAGTAAGCTTAGATACATGTTATGGGTTTCCTGTGTCATAGAGGAGGACCTGTAGTTTGCAAGAAAGTGGTATGGGATTTTGGCTATGTTGATAGTCATGAAAGTGGGAGAGAAATATTACTATGACAAAGGCATTCCTATGACCTGTGCTGTGGCTTGCTCACAGATGTATGTTGAATCTGGGAGAGCCAGGAATCACAATGTGTGAACATCCATTACCATGATGATTTATTAATCTTGATCCCATCAGGGAGGCCACAGGGATGGCAGTAGTCAGATTCCTGAGGGTAAATGGGGTGCTTGGGGTTCTGCTGGCATCTAATAAGGAAGAAGGACCAGCTAGGTTTATCAAGTTCCATAGATTACAGATGGATACCATATTCGAGTCGGTGCTGCTACCAGGGGCCATGTCATACATTTGAGAGAGATGATTACAAGCTTGCAGGAAAATAAGAAGGCTGGAGGGGGGAGAGATAAGGGAACTCCTGGGTCTTCTGACATTTGCTTATTTGGAGAGCGCATCTGGCTACATATTCTGCAGATTAAAGACAGGTTGTTGCAGGATGGGAAACAAAATCACCACAAGATTAGGAACACAAGAGAAATGAGAGCAGATCTGCAGGTGTGGTGGGTTTTCTTGAATGGGTTTAATGACATTACTTACTAGCAAAATAACTTGGACTGCAGCAATGAGCTGCAGTCTACACAGATGCTGTGGGAATTATCAGCACTGGCAAGGCCTTTTTTCTGGACTGTTGGTTCTCTGCAGCCTGGATAGAGGCATGGAATGAGGATGTGAGGAGGGACATAACATTACTAGAGATCATGTTTATCTGATCAGCCATGGTGGTATGAGAGAAGAAGCTTAAGAACCACAGAATCAGGTTTCACACAGACAACTAGGCAGTGGTAGCAGCCTTGTCAGGGAGACAGACTAGACCAAAATGGGTTTACAGAGTAATTAGGAGAACGGTTTTGCATGTCCTGCAGTAGCAGGAACACAGGAATCAAACTGTAAAGGTAACATGCAGACAGCCTGAATAAATGTATTGCTCATACTTTGTACAGCATTCAAACTGAACTACAAACACCAGCACATCAAAAAGCATGCATGCTGCTGTTAGATAATACACTCCCCTGTACCTAGAACATCTTTCCATTCTCCTCTGATGCAGAAGACATTTTTACTGTATGAACTATGGACCTGTAAAATAAAATATACCATTCAGTAATATGACTATAACATATACTTTACTATGCAGGACAACTGTATATGTTTTTGAGACTGGACAGATACATATAATCCATCTTAAATATCCTTACTCTGACCGCTCCTTCTTCTTCCTACTGGCAAAGAAGACTAGGATGGCACCTCTGCAGGTCAATGCAGTGTGAGGTAGTTCAGTGACATCAATCATCACTCAGGAAGATTGTAAGTATCCAGTTTGTACTGGGAACCCTCATAGGAGTCCACAGTCAGATGCTCCCATTGGTTCTTGTGCATGAGATACAGGAAGATTTTAGATTATTTGCTGCATAAACAGGATAGCCTGTCACAATTAGTGGCATTAGAAGCCACAGCCATTCACTAGGTCTCATTCCAGAAAGCCTGTGGTGGTCTCAACCATTGACTTTTTGGCATATGCTCTGCAACACAGGCCATCCCTCATAAAATCATCCAGGGCGAGCTTCGAAAGAAAAATTGCCAAGGACTCCAAAGATAACCACAAGACATTCTTTAGTTATGTCAAGAATCTAAGTGGCAATGCTCAGATCTGCTCAGAGTTAGTGCAGAATGGCACAAAATACACTGAACCGACCAATATCGCCATCATCCTGGCAGACAGGTTCAGTGCAAACTTCACCCTCCTCTCACCCCCAAAAGGCCCCATAACCATACCAGAAGAATGTAGAGTCCCTGAAATCACAGACACTCAGGTTAAAACAGCCCACTCTAAAGCCAAAAACACAACATCAGTGGGACTGGATGGTGTCCCAGGCTATGTCCTACATGAGCTCAAAGACAAACTAACCCCCTCACCTAAACACACTGTTCAAACTCAGCCTCTGCACATGCTACATACCCATAGAGTGGTGCACAGCAATGGTTATTCTACTCCACAAATGTGGAGCCACAACAGACCCTGGGAACTATTGCCCTATAAGTCTGACTAGCTTGGTCTGCAAGGCTATGGAGTGCATCATCATGGAACTCATTAACAGAGATACTGGGAAACTCCAAACATTGGACCATACCCAGTTCGGCTTTGTTAAGGGCAGATCATGCCTCGTAAACCTGGTGAACTTCTTTGAGACAGTTACCAAGGCTATAGACAAGGGAAAGGTGGTACACACAGCCTACCTAGACCTTGCAAAGGCCTTCGACACCTTTCCCCATTCTGTTATTATAGACAAGCTCACCAGCCTGAACATAAACCCCTACAACACAAGATGGGTTGCCAACTGGCTCACGGACAGAACCCAAATGGTGGTGTAGGTTTTGAGGGACTATGTGATGAGTGTGGTGTGGTGCAAGTGTTTACCTTCTCCTCTTGACTGTCTAGTCCAGTCTTGGGTGAAGAGAGCTTTGCTTCCAGTTTGGCTATATAAGTGCATCTCTCACAGGTTGTAGTGTTGGGTGATAGGAGGAGAGGGTTGTCTGTGTACATGAGGCAATTGCTGCATTGCCCCAAGATGCCCAGATTCATCAGGTAGACAGGAGAAATCACTGGGAGCTGACCCTTAGACATGCCCGGATAGGTGCTTATTTATTAAGTACTAAAAACTGCTTTCCTCTAGACAAGTGAGGAAAGTTGAGTGCTTTAGTAATTTGCAGCTTATGCAGTGCTTACAATGAGTTCTGAACAAGTGCTGAGTTCAAAGAAACAGATTTGAGTGCTGAAACTAGAAAACTGGCTAGTTATAAAAATCAAAACTAAGCTAGAAGGCTTCCCTCCAACACAGAAGGGCTTGGGGGCTCAGAAGCCTACAAAAAGTCTAGACCTCTTAACAGGAAAGGCAGGAAACAAGCTTAATTTTTTTTTGTTCTCTTTCCCAGATGCTCTCTTTGTACACAGTAAGAGTGCCTGAAATCAGAATATGATATCACTGCACTCAGTTGAGTGAGCAAATGAGATGGGCCCAGAAGGAGTATCCAAACACAAATTTACAAGAGGGGCGGGCAGTTTCAAAGCCACTAAGATTAACACCAAAACAAAAACAGGGAAGGTGGGTGGGAAACTAACTGAAGAACAGAGTCAAAACTTCCATTTGAGTTAATATCCATGCAACACAATTAAATCAATTTAAATACTGTATTATTTGAAAAAAAGTGCAGATAAAAGGTACTTAAATTCTCTTATACGTCCAGTTGAATACAACTAGATCTCAGCCAGCCAAAGCTGAGGTTTTTAAGCAGAAAATATTTCAAACTGTACCACTTAAATAGGCAGTGACAGAAATCAAAGAATGTGGCTACCCCACACCTGCAATTACTAACAGACAATAAAATTCAAGCAAGCACTAACTGAAGAACAGAGTCAAAACTTCCACTTGAATTAATATTCATGCAACATGACTAAATCAATTTAAATACTGTATTATTTAAAAAAAGTGCAGATAAAAGGTACTTAAATTCTCTTATACGTCCAGTTGAATACAGCTAGATCTTAGCCGGTCAAAGTTGAGGTTTTTAAGCAGAAAATATTTCAAACTGTACCACTTAAATAGGCAGTGACAGAAATCAAAGAATGTGGCTACCCCCACACCTGCAATTAGTAACAGACAATAAAATTCAAGCAAGCACTAAATGAAGAAAAGAGTCAAAACTTCCACTTGAGTTAATATTTATGCAACACAATTAAATCAATTTAAATACTGTATTATTTGAAAAAAGTGCAGATAAAAGGTACTTAAATTCTCTTATACGTCCAGTTGAATACAACTAGATCTTACCCGGCCAAAGCTGAGGTTTTTAAGCAGAAAATATTTCAAACTGTACCACTTAAATAGGCAGTTAAACTATGGAAGAGGTGGTCTTATGCCTTATACCTATCTATTTGTGTATATACATCTATATCTATATCTATATTTATATATCTATATATATGTATATTTATATCTATATGGCTTATTATCAAAATGACGAGTGTAGTTTCAGTGAACATGGAATGTCGAATAACAGTTGGCTGACTTCCTTGTTGCTGACCTACATGCATTCCAGTCCCTGGTTCAGTGAAAGTAATGTGCATTCGCACATATGTGGTTGACCTTAGAACTAGAGATTATGGTACAGTGTGGATCGGGAAATATACCCTTTTTCCCACTGTAGTGTGATCTCAGAGTTGGAATATATAATTTGCAGGGGTTGTGGGTTGGTGCAGCCCCCATGAAGGGTGCAGGGTGGCTTGCTCCCCTGCAAAAATGATCACTTCTGTGTTGTGCAGTACATATGCACTGCTGAAAACTACAACAGCCGTTGCTGTTCTGAAAGGTGCAGGTGAAGG